>NC_140296.1:36831649-37431649 GCF_964211825.1 Aythya ferina | reverse complement strand
ATTAAAACAAAACATATATAAATATATAAAACATATATATATAAACAAATATAAACCAAAACTTCTCTCTTCATGTAAAAAACTGAACAAGAAAAGGTTAAAAAGATATTGTTTATGGTTAAAATATGCATCAAGCATGACATTTCTAGCTGGTTGAAGACAGTGATTGTCCCGCTCAACTCTGTGCTGTGTGGCCTCACCTCGAGTAGTGCGTGCAGTGTTTGGCATCACAGTAAAGAAAGGATGTGAAACTATTGGAGAGTGTCCAGAGAAGATGGTGAAGGACCTAAAGGGGAAGATATATGAGGAGAGGCTGAGGTCACTTGGTTTGTTCAACCTGGGAAAGAGGAGTCGGGGGGGAGACCTCATCACAGTCCACAGCTTTCTCATGAGAGGGAGTTGAGGGGCAGGCGCCAATCTATTCTCTTTAGTGACCAGTGATAGGACCCGAGGGAATGGAGTCAAGTTGCGACATAGAAGGTTCAGGTTGGATATCAGGAAAAAGTTCATCACTGAAAGGGTGGTGGTCGTGCACTGGAACAAGCAGCCCCCTGGGACATAGTCATGGCACCAAGCCTGTTAGAATTTAAGAAGTGTTTGGACTATGCTCTCAGCCATATGGTCTGAATTTTTGGGTAGACCTGTGTGGTGCTAGGAGTTGGACTCAATGATCCTTGTGGTTCCCTTCCAACTCTGGATATTCGATGGTTCTATGAAAATGAACATAAGTGAACTTGTTTATGACTCAGTAATTAAGCTCTTCCATATTCATTATAAATCTTGTTTCTACTCTTTCCCTGGCTACTAGATATTTCACCTGGAATTTCAAAGAATCATATTGGATAACAAATGCAAATAATTAATGCAGGTCATCATTGCTCTCATTCATAAGTGCTATCTTATTTATCTCAATGAGATCAAAACAACTGCTGTATTTTAGTCAAATTCCCTAGTTTCATATGGTTCAACTGAAATGTTTGGAAATGTTTGGGAAATTACAATATATTATTAAGGTTAAATTTACTTAAAAAAAATAATAATAAAAAAAGCATACCAGCTAAAGTACAAATTCATAACATGCAAAAGAGTAATGAGTACAGTTTTAAAGTAATTTCCTTCATAGTACTGAATTTACTGGAATAAACTCCCTAAATTTAGTATGTTTGCAATAGTGTTGCATGAGAAAATTTAGCCAAGGCAGTTTGCATTAGATTATTGAACCCAAAACCCAAAGGGAAAATTTTATTAAAACCTCCCAGGTAAATAAGTACGTGGGGAAGGGGGGGGAAGGGAAAGGGAGGGGAGGGGGGGAGGGGGTGGAGTAGAAACAAAACTTGTCTAATTAAATAACAGGAAATGAACAGCTATGACTTCTACTATTCAAGCTAAAATAAGGCCCTTAAAAATACTTGCATGCCTTCCTTTGTTCTTTCACTCTGTCTATGAACTACTCCAGGGAGGAAAAAGCACTTAAAATTCCTTTTTACAGAATAGTAACATGTCCACTTCTTTCCTTTTTGAGGTTGTTCTGACACTTGGGGAAAAAATAATTTTTGAAGAGCAATTGGAAAGACCTTTCTGTCTTCCTGATGTGCAAGTCACAGCTCATACAGCAGAGAAACTCTGTGTCAGGCTGAACTCTTTCCAAATAACAGCCTCTCCTGATCTTAAAAAAGGCATGGTTTAAAAATAGTTTCCCAAAGCTCTATAAGTTATATCTCCTCCATGGTATAGAAATCCATTTCTCCATGCACTCATTTCAAGTTCCATTCATAAAATAAGGGACTGACAGAGTCCAAAGAAAAATGGAGTGTGATGTGTAGAAGCAGACTGTACACTGCATTCTCAGAATTTTTTATTTGGAAAATCTGAAACATTCACATGAATGAGACATTTCACAGGGTGCCCACTACAAAACTTTCTATAAGCTTATAGTGGGTTTACGTGACAAAGTTTGGGTAGTGGAGGGTTGCAGGAGTAGCTTCTGTGAGAAGAAACCAGAACCTGTCCCATGTTAGATAAGGGCCAGTTTCAGCCGGCTCCAAAGGGACCTGTCATTGCCCAGAGACAGACCAATAAGCGATGTTGTTTGCACCTCTGTGAAAGCATATTTAAGAAAAGAGAAAAACAACAACAACAAAACACAACAACAACAGCAGCAACAACAAAAAAACTGCTGCACAATTGCAGCTGGGAGAGAAAGGAATGAGAAACAGCCCTGCAGACATCAAGGTCAGTGAAAAAGGAGGAGGTGGAGGTATTTCAGGCACCAGATCCAAAGTTCCCCTGTGGCCTGTGGAGAGGCCCATGGTAGAGCAGACTGTCACTCTACAGCCCATGGTGTATCATGGTGGAGCAGATTTCCACTTTGCAGCCCATGGAGATTTTGCGTTAAGGGTATACTCAATTAGCCTTTAAAAATCCAGTCATGTTCAGGGTACTAAAGTATCACTATTATAGATTCACAAATAATGTAATACATCCTCAGTCTAGTGATGTTCCATGAACTACCACAGCCACACTTAAAGAGTTTGGTCACGTTCTATGAGAATTATCATGGCTGGATTTAATGAGTAGAACAATTGATTAAAGGAGCAGGTACACAAGTTCTTTGGATTGCCGGTGATAAATTCACTGTCTGCAAAGCACGTTCAAATACCAAAAGTATGAGTAACACAGCCTAGCTACAGACACATTAAAAGGTATAAAGATTCTGTAGAGATCTCTAAATTTTCTGTGGAGACACCTGATATAACCAAGTATTCAAATCTTAACCAAGATGTTCCAATAGGGTGGGAAGAGAGGCTCATCCCATCAACTGATCCTAGAAGTTGCAAAGATATCTCCCCTAATATCCCCTCCCTCTTAAGCCAATTTATATTATGTTCTATCTTTTAGGTAGAGGTTGAACGACTCTAGTCATTCATGTCTTGGTTACAATTGGTGCTGTGTCCTCACTTTTGTTTAAAGGTATAGGCTCCAAGAAATTCAGAAGGCATGTTCAGTGAGGGGTGGTTGCACCTTGGAGATGGGTAGCTTTTGGGATGGAGGTGTGTTTTGGCATTATTATGATATTATAATGAGACAAGATCACCAAAAGGACAGTATTTTGCCAAAAACATGGTAGGCAATTGCCTCAGTGTAGCAAATGTTCAGCTTACTGGTCTCTGTGCACAAGAACAATCAGGTTCCTATCTTATCACAGAGCCCAGCCATGGTGTCTCCACTCCACTCTACACTCCGTACTGTTCCTCGTAGAGTCAGCACACCATGTTCCCCCAGTGTGATTAACATCTAAGGTTGGACGCCTAGGGAATGTTTAGGTAATGCAGCTACACTACACCCTGAAAGCTTCTTTATTGATGCATCTTTTCTTTAAAATGTGAATGTCAGTATAATTTCTAAGTCACCTTAGGCAATTATTCCACAGGAGACCACAGTGGAGCAGATGTATCTGACCTGAAGAAGGCTGAGGCTTGTGGAGAACCCTTATCAGAGAAGATTCCAGGCCAGGCCTGTAGAGAGGGGACTGTGAAGGAGCAGGTGAACTGGCAGGAGCTGCTGGCCATGGGGGACCAATGTTGGAGCAGTTTGCTCCTGATGGATGGACCCCATGGTACAGATCCATATTTGGAGCAGTTCTTAAAGAGCTGCAGCCTGTGGGAAGCCCACACAGAGGATCAGTTCAGGAAGGACAGCATCCCATGCGAGGGACCCCACCTCAGGGGTAGAGAGTAACAATGAAGGAGCAGCAGAGAAGAAGAAATATAGACTGACTGCAACCCACCTTCCCCCATTCTCCTGCACCACTGGGAAGGAGGAAGTAGAAGGGTGTGGATGGGGGCAAGGTGGTTTTGGTTTCTTTCCTTTGTTTCTCATTTCTCTAGCTTGCTAGTAATAGGCAACATAGTTTACTAATCTCCCTACTCTGAGTCTGTTTTGCCCATCACAGTAATTGTTGAGTGATCTCCCTACCCTTATCTCAGTCCTTGATCCCTTTTCTCCCCTTTTCCTTTGAAGAGGGGAAGTGAGAGAACAGTTGTGGTAGAGCTCGGCTGCCCACCTGAGTAAAACCACCACAGAGCTATCCTGTCACCAGTGTGAGCACTGTTCCTACACACTTCTGGTGGATTCCAAAATGAATTACTACAAAATTTGCATTTGTTTTTCTATATATTTATTTATTCACCCTGGTCTAAATTTAAGAAATGCCTGTTTGAGGAAGCGTCACTGTAGAATAACATTTCTTTTACTGAGATGTCAACAGTAATGGTAGAGGTTTATTGTCAAAACTATACAGTAATAATAACTGATCACATTTTAGGAAAAGAAAAAATAAATCAGGAGTTTGAAGGCTGTGTAGTTCAAATTTAACTGTGTAGACCAGTATCCTTATTATAGAGTAAATCCTTATTTCTGAATGTCCAAAATGAGTCCATCAATTTGTTTTTCAGTTTGAAGTTATTTTTAAAGCTTCTTCAGCCAAAAGAATGTTTCTACTTATAAAATTTCTGGTGGATGAAAATGAAAGTAAGCAAACTGTTTATCAGAAGAGAACAAAATCTTCATAAAAAATAAAAAAAATATATAAAATGAACCGGCCTTTAACTAGAAAAAAAGAACACAGCTGAATTTCTTGCAGATGCTGGTTCTTTGGATTCTGGTTTCTAAATAACTATATTCAGTCAACATGGCATCTGACTGACTCTTGGTTGGATGTAGCTGCAGGATATCAATAGTTCTGAGAACAGTGAGCTTTGCTTAGTTGGTTGGGTTCAGTTTATTATAATTGTTTATTTGATTGGTTGGTGTAATTTCCACTTTTTCCATTATTTATATTTTTACTTCATCCATATAATCTTATATCCTTATTAAATTCTACAGAATTTAATGAAAGATCTCAAATAGCAGAAAAACACTTTTAGTTGATATAAGGCAGTTTGAACATTAACACATTTCTAATATTATGAAAATTTGGTTTAAAGACAAGGAGTCATATTCCTCAAAGGGAATATAAATGTATCCTGCCTCTGTTCTCAAGCAGTGACACATTTTTGATCTATTAGTTATGGTATTTTTGCCTCCATATAGTAACATAGTAAAATGTTGCTATAATTGAAATAAGTAACAATTACACTTAACATTTTGTTGATAGGAAAATGAGAAAACATTCTATATGTAAAGCAAAGAATTTACTAGAATTACAAAGAATTACTATAATTAGAATCTTAAGATATAACTAGAGTCTAAGCCAAGAAACATTCAAATTATTTCAATATACTTCTATCTGTAAAAATGTGTCAATAATACTAATAATATTTAAAATTCTGAACATCTTCCATCCTCTTTCTTTCCCCAAGCTTTTATTGCTGAGCACAATGTAATATGTGCTCAGTATCCATTTGGTCAGTTGGAGTCATCTGGATGTGTCTGCTTATCTAAAAGTCAATGTTTAACACTGATTATGATGAATTAACACTGATTAGATGAATTCTGTCCTAAAACAGGTTACTTCTCCCCATTGGTGATGAAGAAAAGGTGGTTTGTTCACTTGCAGTCAGAAGATAGGTGAATCCCAAAGTAGCTGTCTTTTTATGCATCTCACTACACTTAGACTAAACAAATTGGGAATGTTCAACAATTCCCAAGTCTAGCATATACTTATTTAACCTTTATACTTATTTAACCTTATATAACCTTTACTCCAGGTTTTAATAAACAAAACATGTGTTCGCCAGCTCAGAAGCAGCCAAAGGTCAAGGGTAATCTACTAGCTGGCAAGGTAGTCCAACCAGACACCTGGACCAGGGTAATCCTTCTCTCCTTTCCTTCCCATACCTAACAAATAAATGTACACTTCAAATAAACAGCATCTAACGAAGTTGGATTTGGGCAAAGTGAGAATTTGCACTTGTCACATTATTATTATTATTATTATTATTATTATTATTATTATTATTAATAATAATAATATAAAGAAAAATCTCCCACTCCTCTCAATGAAGTTCTTCAAATCTTTGAAAGATTGAAATGAATAACCCCATCTATTTTTTTTTCATATTCATGCCATAATTAACAATTTCTATAATTTAAAAGATTCTTTTTTTTTTTTTAATTCAAAAAATAAGTTTTATTTGGTAAGTACTTAGAAAGATTCGGGTGCAAATCTTCTTAAAAAATTAAATTAGATTTTATTGCTGCTTCTGTAAAACTGGCCATAACTAATGAACTCTGTTTCATAAGAGCTGTTTGACTTCACATTTAACCCACTTTCTCATTCTTCTCCATGTTCACTGGCATTAATAATAATGTTAAAAATAACAGAAAAAAAATAATATATAGTATAGTATAGTATATATAATTATAAATGTTAATGTAGGAAAACAATAACTAGTTTATTTTGCTTTGCATGTACTGTTTTTTGAATGAAAAAAAAAAAGTAGTGTTCAAAGAGAAATTAATGTCTGGTATTACATTTTAAAATAATCTTACAGATAATTAAAATAATTAAAGCTAAACGACAGATGCTTTTTTTTTTTTTTTTTTTTTTTTTTTTTTCCTGTGGAAAATCAATAAGAAAAGCTGTTCTCTAAAGTAAAAATTATCAGATATTGCTGTAGACTTGTGCTCTCAGGGACACATACATATCTCATCTTGGCACAGGTACATTAAAGCCCAGATTTGGAAATTTAAGTTAATGAACAACTTGTTTCCTTAATTTTTATATTGTTGACTGAAATAAAGTTACCTAGAAAAGGGATTAACATTACTAATTAACTTTACTACCGTTGTTAGGATTGTGCAGTCTGAAGATTAAATTGTTTTGAATAGTTTTCTACCATGTAGATGCACAAAAAGTCACAAAGAGTTATAAAGTTTATAACTCCATCCATCAGAATAAATTTCATTTAGACAATTTAATGCCAATCCGGGATTCTGGTTCAGGATAAAATACCATTTTTATGAAAGTAGAAAAGCTTTCTACATCCTTTGAATAATTGTCATATGCCATGAGACAGAAATATCTTCTAAGATAGTCTTTCTGAGTTAATTATAGAGACCGCTTTCTCTGAAAATGTGGAGATGTGGAGCAATGTTGTAATGTTCTCCATGTGCTCCAATCTTGAAACCATTTTTCTTTTTAATTCCCCACCTTCTCCCCCCCCCCCCCCCCCCCATTTTTACATTCTTAATTCCTTATGAAAAAGATAAGTCATCTCCCTCCCACACATTGCCTAACTATTAAAACTGCAGTTATTTCTAGACATTGTATAATACTATGGTCTCTTTAAAATAAATTACTTTTTTTTATATGTATGCTTATTTATTTCCCGTTTCCTATATGATGTGTGAAGTCTTGTTTTCTTCTACATTTTTTGAGTTCATGTGCATTTTAAATTTTTTACTATGTCCAGAAACAAAAATGCTGAGGTAGATAGAAACTACAGTCTTCAGAAAATATGACAAAAAGTTTTGTTCTCACAGAGTTCTGGAACAAAATAAACCTGGATTATTTTGCTAACTGTTCAGCCGTTTGCAACAGTTCAGAATACAGTTGTACAGGAAATATATTCATATTACAGTTGAACAGAGGAGAACAAAAGCTTATGTAAGGAATGTTTCAGCAATTCATGTCAATAGAGGGTTTGAAGGATAAACCTTGAGTCTCTGATATCTGGGGGGTTTCAGAATAACTGCTAACTATTGTGACCATTGCATGGGACACTACACAAGTCTCTGATACCCAGCCAAGAGATTAAGGAGAAGGGGAAAGCTGAAGGACAACTAAAAGACAAAGCTTGCATGAGATACTGCACAAATCTCTGATATCTGGCCAAGAAGGACAAAGAAGAAGGACAAAGAAAAAGCCTGAGAGGAAGACTATGAGCCTTCAACACGAGAGATGTTGAAGTCCCTCCACCAGAGGGACCACCGGAGACTGATACACATGTGCCAGTGGGAGAGTTCGGATTCTGGGAACTAATTATAATAACCCTGCCTTTTCTAGAAGTATTAATAAATATGTATTAGCATAGGAGCATAAAAAACAGCTGCCTAATGTAGTCTGTGTGTGTGTTTGAGGAGTCCAGACTCCCCATGCACCCAGAGCTGTTTACTTGCCTTTTATTGACCCCATAAATAAATCTTATAAAGCTAAATGGACTCAGAATTTATAACACTTATATTACTCTCAACTTTTTCTTCACGTGGCTTCTGCAATTCTGCAATGCATTCAACAAGTTACCAAACAAAATTGTCCTTCCATAAACTTTGGCTTCCAAATTTTAGTAAATGGTATTGGCTAATTATTTTTAGTAGAGTCTATCCTCCTCAGAATTTGGGTTTGGTTTCATAAAATAATCTCTTAAAGTTTGTTTCTCACAGATCATTAGGCTACATTTTAAATAAGTAAATAAAATTATATTGCTTTGTCAATAATAATAATAAAAATAGTCTTAATCTCTTCTGTTGATTTCAACTGTTATAATACCTCTTACTGTAAGATTAAGGTCAATTCTACATAGATGAGAGGAGGTGTCATCAATCCATTTGGTCAGAAAGTCACAAAATCACACAAATGACAGGAAGAATGAAGTGACATTGGTATACATTAGTTATCTTCAGTCTTTTGTTGTTGTTATTGTTTCTTGTTTCTTGTTTCCTTTTCTTTTTTTTTTTTTTTTTCTCTTGAATTCCTAAGTTTCTCAAAATTTACTTTAACTGAAAAAAATAAAATAAAAAAATCAAAGTGACTACGTTTCATTCCATTAAATATATAAATATCTATTTACTTCTTAGAATTAAAATATCAGTGTTGTTAGCAATAAGCTACTGGTATAATAAACAAATAACTACTAGACTACTACAGCTACAGCTCATTACCTGCGGAGCTGGGAATTTAAGGACAGATGTAATTCCCACTGTACTCCTTTAGGAAAATGAATCTCTCCCTTACACACACAAACCCCTCCTTACTAATGCTCTCAGAATCTACTTTTAGCTCTAAGTTCCTTTAGATTGTAATTGCATCATCTCACTGATTCTGGGGACCCCTTTGTAAGATGAATTCCAGGTAATGTGCCACCTGTAAAGGTGATGGCCTCTCTTCAATGCTGTACCTACAGTACTTTTTAGCTTTTTATAGCAAAATGTACTCACAATAGAGATATAAAAACAAATAATAATAATAAAATAATAAAACAAACAAATACATTTACCTAAAGATAAAAAGAAATAAATTTGCCTTATCTTCAGATACTTTCTTAGTGCAACTCTCTACACCCTTTACATCGTTGTAGTACTGAGTGTGATTGGAGCCAGGGACAAGAAATTTTAGAAGAATCCAAACTGAGATCACTTTATTTGCATTCCCCTTTCCAATAAAACCTTCCCAAATTATTTTCATTCTTTTTTTCTCTTGGTCATCATAACATCGAATATAAAACATAGTTTTTGAGACTGTCTGCAACAGGAGGAAAAAGCAAAAAATACTGAAAACAGAACAAAACAATTCAGCACCAAAGTTTAGTGTTACTGGCTCTGTCATTAAAGTTGCAAAGTAATTTTGTACATTCTGCTGAGCATGCCCTATTTTGTGAGGCATCAAATATTACCTTGGTTATAAAATCTATCCCCTCTGGTGATTTCTGACTACTTTCATTTTCAATTGTTATAGTCAGCTGTATAGAGGTGTCATGACATTTAACAAAACCAGTTATAAAACCTATTTTTTGCCCTCTTCTGTGTATGGACAAAATGTGGATGGAATGAAATGAGTGCATTAACAGTCCTTAATTGCCCTGATCAACCTCATCCAGGACACTGACCCTATGCTTCTGTGTCCAAGAGTGCCATTTAAGCTAATACTCGAGCTCCTGGCCTCAAGTTCCTAAATTATGATTTAAGTAACACAGACTAATTGAGTGGATAAAAATGTTTTTGTTCCTTTATGTTTCTGTGTGTGAAAATATAGATAGATAGATACCTAATGAGTAAGTACTTTGTTTTTTTCTTTTAAGATGCTTCCTTTCCCAACACAGAATAACCTAGCAATAATAAAATTAATGTAAGTATTAACTACAGTATTGTTCAAATTTTTACATGTTAATTTTATGGAGATAATTCTTTTTTTCTTGCCCTAAAAGTTTAATTCCTCTTTCAACAAATAAAGAACTATAGATCTTAGTAAAATCAAAAGCTAGATTGTGGCTCTCTTAGTAAGCTACTGTGGATCTTTTTTTTTTTTAATTTATTTTTATTTTTTCATAAGATAATTCAAATATTAAGTTAGCAGCTCTCCACATATGTAAAAACAAAAGTAAAGGTTTTTGTTAAATTGAGCAGAACGGAGTTGTTAGATTTGTTAGGCTTGAAAGCATGAGAGACTTAGGCAATATGAGTTAAAAGAGAAATAAAACTTTTTGTCTAAGCCAGTACATGATATTTTTGACAGAAAGGTGGCATGAAACTCTTTGAGAAACCAGTCACCAACCAACAAGTGATTAAGGACTTATGAGTTAGTAAAATGCATGAGCATTCTTTATTGCTTACAGATTTCATTAACTATGAATAATAAACACAGAACCAAAGAAATTTCTTCATAGTGCTTTGAACATAAGTGCTTAGCATAGTAGTTTTAGGTAACATCTTAAATACAATTTTTTTGTATTTAATTACAGTAACATTTCCCCAGTCCCTGAAGAAGAGATCACATTTAACTTTAGAGTATACAAAAATTTATAGAGGCAATTTCTCTTTACTCTGTATTTAACTAACCTTTACTTGAAATGGTCTGCTTTGAAACAACTTTCTTGTTCTTTAGGTATACAATTAGCTCATAAAAAAGTGATCAGGAAGTTTCTTCTACATTTTAAGATGCTATACTGTAGGAGAACCTTTCTGTAGCAGTTTTCATCTATAGGGACGTGAGCAAATTATATCCATCCCCTGCAGTATTCGTTCTTATGAGAATATGAAAACATCGCCAAGTCTGACACATTGTTTCTCATCAACTAACACAATTATTGTCCAAGCTAACTGGTTAGAAACAGAAAATGGGGTTCGGACCTCCCTGCCTCCATCCCTGTAAGCACTTAGTAACAATGACTAAAGCAAAATTAATGACTTTCAAAATATGTTATTTTGGCATATACAATCAAACAAACAAAAACAATTTTTTGTTTGTCTGTTTGTTTAAGAGCTCAGTACTTCAGTACTGTATCATTGCTAATAACTCTGAAACTTTATCTATTCTAACAAGTCCAAGAGTCCAAACAAAAAGTTTTTTATGAGGTTACAGGGTCAACCTGTAACCTTCTGTAAAGTCAAAAAAAAAAAAAAAAAAAAAAAAAAAGTGATAAAGAGACAGCTCTCCAACTAACAGCAGGTAAAACAGTCACAGAAAATTGGGCAAGGGGAATGTAGTTCAAAGGACACAAAATTATTTTAAAATGCCCAGCTGACACTGTTGTGCATCTGTTAAATTGGAATTAGATCTACTGTTATACACGTAATTTGATAAAAAACTCATACAAATTTTTGAAATTTAAGGTCTCTGACACATCATCCTTGATTGTGTATTACTGACAACTGATATTTTGTTCTGTGTACCTTAACAGAAGAGTATTGGATCTCCTGTCTGTTTATCATCAAGTATTGTTTTTAAACTTCACATAGGAAAAGACTTAATTACAGAAACTCATCAGTTCTTTTAGTATGTAAAACATTTTCCAGGTGACTGACGAAATTGTAAAAGCAAAACAGTCCTCATCCTCACCACCAGTAGTTCCATATTCCAGTAGTCCAAGGAATGATCTAATAAGACATTTTGAATGCACACAGGAGAATTAATTTTTACCTCTTTTGGGGTGACTTCTTTACTGAAGATTTTTTAGGTATATGAAGAATATAAAATTGTCTCTAAACTGTGTAGAATCAATTCAACAGTATCACAGCATGACAGAAAAGAAGCAATGTTATTCATGTTTGTATATGATTGCTTAGCACTTCACTTAACTATCATATGTAGTTTATTATATCATAGCATTTTTGTATATATGCTTGAGAACAGATTTTCACCTTTAGATCAAATAACTGAAAAAAAAACAAACAACATAAACGTCCATCTCTTATGGAAGTTTTCCGTAGACTCTAAACTCTAAGTTTCTTTTTTTGACAAATAAAACATAAAAAACAGGTGATACAAAAACAAATAAATAAATAAATAGATAAAATAAATAAATAAAAGCTAATTAACGATGATTGAGGTTTGGGGGATCTTTTTTGTTATTTTTATGCAAACAATACTATAATATCAAAATTAAAAAAAAATACGGTGCCTTAATTAGACACTTTATAAATGTTCAGTGTGAACGTTAGTTAGATCCTGTGCTCATTGTCATAGTTAGTCCCTGTGCTCATTGTAGGGATGAGTCCCAGCTGACTCTGTGGTGAGCACCCCAAGAAAACACCCCAAGACACAGACAGGGAGAAGATCATGGGGATGGGCCTGGTGTCACACCTCTTGATTTGCCCTAAAAGATGTGGAAAAGTGCTGGTGTCTCAACCACTACTAGAGCTGGGGGCAATAAATAGGAGCATGTGCAAATCTGGATTTTGCAAAACTTGCTATATACCAGCTACTTCAGCTGGCTGGATTTTATGCTGGATCCAGGATTGGTGATTTCCCTCTCTCTTCTTTCCCTCCAAGCTGCCAAGTAACACTATGCCTACCTTGCTTTCTCATAAATTCATGTAGTTCACCAACATTATGTGAGTGCCAACATTAACAGAATGCTTGTTCTCTGCATTCCTACTAAAGTTGATGCTTATTCTGAGACCTTCATTGTTATCTCACTTTAGTCCACATAAAGTGGATTTGTGACTCAGAGTCCCTCTCCCTCTTTATCCACATACACTTCCCACAGCTGGGATGTGACACTCATATATGAATGTATACAAGTCAATGCTGTACCATAATTAATTTCATCTTTATAACAAAGCAATAAAAAAATTATGATATTTTG
Organism: Aythya ferina; assembly: GCF_964211825.1. Classification (NCBI taxonomy): domain Eukaryota; kingdom Metazoa; phylum Chordata; class Aves; order Anseriformes; family Anatidae; genus Aythya; species Aythya ferina. The sequence continues at coordinate 37,418,624 of NC_140296.1, read as the reverse complement.
TGAGAACCAAACCTATGTAAATGTTAGGGGCTTGATTTCATTACTTTTCTTGACACACAAAATACCTACATTTCTTTCTTTTTTATTTCTTTTTAAATAATATTTTCAATATTTTTCAAAAGTATTCAAATGTTAAATTCAAATTTTTATCAGTGTTATTTTATATTCAGCACCCAGTAAACTTTGGGGTATTTGTTTAAACAATTATAGTTCACAGTTACAAATTTAATTAAGTAGGTTTATTTGCACAGCAGTTTATTTGCATAATGTATTCTGTTTTACAGTAGTCTACATTCCCATGGTATATAACAAAACAGAAAAATCTTATTTTTATTATGGTATTTTTGACCAGTTAATCAAGACTATGTTCCAGTTACAATAAAGCAAACGGAACACTGATGTAAAACGAATTTTCTAGTGTAACATATTTTTAAAGAAAGTTGAAAGGAAGGAATGATATTAGCCTGGTCTCCATCAATAGCAAAAATAACATTTATGCTACCATGTTCCCATCTTCTGTTATTGTACTGAAGTTCATTTGTCACCTCTGTAATATATGTCCCTCATTAATAGCAGCAGTGACTTTGAAAATCATTTTTACAAAACACATAGATACTGTATCTTGCTATGAAGATGGAACTCAAAAATTATGAGAATCACATAATAGTTGAGATTGGAAGGGACCTTTGGATGCTATCTTCTCCACCCCCTCTCCTCACCCACATAGAACAGGTAGCCCAGGATCATGTCCAGATCTCTTTTGAATGTCTCTGAAGAGGAAGACTCCTCAACCTCTCCGTGAAACTTGTGCCAGTCACAGTAAACTGTTTCTTAATGTTCAGATGGAAATTCCTGTATTTCATTTTGTGGCCATTGCCTCCTGTCCTGACACTGGGCACCACTGTAAAAAGCTTGACTCCATCTTCTTTGCACCCTCCCTTCAGGTATTTACAGAAAATGATAAAATTCCCTTTGAGGCCTTTCTTCTTGAGGCAGAAGAGTCTGAGGTCGCTCATCCTTTCATCATAGTAGAAATGCCCCAGTACATTCAGGGTGCTTCACTGAACTCTTTCCATTAGATCTGTGTATTTCTGGTACTGGTGTACCCAGAAGAAGAAGCAAAGCTGAAACTCACTCCAACAGTTATTCAGAAGAAGTAAAATATCTCAGGAAGAAAGAATCTCATAAGCTAAAGGGAGCAAGTCTACTAAGCAACATGGTGGATAAAAGCAAAATTTCAATGCAATTCAGGTATAGAGATTAGATTCCTGTCCCTAAATCTACAATATCTGAGGAAGTCTTTCCACTAGTGTCAGAAACCTCTGCAGGATAGTACTGTGCTAGACCATGACATAATACTTTGCTCTGTTGGGATCTCTATCTTGGTGTGATATATATATACAAAGTTATATATATCACACAAAGTTATATATATATAACTTTGGGAGTCAGTAGACTACATTTCCACCACTGTTGCAACTTTATAGTATGACAGAGGTATTTACAGTCAGGTCTACTGGCACAGAAATTTTAGTGCGGTTACCTTGTCCTTAAATTTTACCTTTGGCTCTTAGCCTTTTTGACCTTCCATCTATATTAGACGAATGTTATGAATAAATGGAAATAACACCATTACTGTTTAACATAAAATCTCTGCATTTCTTAAGCTTCCAGAATGGTATGCATAAAGTAAACATGTATTTACTCTACTTATACATTAAGATGATTATTCCAGTATATGTAAGCATACAGAAAATGACAAACAGCAATATTATGATGACAGAGGAGAAGAACAGACTGATAGACATTTAGAAAAGCTTTAAAAGCAGTTAGGATTGGAGAGAGAATCACTGTCAGGATCATCTCTATTCCAGGTAAGTACATCAGCAAGCAGAAGGAAAAGTTCAGGCATGATAAGTTGTGCTGTCTTCTCTCTCAGTCATTCAAAAATTATCAAGTTGCTCTTTGCTCCTAGGGTTTTAGTGTTGCTCTAATACTTATATACAAACAACATTTAAAATAAGTGAAAATAAGTGAAAATATTTGTATAATGAACAATTATAAAGTGATAGACTACCATTTTACTTGCTCAAATTCATGTTTTTAACATTTAGCATATAACTATTCAGCATTGATCTGCATTTTTTTTTTCTCTCATATCAATTTATCTCTTTGCTATAGGAGAACCTTTTATGATTATTTTATGTGGAATAATTGTTTCTAGAGGTACTGTGGATGTGTGCCCACTACTGTGGTCTAGTGCCCACTAGAGTCAGTTTTTGTGCCTTAATGATTTTTTAACCTTTTTGAGAAACTGATAAAAATATATATTGATATATATAATATATATGTATTTCACTGGTGCAGAAAACACTGAAAGCAACAAAAACAGAAAGGAAGTCTTCATCAGAGTCTGAGCAAAATACAGTTTTAAATGAAAACCTCTGGTCTTCCCTTTAGAGCAAATGTTAACATATCTAAGAAGAATATGGACTTTAAATAATAAATAATCCTGTAAATCTGCCTTCTGTCTAATAACTGCTTACATTACTTTGTAGATCACAAAATGATTTAAATTCTGATTTATGGCTGGAACTTTTCATCTACTGATATCCAAAACATTAGATCTGGTTTAGATGCAAAATTAAAAAAATAAAACTTTCAGAATAATATAAATGTGATAGTTTCATATGTACATTACTTGTCATCCTGAATTTCAGAAAGCAAAGAAATTATTCATCAGGAGTTGGACTTGATGTTCCTTATAGGTCCCTTCCAACTCAGGGTATTCTATGATTCTATGATTCATGCAATTTTCTTTATTCCATTTTCCATTTTGTTAACAACAGATAAACCACATTAGTGGATACAATCTATTACTGGACTTTGAAATGTATCATTGTGCTTATGCTACAAAAATGCAACATTTATATAAGTTGTGATATATCAAGTTAGCTTCTAAAAGAGTGAAGGCTCATGAACTACAAGGGAATCAAATTAAATAATCATTTACAGCAACAATCTCCAGCAACATCTACAACAACAAATTCAATAAGACAAATTCACTTTGATGGAACTATGTCCATCGTAGATTGTGTATGACTAAGTTAACTATTTAGAAATAGAGCACTATATCATATCATTCTATACAAGTGTTACAGAATACTTACAAGAAGAAAAATATGGGAGCACATTCAGTATTTCTGATATTGATTAGATGTAACAAGGCAGGCAATGGTATCTCCACCTCAGCTGCAAAATGAATGTTATAATTCTCCAGAAAAAGGTGGCAACAACAACTATGACAGATGAATGGCAAATATATTGTAATGATTTACCAACTGCCTGTTAAGGACCACCTCTTGAGAATATTTGACTTTTAAAAAATTCCCATTCCTAAAATGATCCAGATTATTAGTATACAGATAGGAATTACTGAATGGAAACACTCTGAATATTTGCTATTTCAAAGTACCTTCTCTATACTGATTTACATTTATTTTCTTAGACCTGATGAGCTCAGGTCTTTCTCAGATGATTTTCATTTGTCCTGAAATTTGTCTTCAGACATTTTCTCTTCATCTTTGATATTGTCAAAAAGTCGTCATGAAGAGAAGCACTCTCTGGTTCATGTATTTAAGAAGAGCAATAAGAATCTTTATTAAAAGTAATGAAGCTTAAAAAGGAAATGGAAAATGCACAAGAAAAACATTAATCAAGTCATTGATTGAGCAGCAATGATCCAATCAATCCACAATCGTATTCACAAAATATGTGCTATAGCAGTAACTGAGATTTCTCATACTATAGTAGTGGTCCAGGTTTGATATCTAGTGTTCAAAGTCTGATACTTCACTTCAGATTCCTAAGAGAAGTCAAAATGCTACTAGATGAATGTCATGCATGTCATTTGACATGCAAATGGTTCTTCTGCAATCCCCATTAAGTCTTTATATCACTTGAATTCATAGGCACAAATTTTAGATATTTAAATATCTGATTTAGGAACCCAATCACTCTACGTTAATTGCATTGAACAAAAGTCTAAATGTATTTAGTGTTAAATTAAAACGCAGGGAAGAAAATTAATTTAATCTAGAAAAATAAATGGTAGGTAGATGGAGATCTACCTCTAGAGTTGTACTAAATTACTTGGATCTTTCTATAACTATCAGAGAAAGATAGTCATCAACAGAGTGCAGTTTCAGTCTGCTTTACGTAAAAATGAGTCACATCAAAAATGTACCTACTTTTATCCTGAGATATTTATATGAATTATATTATTTTAGCACATGAACACTCAAAAATTATGAATGTTAATTATATTCCCATCGATGTGAAATAAGATGGCACTTTGTTAGTTAATATATGTATACATATATACATTCAACCCAATATATTAAAGCTTTCTATATATGGACATAAGGAAATTTTCAGTAAGCCTGTTTGAAAAGTATCATATTTCCAACCCTAGAACTACGGTCATTTATTTTTGAGAGGCTGTGTGGCCTTTTCTCTCTCTCCCAGAACACTCTATAGCAATGTTTAATTTACCAATACGGATATAGCTCCTGCTTCCTAGCAGTTCCCTCTGACATTGTTAGGAATTGCCAAATGCCAGATTGTCCTTAAGATATAGTCATGTATCATGTATCTATAGCTATATCTTCCTTGTACTCGCATATATCCTGGTGGGTTGGTTTAAAAAAGTGGACTGTCTCTGGACTATATTTAGATTTTACTTAACTATTTCTGCATGTGTGGAATAGTTCACTTCAGTGATTACACACACTAAGATTAAGTGTTATGATAAGACTGCAATGAGTTTGGCTCCTTCTAGGTTACCCAGTGCTCCAGCAATGTTGAAATGTCCTTAACATGTTCAAATATCTCTTATGACACAACGTGTTTTCCTATTTTAAAAATGTCAAGAAGCTGCAATGACCTTCCCTTATTCTAAACACTTGGAACAAAGCCATCCTACAAAAATAAGAATTGTTTTAAAGATATAAAGCAGGGGCAAATTGTGGCATCTCAAGTGAATTTGATCTAGAGAGACTCTGATCATTGTAGACTTATACGACTTGAATACAATGCAGATGCATCTTCAGAAATGCAGCTACAGATCTTTATTACAAAATATAACTTAATAATTAATAATAGTTCTTATAGTACCACAGTTTTAAAGGTACCTGTTTATATTTCATTCGAGATCACAGAATCACAGAATTGTAGAGGTTGGAAGGGACCTCAAGAGATCACTTGGTCCAACCTCCCTGACAAAGAAGATTACCTAGAGCAGGTTGCCAAGGTAGGCATCCAGGTGGCCCTTGAATATCTCCAGAGAAGAAGACTCCACAACCTTCCTGGGCAGCCTGTTCCAGTGCTGTCACCCTCCCCGTTCACATGTTATTATGGAACTTCCTGTGCTCCATTTTGTGGCCATTGCCCCTTGTCCTGTCCCCAAGAACCACTGAAAAGAGGTTGGCCATATCCCACACTTAAGAGGTTTGTAAACATTGATAAGATCTTAACATGCATTTTTTTTTTTTTTTGCTTTTTTTTTTTTCTATAAATACAAAATTTTGTTCTTGAAACAAACAACAAAAAATGTTTTGTTTTCCATTATAGCAGATTGTGTTACCCTTGAGATTTGTGTTTCACCTTTCCAGAGACTGTATTACAATATTTAATAAAGCTCTTTATTATATTAATTCCTACAGGAAGTATGTTTGCACCCTGCAGATATTTTGTTGTTTTGATGTATGCTAGAATGGTTTCAGTAGATCAGAAGATTATAAATTGCTAACTCCAGAGTTGATTGAAACATAGCAGCACTATAAATCTTTGTGATAGATTTTCTTGTGTCAAAATTAGGTCAGCTTTATTACTTACTTTAGGTTTATTTCTTTTTGTATGAAATGGTATCAACAATAAAACAAGCTAGTTTACACAGTTGAGTATAAAATTCTTATTTACTTCATGAAGTCCTGGTACTAGAAACATTTATAGTGTTTTTATCAGAGTGTCTTAGGTGTATTTGACATCCTCTTTCAGAAACCATGCTCTATGCAAAAGTGACAATGCCAATTAAATCATAGCACAGATATTAAACACATTAATATTAAACAGAGGCTTATAGGTATTTCCTTCAGAAGAAATGCTAGCTTAATGTTCTGAATATTATATTTATGTCAGGAGAAATAATAATAATAATATAAAAAAAAATGGACCAAAATTGATAAGAAAACAAATAACGGTTAAATGTCTTTGTATCCAGAATTATAGAATTATAAGCATTGCTGGGCACATTTTTTCGCTAGCTCAATGTTTACATTCATTTTAATACTACATCTGAACCATTATATCTTACAACAGGTGACTGTGTATAATTAATCTTTTCTCTTCAGCTGACACTTGTCTTTGACCCTGCGCTGCCCATACAAATGTTTAGCAGTGAATAGGAAAATCATTCCCATTAAGTATAATATCTCAATCCACACTTTCACTTGTAACACAGGTTAGGGAGTACAGCTGGGCCAAAACATAGATAAGCGTGTAATAGAGGGAATCTAAAACTTCTTGGTCCTGCTTTGCCACTTGGAAAAAAGTATCTTTTGAATGATGATAAATACAATGTGTCATATATGAGGGTGAAAAAGAAAGGCAGGAAGGGGTTTCCACCATTTTAGTTGTTGCTTCCATTTCTACCCCGTCTTTTTTTTTATTATTTTTTTTTTCATGTTAATTCTAATATTTTATTTATATTAAAAGAAAAAAACAACAACAACAACAACAACAAACTAATAAGACAATTGAATTACTCAGTTTTACTATCATACAATAACCTGGCCATTCCTTTTATAGGTTTTCCTCTTCTAAAAGCTGAATAGCATACTTCAGCCTAGAGACAATTGTCTTCTGAACATATTATGACATTGATAAAGACCCCAAACAAGTTGAATGGCTCACCCCAAACTGTAGAATGGCTCTTCTACAGGAAAAGTTTCATATAATAAAAGTGTATCTCTGAATCAACTAGGGAAAATTTATGGCTCTCCTATAAGGTTTTATTTAAAATAACATGCATGTCAACATAAAGTAGTGTTTACTTTGATACTATAAGTAAGAATACTCCCACTGTAAAAAGAATCAGTTTTAATTATAGAAATTTCTAGGGACAGCATGATACAACATTTTAGTGAAGAACACTTTATTAAATTTATTAATGTCAAACCTTGTCAAACATCAGTGCCTCAGTAGTTTATTTCAGCATATTTTTATGAAATTTACAGTTTCATAAATATAAATATTTGTTTTATTTTGTGTATATGCATGTTTTTGTTTTTGTTTACTTATCAAACTGCTGTGTAATGCAGCAAGCAGCTAAATACCACACAGCCATTCACTCACTGCTCCCCAGTGGGATGAGGGAGAAAATTGGAAAAAGAGGTAAAACTCATGAGATGAGTTAAAGACAGTTTAATAGAACAGAAAAAAGGAATAATAATAATAACAACAACAATATAAAAATAAGTGATGCATGATGCCTAGCAAGATCTCTGAGCAGTGACAACCCCTTTGCCAACTCCTCCTAGTTTAATTGTTCCGCATAATGCCATATTATATTGAATATCTCTTTGGACAGTTGGGTTCAGCTGTCCTGGTTCTGTTCAGAATAAAGAAAATAGAGATTTTAATAGAGAAATTTTAATAGAGAAATGGTCACATATGGCACTTCCAATTCATACGGTAAATTTTCCTCAGTATAATATTATGCAAATTGAATCTGACCTACAGGTCCTCTGCATTTCCTGTTTCTGAATTACTCTTAAATTTATAAATAGTCTATATGACTTTATCTCAAAACATCTTGCAAATTTTGGGAGGCTACATATTTCATCCTTCAGATAAAACTTTACAGGATCCCTTTGTCATAAAGGAAAAAGTGCTGGTTACAGCAGTGCAAACACTGTCATTAAATTTTCTCTGCTCCTTAACAATGACCTAAACAAGCTGAAAAGGATGAAAGTGCACCACAACCCAAAATTTAAACTTTTCGAAATTCAGTTCATTGTTCATGCTTTGTTATTACTTTTTAACTACAATACTGGTACCCATAACATTACTAGATCAACAAAACATCATGATGTTTTTAATGTAAAATTTTCAGAAGTGAAGCATTTTCTACATTTGAAATTAGTATCAATGTCCCAATATGCCTAATAATTTGTTTCCATTTTATATTCTTCAGATCATAATTACACATCTCAAATGCTATTCAAGAATCTGGTTTTACTAACTAGATCTTTTTAACTGAAATAAAATAAATAAATAAATAAAACAATGCACATCACAAATGATGTTGCTGCTGCTGCTGCTGATAATAATAATAATAATAATAATAATAATAATAATAATAATAATAATAATAATAATAATAAAATTCTAAGTCTTTTCTTCAGTAGTCAGTTTTAACCGTTGTAGTCACACACTCCCAGAATCAATGAGGCTGCAAGGGATCTATAGCATTAATCTTCAAGTCCTCTGCTAAAGCAAGCTCAGATTGAGCATATGGCACAGGACCATTCAAGATGTCCCCAGGGCTGGAGACTACAAATTGAGCGATCCATCCTATTGCTCAACCATCTTCACAGTAAAAATGTGTTTCCTGATGTACAGATGTACATCATTTTACACAAGAGATGTACATCTCTTGTGTTCCAGTTCATGCCCATTGCCTCATGTCCTGTCACTGGGCATCACTGGAAAAAAAGAAAAAAAAAAAAAAAAGCATAACTCAGTCCTTTTCATAGCCTCCCACCAGGTTTTTATATACATTGGTAGGATCTCCCTTGAGACTTCTCTTCTGTAGGCTAAACTGTTCCAATATAATGGCTCCATGGCAGGGGGCAGGGGGATTTAAATTACCTTTATAGTTCCTTCTAAAAACAAATCTTCTGTGATTCCATTCCAGCCCCCTCAGACTCATCATGTCAGATGTTCCAGTTTCTAAACCATCTCTGTGACCCTGTGTTGTATTTGCTCAAATAAATTCATATTCCTTTTGTAGTGAGGAGCCTAGAACTGTACACAGTTCTCCAGGTGTTGCCTCACTAATGTTGAATCCCTCCCCCTCCCCCTTCTAGGAGCAGGCTATACTTCTCCAAATGCAGTGCAGAATACTGTTAGTCTTCTCTACCAGAAGGACACACTTCTGGTTCATGATCTGATGTTCTGTTGTCCACCCCAAAGTCCCTCTCTACAGAGCTGTCTCCCAGGCAGTTGGTCCCAGCCTGTACTGATGCATTATGTGGTTTCTTTCAAAGTGCAGGAAGTTACATTTGCCTTTGTTGAACTTCATGAGTCATGAAGTTCAACCTACCTTCACTCTTACCAGCCTTTTAATTCTCCAATAGAAAAATCCTTAAGTATTCATCCATCTGGCAAATAAATAAATAACAACATATTTCCAGTCAGCCATACTGCTGACCAAGTTACTTGGTTTCTACTTTCTTTCACTTTGTGATAGGATTAACCTGTGCTTTCTTTATTCAGAAAGAAAGTTTATATATAAATTATTATATAAATTATTTATTCTTATGTAAAGTTTATGTAAGAATATAAACTGAAATTAGAATGAAGTGGTCAGGTAGATATTTGTAGATATTTGTAGGGGATGGTTTGCTTTTTATTACAGCTTGTTGCTTTTTTTCTTCTCGATATATATATATGAAAAAAAAATCGTTAAGGAACTGTACAAAACAAGCCAATAGTAAAAAAAATAAATATGTGGTAATTAAAAATGGAAAAAAAGACATTCAGTAACACAACTTCTTTTATGAGGGACTTGTGTTACTTACTTGTCATGTACTCAGTAAAAATATACCCCATAATTTAAAGAGGTTGAAATGCTTAGCTATTGTCTATTTATGCTAAATTTTTAACAAAACAATGTTAATCAGACAGGGCCTTAAACCAAAAGCTCTTCTAGAAAATAATACCACATTGAACCCTCTACAAATATGAATGTTGTGGCTTTTTGATTTGTTTGTTTATTCTTTGTTGTCCATGTTTTACCTAGTTTTCTTTAAAAAAATATATAAATAAATAAAAAACCCTGCATTCTTCTTACACAAAGTTCTTAATGGTTTCTCCAGGCTATTGTTACTGTCAGTATATTTGTGACCTGTCATGGTGAGGATCAGGCTGTGCACAGAAATTCTTTTTCAGTGTATATGGGAACAGATTTCTTGGCAGTAATGTTAGGACACATCTAAAATAAGAAATGCTATAAGAAATGGTCTCCAAGTAAGTCAGCATTTATCATGCCTCAGGATTCAGCTTGAGAAAGCCAGACTTCTGTGTTCATTCCTCCGTAGGTTATTTCTTCATTCCTATATTTTCCCTCTCTCTCTCTTCTTTTCATTTGTTTTTCTTTCCCTTCTTCCATTCCTTCTTCCTTGTTTCCCTACCTCCCTTCATTCTTTGTTTTTCCTTCTCTTTTTCTTTCTTTCTATTTCTGCTATAGCTATTGTTTTCATGCTTTCATATAACTAAACTTTTTATTATTTTCTATTCATTGCATAATTCTGGTATAGTTTTTGAAATTCACTTTCCAAGAAGAAAGAGAAAGAGATATAAAGATTTATTGTTTTCCCATTGTGTTATAAATTAACTCAAATATATTTACATTGGTATTATAATGTTCTCTCAAAATGTGTTTTTTTTTTTTTTTTTTTTTTTTCTGCTATAGCCAAAACTTAGCTTTCTGTAAAGACAGGATGGAAATCAATAGTTAGTTTAAAGTATGTTTTTAAAGTTTGTTGAAAACAGTCTTAAATAATTGTCAGTACACATATATTATGAAAGCCTTATGGACTTAACTGTTCTTTGAAAAACAGTTTAGTAGAAGAATAAATATTGGTATCCAGCCTCCATCACCTGGATATTCCATTTTTACTTAATGCTAGGCTAATCTTCAACCAGACGTCCTAATGAGAGTGCATGCTGTGACAATCTGCTGGGTAAGCTACTGTATACAGAGCAATTTCATTATTTTTAATATATGTGGTCTGGCAATTAATACTTTATGTTTCTTTTTGCTTCTATTTCATCAAATTTCAGTAAAGATCCATGAAAAGTCAACTACGAATAAAAAAAAAAATAGAATGATATAAACTTCTTTGTAGCTTTACATTTATAAGTCATTTTTTGTTAGTGTAATTTAATTTGCTGATAAGCACCTAGGACTTTTTGTGTTGTTGTTCTTAGATTAGTAATGCCTTCTCCTAACCCAATGTGCAATAGCAATTTTTATCTGTTCATTGTTTCTTAGCTAACAAAATAATTTTCTACATATATCTTTCCTGTGGAGTTAATGTAGTCATGATGGTTTGAAACAGCAAGAATCAAGATCTAAAATGAAAAATAATAATAATACTATTATTCAGTAACAATAAAACATTATAAATTTAAGGTAATAATTATTTGAATGTCTACTTTAATCTAAAATTCAATTTCTTATGGTTTTCTCAGCATATCTAGAGCAGACAGTGCAGAAAAAATGTAGAAGGTTGGGTATTCCTACAACATCAGAATTTCAACTTGTTGCTGTAGTCGGGCAGGGTAGAGTATTCCTTCTACTTTCATTCAGATTATTCCAGACATTTTGCATTCAGCACAGGTCAAAATAGAGCCTACCAGAAGGTAGGCTACGCCTACTGAAACTTTAGTAACTCTTCTTAGTCATTGTTGTATGACAAATGTTTTGCTCCAAAGAGTTTTCTGACCTTAATAATGATTTCAGACACCTGAAGAACAGAAATGGGTGTTGAACATTATAATTATTCATCTAAAATATTATTTGACCAGAGTTGTTATGTCATTCAGATGGCTTTGTATATCTCCACAAATCAAAATATTATAAAATTGAATATATGATTGATTGAAAAGCACATGCTATCATGATAATAATAAATGTTACCTACAACTTTAAAACAATATACAGTGCAATTTGGTAATGGCCATATGAACTTAATATGGCGCATAAAATCAATTTAAACCATTTTTGTTTTTCTAAAATTTGTTGGAAAAAAAAAAAATTTACCTAAACCTCTGATTCAAATTAAAATCAAGGGGAGTTTTTCCCTATCTCTTAACCTTAAAGTTATTATTTAAAAATCATGACACAGTTGCCATATTTTTACAATTCTTCACTTCAAATGAATCTTTTCTATTCATGAACAGTACTAAGAATATAAATCACATTATGTGCTTTATCTATCCTTCCTTCCTTCCTTCCTTCCTTCCTTCCTTCCTTCCTTCCTTCCTTCCTTCCTTCCTTCCTTCCTTCCTTCCTTCCTTCCTTTCTTTCTTCCTTTCTTTCTTCCTTTCTTTCTTTCTTTCTTTCTTTCTTTCTTTCTTTCTTTCTTTCTTTCTTTCTTTCTTTCTTTCTTTCTTTCTTTCTTTCTTTCTTTCTTTCTTTCTTTCTTTCTTTCTTTCTCTCTTTCTTTCTCTCTTTCTTTCTCTCTTTCTCTCTTTCTTTCTTTCTCTCTTTCTTTCTCTCTTTCTTTCTCTCTTTCTTTCTTTCTCTCTTTCTTTCTCTCTTTCTTTCTTTCTTTCTTTCTTTCTTTCTTTCTTTCTTTCTTTCTTTCTTTCTTTCTTTCTTTCTTTCTTTCTGTATACTTAAAAGTGACTAAGTAAACTAAGTGACTAAGCTACCCACCAGGCTATGTACCTGAGCTTGGGGAGTCAGAAGAATGCTGTGTCACTGTAAACTACATATAATTTACCTCCTGAAAATTTATGTATAAGCATGAGTAATTTAGCATCCCCTGTGCAATTAATGTAGGTAAAACAGTGGAAATCCAAGTCTTTGTTTTAGATAACTCCAGACTTTAACAATCTAATTTGCATATAACAAAGCCATAAAAAATCAGGATTTCATTACATTATCTAAAATTGCAAAACCAAAAATATACATAAAGTTGATATAAAATTGTATTGGACCTCTTTATGATCTCCCAAACAAATTATGTGATATATTTAGTGCGTATCCATACATATATTTACACACATGTAAATATTTATATATATATAACATTTTTAACCAGAATAATTCATCATTTTGTAAATCAGAAAAATATAAACAATGCATTTCTTTGTGATTCACATTAAAAATAAAACTAAGCATGATTAAGAACTAAGAGTAAACACACAACAATTCTACTAGTATGTGAACCACAAAACAAACAAACAAAACTCCTTAAAATTCTGATTGCATTTAATAAAAATAAAAAAGTTACAAGAAAAATAAATATTGTTTTGTTTTGTTTTCCCCAAGAAAATTCTGAGTTTTAATCCAGAAAGGAAATAGAAGTATCCAGATACATTATGAATGTATTTCATACTTGTAGAAGTTCATTGCTGGACATAACCATTTCCAGCTATCTTTTTCTGTATTTAAAATATAACAATGGAAGGAAACTCACATATTTAAATAAGAAGTGAACAAGGGTACTGTTGCTCTTCTGTGTGTTTTCCTATTTTTTTTTTTTTTTCTGAAGGCATCATTCAATTTGCCAGAAGTCTAAAATTAAAAACAAATCCAATTTCCATGAAATTTTAAACTTCATGTTGGATGATATACTATTCTCAAATCAAATGGAGTACCATAAGTGTCTATCCTGGTGCTTGTCCTATTTATTATCAAAGACCTGGAGGGGGCAACAGAGTGCACTCTCATCAAGTTTACAGGTGACACCAAGATGCAGTGATGAGTTGATGTGCTGGAAGGCAGAATTGTCATAGAAAGCATGCTAAAAAGGATGGAAAAGTGGATCAACAGGAATCTTATGAAAGAACAAAGGTAAAGTCCATCCCCTTACAATGTTACCACCTGGGTACGGATTGCCTAGAGAGGCAGCTCTGTTGAAAAGAAGCAGGAGTCTTGCTAGACAGCAAGCTGAACATGAGCCAACAGGGTTCCCTGGAACCCTGGAAGCAACAAGGAAATGGAGCCAGGGTCCTCAAAACCGTGCTTGGTGGGAGGATGACAAGCAACAGGCATAAGTTGAAATCAGAGAGATTCAGACTGCCTTTAAGCAGAAACTTTCTCCTTATGAAGAATGCCAAAGTGTGAAGAAGAGACTAGTTCAATCTCCTTGAAGGTTTACAAGCCCTGAGTCCAGGGCTGAATCCAGCCCTGGATCAGTCTGATCTCAGAGCTGGCTCTGCTTGCAGCAGAAAGCTGAACTAGAAACCTCCTGGGGTCCATCTAAACCTGTTTCTATGATGCAATGCAATGCAATGCAAAAAAATAAAATAAAATAAAATAAATAAAATAAAATAAAATAAAATAAAATAAAATAAAATAAAATAAAATAAAATAAAATAAAATAAAATAAAATAAATAAATTGAAGCATTAACCAATTTTCTGCTTAAAAAGTCCAGATTTATAAAACAACTCTTACTTGATGGCGTAAACACTAGTATTTTAGAGGTTAAAAATGTTGCAGAACACCTTCATAAGTTATTCAAATATTTTCTTTCTCCATTTTATCCAGATGGAATGAGACAAAGTCATGATTTATTAAGATTTTTTAAAAATCTGATTCAGAAGTATTTATTTTTGTAGTCTGTAATACCAGATAACATCTAATGACAAGAAATCTATAATAAAACAAGGCCTTACACTTTTTTTTTCCTGAGGTCTAAGAGTAATATTCTGATTTCTTATCCAGCCTATCTTTAGAAGTCTTTATTTGCTCTCCCAAAACTGTTTGTCCTGGGTTAAAGCAGAACTTTGTATTCCAGATGACTACCAAACAAAACTGTTCAAAAATGACAATTCAAGCTAAGTCAATAAGTATAATTTTTTTTTTTTCAAATTTCCGCAAACTTTTCAATACTGTTTCTCACAGTATCCTTCTGGACAAAAAGTCCATCATACAGCTAGACAAATGCATAACACAATGGGTGAACAATTGCCTGATGTGTTAGCCCAAATGATTATAGTAAATGGGGTTACATCATGCTGGTGGCCAATCACTAGGGGGATTCCCCAGGGCTCTGTTCTCAGGCCAGTTCTCTTTAAAGTTTTTATAAATGATCTGTATGCAGATCACGTGTGCTAAGTAAGTTTGTAGGTGATACTAACATAGGAGGAGCTGTTGATTCTGTCAAGGGTAGAGAGGCCTTGCATAGAGGTCTTCACAAAATAAAAGGATGGACAGTCACCAGCTGCATGAATTTTAACAAGAGTAAGTACCGAATTCTGCACCTGGGACAGGGCAACCCTGGATACACTGGGGGGGAGGGGGGGAACGAGAGGCCAGAGAGCAGCCCTATGAAAGGAGAACTGGAGTTCTAGTCAATACCAGATTGAATATGAGTCAGAAGTGTGCCCTGGCAGCCAGAAAGGCCAACCATATGGTGTATCAAGCCCATTCAAGGGAATTGATTGTTCCTCCACTCTGCATTGGTATGGCCTCACCTAAGTACTGTTTGCAGTTTTGGGTGTTGCAATATAAGGACATAAATCAATGTTACAGTTGGACTGGATGATCTGGAAGGTCTTTTCCAGCTTTAATGATTCTATGATTCTATAATTTTATTACAGAAAAAGTGTCCAAAATAAGGGCAACAAAGATGGTGAAAGTTTTGCAGGAGAAGATGTATGTGTGGCTGAGGTCACATGGTTTGTTCAGTCAAAGGGTGACTTCATTACAATTTACAGCTTTCTTTACAGGGGAGGGGTGAGGGTGGAGGTTGGGTTCTGATCAGTTCTCCCTGGTGACCAGCAATAGGACCCCAGGGAATGCCATGAAGCTGGGTCAGAGGAAGTTCAGATTGGATATTAGGAGGAGGTTCTTCACAGAGAAGGTGGTTGGGAACTGGAAGAAGCTTCCCAGAGGAGGGGTCACAGCACCAAGCCTGGAAGAGTTCAAGAAGCATTTGGTCAACAAACTCAGTCATATGGTTTAATCTTTAAGTATTCTGTGTGGATCCAGGAGTTGGACTTCATGATCCTTGTTGGTCCCATCCAACTCAGGAGATTTTATGAATATATGATAATTTTAAGTGTCCTCTAAGAAATTTGTATTTCTTTTCCTACCTGTAACAGGTAAAAGACTGTGTTATTCCTGAAATCAACTTGAACAGGCTGGCATACTGTATGAAAATGCAAGATATCAAACTTTTTTTTTTTTTTTAAGATAGTTTGAATGTATCAAGAAAAATGCTATCAATAAAATAGCTTATATATATATATATATCTTACATTAAATATTTTTTTTTCCTCACCACATATTTAAATTAGAAGGTTTTTTGTTACTTCAAAATACAGGAAATTATATTGCCTATCTTCAGAACCTTCATATTCTTAAATAATTTAAATAAAAATATGAATATATTCAAAATATTTACATATGCTTCATCCCTTGAGTATTTTTTTCTATGTTCACTAAATTTATCTGCAAGATGGCAGCTTTATAAAAAGGTCTGCCTTTACTACTGCCTTTAACTAGTTAGCTGAATTTTATCCTAGAAAGTTACAGTCAATCCACTGCTGCTCAGCTTTATATTATCTTGGTGAATTAATCCTCACCAAAAGAATTATAGTTGTTGCTTTACATCTAAATCTTTGTTAAGAAGTGTGAACTTATTAACAAGATGGATCAGAGAACTGCAGTAAGTATTTGGTTTGCCTATATGAAAATTTATGTTAATTCCAAACATGATTATGTCACATAGTACCAGAATTTAATTTCAAGAAAGGATTACATGTAGATTAGCTGTTCTATTTAAAAATAAAATAAAATAAATAAAATAAAATAAAATAAAATAAAATAAAATAAAATAAAATAAAATAAAAATATCAAATGTATGTATGTGATATTACATCACGAAACAACTTTTATTAGTACTTATATGCTAAAAGATATAAACGTTTGGTATATTGCATTTAAATATCATTCAAACAATTCTACAAGTTACTAAAATAATTACTATTTTATGGATTACAGAAAGTTTTAGAGCTAGGTATAATGATGAAAACAATACAAGAAGAGAATGCGATAATACAGAATATAACAACCCTTTCTCTACCGAAAGGGTTGTTAGACATTGCAACAGGCTGCCCAGGGAAGTGGTGGAGTCACCATCCCTGGAAGTCTTTAAAAGACGTTTAGATGTAGAGCTTAGGGATATGGTTTAGTGGGCACTGTTAGTGTTAGGTCAGAAGTTGGACTCGATGATCTTGAGGTCTCTTCCAACCTAGAAATTCTGTGATTCTGTGTGTGATAATATGGAACACAGTGTGGCACATGTTGGTACAGCAAGTAAGCTATTTGTTTAGTGACCTGAGGTTGAATTACTAAAGTATGCTTTAATGGGATGTGTTAAAATTATAGTGTTCACTAGCATGTAATATATATATATATATATATAAATATATATGTATATAATATATATATATTATATATATAATATAATATAATATATAAATATAATATATATATTATATAATTATATAAATATATATGTAATATATATATGTGTGTTATATATATATATATTTTTTTTTTTTTCCTGCCCTTTTATTTGTTTAATTTGTTTTATATCAAATACATAGAAAATCATAGATGGAAAGGGACTAGTTAGATTAGTAATGGGATGTGGTCAGTATTTAAGAACTGAAGTGTACAAAGGAAAGTTTCTAAAGAAGGTTGGCAAATCTTTACTAGCCTAATAAAAATGTAATTCTGGAAACTTTTGTAAGCAAAGCAAACAAATACTATTCTTTTTTACATCTACTGCTCATTTCTCTTTTCACATAAGAAACCGAGTCAGGGTCAAACACTCTTGGAATGCAGAAAATGTATAGAAAATGGAAAATTCAGACAGAAGCCATTGGAACTCCAAGAGTAAGGAAAAAAATGATAACATTTTGTCAAGTGTTCAATTTCTGTGTAGCTTTTTTTAAAGGAATTCTCAATTGTCTCTTTATCAAAGAAAGGTGCATGGTGTACAGGATCTTCAGCCTTAAACTTTTGCATTTAAGCATGGTGGGAGTTTGCCACAGACAAAGGATCAGACTACATAGAAGACAGTTATTTGACAAACTGAAACATCAGTTACTCAGTTTTTGTTTTTTATTTTTCATCTTCCTTACTCTTGATATTTGTCAGAATTGCTTTGTTTTCATTTACAGTGTGAGACTGAAAAAGGGAGGTCTACAAGAAGAATATTTGCAGTAGAAATGTTTTATATGATCACTCTCAAAGTGGATTTTGATATTTAGATAAATACCCTGTAGCTCTGAAGTTGAAAGTTTTAATGCTCTGGAAACAGGTTTTCTGAATTGAGAACATAATTTTCTTCAGACTTGAAAGAAAGATAAGTTGTCACAGATACATGTATAACCTCATGTTATATCATGTTATATCACCTTATATCAGTTATATCACCCAAACAATCTCTGCAAACCCCAAAATGCATCAGATTTAGATGGGAGCAGAAAACCCTAGCTAGGTTTCAGGTGCAAAGTATCAGTACTTTGGCTTCCAAATGAAATTGGGGCAGGCTCAAAGATTCCCTTAATATCTATAGGATATATCTATCATCTTTGCTTCCTAATGCCATTGCTTCTCTCATTTAGGTTGCTATTATATTTTTTAATATACATACAAGAATAGAGTGCCTTAAAGTGCCATTGCAGTGTAAGTTTTAACAGCAAGTGGATGTGGAAAATTTTCACTGATGTGGAAATTTTAAGATTGGTAATAAAAAAGTATGGGGTTAGCTATGGTTGTGGTGGTGTTCTAGGCAGTATAGAGAAAGTTTTACTTAGGGAATTCCTCAGTAGAAAAATGGTCAAGTAGAAATCGGGTTATCTGTTGAAAATAAACACTGAGATTATGCAATCTGACTCAAAGTATAGCAATACTCTTTTAAAACACTTCCTTGCTGCTCTCAGAAGAAACATTACTAACTGCCAAAAATGTCTAAATTAAACTCCTTGAAGTAAGAGATCATTCTTATTTGTGTTGAGAAGATACCATATTTTAGGTACATCACATCACTAATTAAACACTATCTGAATGTCCTTGTGTTTGTGACTGTGATTTGGACTTTGTGTGCTGTTTTTCTCCCTGACAAAAATTATGTTCAATTATATTCATGTGTTCATTCATATAATTCATTCATATTTCTGGCTGCTCATGGCTTGGACTGGCGCACGCTTCATTGGGTTAGAAACTGGCTGGATAGCTGGGCCCAAAGAGTCGTGGTGAATGGAGTCAAGTCCAGTTGGAGGCCAGTCACTAGTGGCGTCCCTCAGGGCTCGGTGATGGGGCCGGTCCTCTTTAATATCTTCATCGATGATCTGGACGAGGGCATTGAGTGCACCCTCAGTAAGTTTGCAGATGACACCAAGTTAGGTGCGTGTGTCGATCTGCTCGAGGGTAGGAAAGCTCTGCAGGAGGATCTGGATAGGCTGCACCAATGGGCTGAGGTCAACTGCATGAAGTTCAACAAGGCCAAGTGCCGGGTCCTGCACCTGGGGCGCAATAACCCCAAGCAGAGCTACAGGCTGGGAGAGGAATGGTTGGAGAGCTGCCAGGCAGAGAAGGACCTGGGAGTGATGGTGGATAGTCAGCTGAATATGAGCCAGCAGTGTGCTCAGGTGGCCAAGAAGGCCAACGGCATCCTGGCTTGTATCAGGAACAGTGTGACCAGCAGGGCTAGGGAGGTGATCGTCCCCCTGTACTGTGTTCAGTTTTGGGCCCCTCATTACAAGAAGGACATTGAGGTGCTTGAGCGGGTGCAGAGAAGGGCGACAAAGCTGTTGAGGGGTCTGGAGAACAAGTCCTGTGAGGAGCGGCTGAGGGAGCTGGGCTTGTTCAGCCTGGAGAAGAGGATGCTCAGGGGCGACCTTATTGCTCTCTATAGGTTCCTCAAGGGAGGCTGTAGCAAGGTGGGAGTTGGTCTGTTATCCCACGTGCCTGGTGACAGGACGAGGGGGAATGGGCTTAAGTTGAGCCAGAGGAGTTTTAGGTTAGATGTTAGGAAGAACTTCTTTACTGAAAGGGTTGTTAGGCATTGGAACAGGCTGCCCAGGGAAGTGGTGGAGTCACCATCTCTGGAAGTCTTTAAAAGACGTTTAGATGTAGAGCTTTGGGATATGGTTTAGTGGGGACTGTTAGCATTAGGTCAGAGGTTGGACTCGATGATCTTGGAGGTCTCTTCCAACCTAGAAATTCTGTGATTCTGTGATTCTGTGATTCTCATATATAATTCATATATAATTCATATTTCTTTCATATAATTCATTCATATTTCTCATGGAACTGAAAAAAATATAATCATTATTATTGTTCTAAGTGTTTTTAAAAAAGTAATTTCATAAAAATGCTCTTCATATTTAATGTTTTGGATATGTTACAAAAAGATGTAGTCCGTTAAAATGGATTGGTGCTTAAATTTCCAATCCATGAACCGAGGGTTATGGTATGTTGGTGAGGAAGTGGGCTCAATTTAATCTCTGTGGTGAAAAGCAGAATATTGAAGATTTATAGGAAAACTTATTTTACAGAACAGAATTCTCTATGATAAAGCTGTCTTCTTAGGTTCTTTGAATATCACTAACTTTACTCATCAACTTGAGAATAATGTACTTAAAATTGAAAAAAAAAATACAAAATGTTTTACACGAATCACATTTAATATTCAAATATATTTTCCCTCTCAGTTTAAATAAATAATAATAAAAAAGCAGTAACTTGGGAAAATAAAAGTCACCACTATCACTTTTTTTTTTTTTCCAGATCGCTAAATCATTCCTAACTATTTTTTGTACAAAGGTATTGAGAAGTTATTGGAACTGAGGACGTTAGGGAAAAAAATCTGGAAATATTTCACTTGAGAGTAAAATACATTTTAGAATTATATTCTTTCAATCTCCTGCTAAAATAAATTCACTACACATATGAAGGAAAGAATATTCATGCTTATTGATATATTTACTTTGTTTTTAACCTAAATTACTTAAGTAATTTATAGTGATTCTGTGTAATATACATATGAGTCATTCCATAGTGTTTCAATTGTATGAGCTCAGTTAGTCAATAAAAGTAAAAAATAAACAACAATAATAACAATAACAAATAAATATAGGAAAAAATGTTATTTAGAATATGGTTTAGTTTAAAATTCCTATCGTATAGTAACTGGTATTGTGACCTAATACCAACCATTTCAATGCCCCAAGTCTTAACACTTCTCTGAATCTGACAGTGTAATTATGTTTCTCCCCAGTGTAATTGGGCTCCACAATAAATCTTCATCTTTAGACCTTATTTGTTGTGTTTTTTGGGAGAAAAAAAAAAATATATATATATATGTATTTTTTTACCTTGGAGAAGTTGTTGCTTGTTATGCAGACATTTATTGACCATAAATGAAAGATTGTGTTTCTAATGTCTGATGTTGTAAGTTCCTGCTACAGAAAATCTATTTTATTTTCTTTAGCTAGCAAAATTTGTTATTTGCATTTAAGGATTTGTGAAAATTCAAAAATATTAATTATTTCTCCTTAAGTCACTTAGTCACTCTAAAAAGAGGATAGCCTTTGGTTTCCCTGTCTTTTATGAGGTTTACCAAAAAGCAGTTTCAGGTTAAACTAATCTCTGAATTGTGAAAAACAGCTCTTATCACAAGCTAAGGAAGCTTAGTACTTTTAGCATATAAAATTTATGTTTCTACAAAATTGGCATGCAGCATACTTTTTTCTCTTTTTCTTTTTTTTTTTTTCCCATTAGTTATCCGTCTTATGCATGCTATTACTGAAAAGTAGATTTTAAGATATACTGTCACTTCGATGAATAATAACTCAACTTGATATGTTTTCAACATATCAAGACTAGAATAAAACAGTAGAGAGGAAAGAGAGGCTGGGAACAGGGCAACACAAATGCAGAATAATTCAGTTTTATTTGTGTAAACACTGACTGAAAAGGAAATGACTGATTCATCACATTTTATTTTGTTAAAATTTTTGGTTGTATTTAATAGTTATTAATATTTTCTTTCTTTTTCATTTACAATAATAAAGACGTTATGGCGTACTGATAACTAAATGACAACATTTTACATTACCATATTTTACATTGACATGTAAAAGAGAAGTTTATTATTAGGAATTATCTCTCTCTATGACAAAGATAAAAGAACTAATGTCCTGTATCAATATATTTTGCTGGCTACTTGAACTATGCTACTGTCTGGACTTTTCAGAAATAGTAATTGACTGTCAAGACAAAACAGAAAATATGTCTGATCAAAAGTGCTAATCATTTCAGGAATGAAAAAATGTACAAGATACAAAGGATGATTAGACATAGGATGCTCTTTTAAATCTGATCTAATTTAAAAACACACTAATAGTGAAACAGAAGGCTGAACGGAGCACTCCTTCCTCCAGTACATAAAAAAAATAAATAAAATAAATAAATAAATCATCTTATGATGTTCATTGTGAGACCCCAAGAGTGGGAAGGTGAGGTCTGTTCTCATCCACCCTTTCTAGAGCACCCAAGGAACTCACTCTATACATTCTCATTTGTTGTTACCTTAACTATCCTCCTCTGGAAGAAGGTTTCTAGACTTAGATCTAGCAACAAATGCTAGAAATACCTGAATCCCTTTGGCTGCCTCTGTCCCAGGTTTTGTCTCAGAGTGATATTCTGTTTTCTAAGAAATCCATTAGCCTCCACCTTCTGTTATGTTATGCATCTATGTATTTTCCAGTAATTTTTCCTAGTCCAGAAGAACCTAGTCTGCAAATAATATTTCTCTTTGGAATAATCCGCCTTGTGTTTTTACTATCCAAATAACTCTCCATTATAAACAAAAATAACATGTCCATGTAGAATACCCATCATAGGTGTGTTTTCTCTTGTCTGAAGAGGCTTCAAAAATAGTACTTTTTTTTCTCTTTTTTTTTCTCTTTTTTCTTTTTTTTTTTTTTCCCCATTTTTCTATCTAAATTATAATTACTGTAATTTCCAAAACAACTTGACATATTTACAGAAACTGAATAGATAAATAAAAAATAATAAAAAAAAACCTTTTTTTTCCCCCTACTAATATTCATCCCCTTAATATTTCAGATTGTCAGTCTCTCAAGTTCATAAAAAAATGAAGTATTAAAGAAACACAAGGAATTATGCTACATACTTTCAATGCATGAGGCCTGTGAAGTTCTTTACATGAAAAGACTGGATTTCAATCTTACTTTAACTTATCTGGTAGCAGCAAAGGTAAATTACCAAGCAAGTGGCAAACACATAAATTAGCAGTTTGCAAAAATTTAGCTCTACAATAACTGTGTCAATCTTTAAAGACATTAAAGTCTTTAAAGTAGAAAGTACAGTTTTATGAAGACTTCTTGTAGAATTACGATGCACAGTACATGCCCAAAATTCTTTTTTTGGCCTTGGTTTAAGAACTTTGCCATGTGAATATTAAAGATCTTGTTTAAGAAAAATAAAAATAAGCCTAATTAACCGAATCATCAGATCATGCCGATTATTGTGCTTTTAACAACAACCAATACTTGATTCCTTTAAAAAATAAATGAATAAAGTGAATACCTACAAGCACACAAGAAAAATTACACTAATTATACTAGCCCTCAATAGGTGATCAAAACTAGAATTTTTGAAATGAAGAGCAAGAAAAAATATCTGGACTTAACTGCCTGGCAAGTTATTGTGGGGTTTGTTTAAAAATATTGCAATCTGTGGACATGCTCACTATCTCATTTTTTAAATTGGATTTCATACAGCATATAAGTACTTATGGATGTCTGACTAAGTATATGAATTATGTAAAATTAAACATTAGAAGCATGTTTCCTCTGCAGTGTTTGCCAGAGCCTGTTCAGCCCTGAGATTCTTCTTCCCATTAAGTTAATCACTTCTGATACGTCACTACTCTTCAGGAATTTTAGGGTACTTTTGTAACAGTCTCTGGTTAAAATATATATGCAATGAATATCGCAGTATCACAGAATGGTTGAGGTTGGAAGGGACCTGTGGAGGTCATCGGGTACAACACTCCTGCTCAAGAAGAACCATCTAGAACAGGTGGCCCAGAACCATGTCCAGATGAGTTCTGAAGGTCTCCAAGAAAAAGAACATTTCTGGGCAACCTATTTTTCTTGCTAAAAGAGAGTCTGATAAGCATTATTATTATTATTATTATTATTATTATTATTATTATTATTATTATTATACTTTTACCATGATTAATTAATAAACATCTACTTTCTGTTTTTTGCTGGCAGAACTTGTTCCCTTCAGTTGTGTTGCTTTCTAACAACTTAATGAGAAAAACACTGATGAAACAAACAAACAAAAATATTATTCATCATTTTGTCATGCTTTCTGCTTGCCAGTATATGTAGTCTTATATATGTACTTGATCATGGGAATAAAGAGTGTTTTGGGGGAGCGGGGAGGGAACTTCTAACAGACTGTTACCAGATACCTCAGCTGACCAGCTGACACTCTGAACTACTCATTATCTATGTCTATGCAAAATAGTGATATAAACAACAACAACAAAAAAGTATGTCATTTTTTCTTTTCAATCAAATCATTCTTTTTTTTCACTAACCATCTGTTTGGAGCATATATATTTGTCAATTGCTCTATGTGAGATTCATAACCAAAAGAGTATCATGGTCCTTTGGGCTTTCCTCTTGTGTCCCACTTTGAGGAAAGTGATAGTTGCTTATGTGACCGTATTTCCTGAAATGTGTTTGACAGTTTTGAAATTGATATATAATATCAATTATATATAATTATATAATATAACACAATTATATATATAATATATATATAATTATATATAATTATATATATAATATAATTATATATTATATATTTTATATAATATATATATAATAATGTTATCTAATTGAGATAAAGATATATTTGCCTTGCAGACAACAAGCTATCTGTTTTCTGCGTTGAGACACTA
Source organism: Aythya ferina (assembly GCF_964211825.1). NCBI lineage: Eukaryota > Metazoa > Chordata > Aves > Anseriformes > Anatidae > Aythya > Aythya ferina. The sequence goes on along the minus strand of NC_140296.1, from coordinate 37,393,576 downwards.
AACTATACTAAATGGCTATAAATATTTAAATTGTGACTTGACATTTAGTACAGAGAATTTTTCAAGAACTAAGCAAATCTTGGCTTTTCACCTGGAAATTGAGAGATAGAGAGGTATTCTAGAAACTGGTACTTACTATGCCTCAAGAAAGGTAGGCTTTAATGAAAAGTTAGATATGCATGGACTCTGTTTTATAAAACTATAACTCTATACAGATAGTTATAACTACATACAAGAAGGCCTTCGTCTAAGTGTAGTGTTATGAGATTAACCACTGCTCTTGTTTTTCTCAGAAACAACAGGAACTCTAAGCTGAGGCCCAAAAAGCAGACAAAGGAAGCTGATCACTGTAACTCATTCCACTGAGAATTTGAAAGAAAAAAAAAAAAAAAAAAAAAAAAAAAGTGTAACTATGGTTCAGGATATGTTCAATACTGAATGGTACTGGGGTCTATTTTTTCTTGTAATAGTGATGAAAGCTGAAAACAGGAAGAAGATTGCCCTGGTGACTTCCTCAAGGCCTTTTGATCTCAGGCTTTGAAGCTTCCAAGACACGGACTGTTACTATGGCCAAGGATAGCTCGTTACGTTAAGTTTTAATTTCACATTCTCTCTATAAATCTTTATCTCAGAAGCCCTGGTAGAGTTTAACATTGTCTAGCATGGCTTCTTGGCATCACATTTAATTCTGCAAATATGCAATTAAGAACCTGGCAACACAGTATAAGTTGGTTTCTATTAGATTTAAATACTGCCTTAGAGTTCTTGTTTACAACCAAAGTGGGGTTTTGTTTTGTTTGATCTATGTCTTTGTTAGTTTGTTTGTCTGTTGTTTTTGTTTGTTTGTTTGTTTTCGTTGTGGGGGGGGGGGGGGGAATGGTTGTTTTCTGGAGGGTTGAGGAAACGTGACACAACAACTTTACACACTTTTTTCTTCAGCAGCATTTTTCCAAATAACCTGAAGTTCAGTGGTCAGAATGCTTACCTTTGGATCCAGAAAAATAAATTTAAATGTTATCTGAAGAAGTATCGCCCCTTTCTTGTAAATCACCAAAAGCAAAACTTCATCTCTGTGCATGGCTGATGAAGACAATGCTGAATTCTCTGTTTCATCTATCTTAAAGATAAAACTATCTTAAAGATGAAAGTATGGAAACCAAACACTTGAATTCAAAACAATAGAGTAGTGAATTGCATGCAACACATGAGAGATGCAAAGCTGACTCTCAGATTTTTGGTGCTTCTGAATGTGACCAGAAACAACTGTGTGCAGACAGTTAATTTTGCAAATTCATGTATAAGAAATTACTTCCTCATAACAAGTTTATCTTAAAAATAAGTTTATTCTATCCAGAAATTAAAGACTTGAAAGAGATTCAGCAGTATTTGAAGAGTTCGTTTCTACAATTTGAAAGTTTACTTTTAATACTTAATTTGGTTACATTAATGTCCTAAAATACTTAACCAACTTTGGGATTACTTTGCACTGACAGGTAGAGAGTTCACTGAGGTAAAGGAAAGATACATGTTCTTTTGTGTACAGAAAAAGATATTGTCATCCATACACATGAACACACATGTCTGAAATGTCAAATCCTTAACAGTTTTTGCATTTTCATTGTTGTTAAATTTATTCACTGATAATACCCATAACTTTACTGTAGATAGAGGTTGACATAGATAGAAGTTTTAGATGCCTAGAATCCAACTCTTGAAATGGGATTTTCTTTATTTAATTTCTTATATATGCATCAAAATGAAATTAATTATGTTACAAGCAAATTTATACAGTTAGCTTAGATCCCTCTTCTCTTGTCATTTATATTATGATTGTACCATCTATAAGTCTACTGAGACAGAAACATTCTTTCCTTTTATGTTTATACAACAGTAAGCACATATATGTCCTGAGGGTACCAACTCATGACGTTCATAGCATAAATAAGACAAAGAATGATTTTTTTTATGAATTATTTTCAAAATATACTTTCAATTCTTTTTTCATGAGCATCTCTGTATGTGTGTTAGAAGAAGGGTGGCAGAGAAGGAGGTTTGAGGAGTTTTTTTAACAGTTCAGCTCCCAAATAGATAATTCCAAGTTAATTGTTGTCAAGTATTTTATTTAAGGAGGAGAACATGTAATATTTAAATGTTTGTTTGTTTGTTTGTTTCAATAACTATCATATCAGTGATTATATTAATGAAAACATTTTAAATTTAACTGAGACCATAGTCATAGAGGTTTAAGTAGTGATGATTTATTTAGATTCGGCATTTGAAAGAGAATGTTAACATTGGAAGCTAACACATCCTGTATTATTTTAAGTTATCTATTGACAATCCTAAACATAAAATCATGTGTACACAACTTTGATCAACAGAAGCCTTTCTGCAAGGATGGGAAGTCAAGGCGAAACAAGCATAACAATGTGGGCTAGTGAGTGAGAAAGCATGTGAGGTAATCAAGTAGTCTAAATGCTCCAATTTCATTGCTTTTTGTCCAGATCTACCTCATGGACCCACCATCTAGACCTCCATTATCATCAACTACAGGTTGTCATTCTCTCAGTTTCACCCATGTGCTTGTATTGCTCCTATCTGTTTCTCACGTTCTTGTTGCTATCTGCAGCAGGACAGCATGCTTCAGTTATCACCTCTCCAGGAACTTTGGCTTCCACCTTTCAAACACTTAAGTCTTCTGTTAAAAATACAGTGAGACATTTAATGTTTAGACAGACCCCAATATCTTGTTAAAGTGGATCGCTATAGTAGTTAAATAAATGTTGTCATTTATTGTGTCTTTCTTCTGACACCCCCTTGAGGTGACATACTTCTCTATTTGTTTCATGAAACCAACTGCAAAAGGAAAATACCTCTGTGATAACAGATAGTTTAGAGTGATCAGTGATCAGATATACTGAAGGTTATTTTTCTCCTTGCAATCATTACCCTGAATTTATTAGAATTTATAAATGTTTGATTTCATTTGCATTTTGATTAATTTCTTTTGTGTCATCCTTAACCAACTCTTTGCAGTTATTTTCAGCTTTCATTACTGGAATAACCACATATCATCAACAAAATTTTTTCACCGCTTTTTTCAGATAATGATCATTACAGGATATAACAATGAACCCTGCAGGTTATATGGGTTAATCTTGCTTATATGCTTATAAATTCTTTAAAAGAACTCTAGTAGTTTATGACAAAAATTCTTTCTAAAAGCCTTTCTAAAAACCTCTTCCCCATTATATTCCACCATCCACCACATCCACTCCATTAATTCTATTATTTTCTATAACATTTTGAAAGTAGAGAAACCAAAATTCCTTGTCTAGGAATTTGAGTTAATGAGTTAATTCTTTTTGTTTTCCTAGAGCTTCTTTTATTTTGTCATGTTAGTTGACATTTAAAAAGTTTATCGATTTTTATAACTTCCCCTTCCTAGTGAAGAGTTTCATAGTTAATTTCTTCAGAATTCATAGGGAAATTCAAAGGTTTCTAAAAAAACTGTTAATGAGTAGCAATAAACCTTCTGAAAAAGACAGGAAGAATACTATTCATCTACTTATTTGAAATATCTTCTGCCAGTATTCTCTTCTAAGTCAGTTCCTGTAATGCATCCCTTTAATGTGTGAACTTTCTTTCTAGTTCTTCCACAGTACCAGTGATGCAAATATTTTAATTCCATGAATGACTCTTACTGAACCATCTATATGACTCCCTATGAGATTCCTGATTCTGATGTGATTAAAACAATGTTATTTATTTTATCCTCTCAAAATCTTTTTCTGGTTTGTCTCATAATAGGAAATGGTGTTTGTTTGTTTGTTTGTTGTTTGTTTATTTATTTATTTATTTATTTTCAGACTCTGGTTCCTTCTACAATTTTGTGAGATTCAAAGGACAGAAAATTACCCTGAAAATGAATTTTTAAAATATTAAGAATACGACAACAATCAATCAGTCATTAACATACTCACAGGGCTTTATTAGATAGATAGATAGATAGATAGATAGATAGATAGATAGATAGATACTTCCTATAGAGTCACTGTCAAGATGAAGTTTTGTTTAGTTTAAGATTTGATGCTATTACTTAAACTAACATAAAGAAAAGCATTAGCAAATAAATGTTTGATACACAAAGAAACAGAAGATAAAAGAAATAGAGGGTAATAGAAACACTTAAAGGAAAAATAGCCATTTCTAAAAAGAAGACCTAAATTCTTTATGATTACATTTTATGCTTTGACACTTTTCAATTCTCTGAAAGCTAGTGATAATACGGAAAATTACTTATTCTGATCAGCAGCTTAAATGAAACCAATAAGGCCTAAATAGTCTAACTTTTTTGTTAGTTAAATGTACTTTTATCTCTTAGAGCTGAAGTGGATAATGGAACTGCTTACTTAAGGGACTTATCAGTGAAAATGGAAATTTTGATAATTTTGTGTTGCATGTCTAGGGTGTCAGAATTACATATGATTAAAATGTTGCTTTCATGGCTAAGAGTTCTACGAATTGTGAATTAATACCGTCTAAGGGAATGGAGTTAATAGATTTTCCTTTTTCTCTTTTCAATTAGAGATAAAAATGAGTTTCTTTTTTTGTTTCTGAGTGTCTCAAAACACATTTTAAATGATCTTACTTAGAAGAAATATAGATAATTCTTTAACTTTGCTGTCCATTTAGATAAGCAAAAATAGCTTATGTTAGATAATAAAGAACGATCCTGATGGAGGCCTTAGGGTTACACACCGATGATTACAAAGAGCTTCTTTTTCAAAAGATGTAAAGTTCAAAGAATGTTTTAAGCTGATATATACAAAAACTTGACTGACAGGAACAGACTAACTTTAAATGTAATTTGCATGAAGAGGTTGATGGATAAGCAAAATATCTTAAATTAAAATTAGGAGATAACAATGAAGAAACATAAGGCATCAAAGAACAGCAACTGGATTAAAAGTTTAACATTTGTCTACAAGGACAAATATACATTAGAATGTGTAACCACTATGCCTACAGCTATCTAAACATATGTAAAAATAAGTCTTTCCTAAAAGGCTTAATGGACTAAGTAAAAAGGAATAAATAAATAAATAAGTAAATGTGCAAGTAAGATAAAAAGTGTAAAATAACTTTTGTTATATTATACACTGAAGACAGGGGCAAAAATAAATAAATAAATAAATAAATAAATATTTATGACAATAAAGGTCTTTAGGCTTAGTTCAGTGAGATGCTACCAAAATGCACTGCCCTTAAATATCTTGGTTCTGAAATGACAGCCCTAAGCCATTCATTGGTTTTCTAGGTAAAAATATTTGCAGCCCTAAAATAGATCACATTTATTTAATAATCTAAAATGTCTCTGGATACTAAATATTAGATGTTTAAATGTGTTATCTTTAGATTCACTGTAAGTCTTTGTAAATGATCTAGTGTCTCCACCACCCTTGTATGAACTTATTATAGTGATGTTTTTGACAACTCCAATTTTCAGAATGGAATGTTCTCTGAAAGTTTAGGTTTAATTAAAAGACGAGCATAAGTAGAAAAACTTGAGACAACCTGCCATTTTGATGGTACCAACCGTAGAGAGTGATGCTATTAAACCAAGAGAAAAATCAGGGAATAAATGTTCATTTTCATATAATCATAAAATGGTTCAGGTTGGAAGGGACCATAAAGATCATCTAGTTCCAACACCTCTGCCATGGATGCCACCCACTAGATCAGGTTGCCTGAGTCTTCATCCATATTGGTCTTGAAAACTTCCAGGGATGGGGCATCCACTATTCTAGGAAACCTGTTCCAGTGACTCACCACCTTATGCATGAAGAATTTCCTCCTTACCTCTAATCTAAATCTCCCCTCTTTTCATTTAAAGCTATTCCCCCTCGTCCTGTCATTATCTGACTGAGCTAAAACTTGTTCTCAATCTTTTTTATAAGCCACCTGTAATCATTGAAACACCGCAATGAGCTCTCCCCAGAATCTTCTCTTCTACAGGCAGAACATCCCCAGCCCTCTCACCCTCTCTTTATAGGAGAGGTGCTCCACCCCTCAGGTCATCTCTGTGGCCCTCTTCTGGACCCACTCTAATAGGTCTACATTTCTTGTGCTGGGGGCCTCAGACCTGGATACAGTACTCTAAGTAGGGCCTCACAAGGGCAGAGTAGAGGGAAACAATCACCTCCTTCAACCTGCTGGCCACACTCTTTTTGATGCAGCCCAGGATGCAGTTGGCCTTCTGGGCTGCAAGCACACACTGCTGGCTTATGCTGAGATTTTTATCCGCCGCAACTCCCAAGTCCTTCTCTGCAGGGTTGCTCTCAGTGAGTTCTTCTCCCAGACTGTATGCATGTCTTGGATTGCCCCAACTCAGGTGCAGCAACCTTGCACTTGTGATATATGGAGTAATAATTCATGTCAAGAAGATGGTTGATATTAATAAAGAACGGGGAGATGTGGGAGTGTGGCATGGGGGTTGACAAGCCCCATGACTGGTGATAACACGATGAGGCCATCAGGAATGTAAAGAGTTTAGAGGGAACAAAGAAGGGTGATTCAGGAGACACCATGCCGTCCGGTTGCTTGTTGTCCAGAAGTAAAGGCATGGAAATTGCTCGGTGTTTGCTGTTGCCAGGCAAAGTTATTTGACCAATGAAAAGTTGTTTTTGAAAAGTACTGCTGTGGGGCTAATGGCATAAGAGAGGAGCCTGTCCTCAAGATAAAAAAGTCAACATGATATAACGAAGTTATGTTATCAATAAAGAAGTGCAAAAAAGGAATGAATAGGGACAGGCTAGCAGAACAAAGACCACGATGGGAACAGGCACATTGATTGCCTCATGAAGATAGCTTCAGCCAGACTCAGCAAACTGCTCAGAGAAGCTCGTACTGAAAGTCGCTGAAAATAGGCACACTGGAGCTGGAAAGAAGCTCAAGCTGAGAGAAGCGGACCTGCTCATACAACTGCCCCTTTCTGGTAAGCAGCTGTGTAAGCAGCTGGTAAGCAGCTGTGCATTATGGGTAATCATACGGACGTATGATTAGAAATAAAGACTGTCCTGGTAACCTTACAGCTTATTCTCCTTATTAACAATCAGTTTATGATTTATGAAATCATAATGAAGTTTATGAAACATGGGACCAAATTGATGTCAAGGTGTGAGACTCTGCAACTAAAAACGACAAAGTTGCAGTGGAATTGCTCGGCACCTGGCAAGCAATCTCTGAGGCCTTAAAGAGTCATGTGGAGCCACAGTCACAAACTGTGTTGTGGTTTAACCAGTGTTGTGGTTTAACCAGTGCTGTGGTTTAACCCGGCTGGCAGCTAAAGACCACACAGCTGTTCGCTCACCCTCCCTCCTCCCTCTCTGGGATGGGGGAGAGAAATGGGAAAGCGAAGCCCGTGAGTTGAGATAAAGACAGTTTATTAAGACAGGTAAATAATAATAATAATAATAATAATAATAATAATAATAATAATAATAATAATAATAATAATAAAAACAATAACAATAATGATGATAATAGTACTACTAATAATAATATGTACAAAACAAGTGATGCACAATGCTATTGCTCACCACCCACTGACCGCTCACCACTCTCTGACCCGCTGCCCAGCCTAACCCTGAGCAGTCCGGCCTCCCTCCCCCGGCTAGCCACCCCTATATATTGTTTAGCATGATGTCAGATGGTATGGAATACCCCTTTGCCTAGTTTGGGTCAGCTGTCCTGGGTCTGTCCCCTCTTAGCTCTTGCTGCACCCCCAGCCTGCCCATTGGCAGGACAGAGCAAGAAGCTGAGACGTCCTTGGCTTGGCGTAAGCACTGCTCTGCAACAATTAAAACATCAGGGTGTTATCAGCACTCTTCTCATCCTAAGCCAAAACATAGCATTCTACCAGGTACTAGGAGGAAAATTAACTCTGTCCTAACTGAAACCAGGACATCTATCCACCCCTTATTCCATACCATTTATGTCATACTCAGGTTACACTTTTTTCCATACATTCTAATTAGTCACCATTTTCATCTAGGGTATATAGTAATCATGGTAGTGATAACATACAGTATTATATAGTAATTAACATGGTACAATTCAATTCATGGGCTATTCTCACCCAGTATTAAATCCCCTTGAGGTACACACCGGACCTCTCCATTCTTTTGCATCACCCACTAAGTGTATCCAGGTCCCTGAGCGAGAGCAATTCCACGAATGGGTTTGCCTTTTCCTGCGGCAGGAGTAGCCCAGACTGTTTTACCCAGCATATTTCTTACATGCACTACAGGAACTTTATCCCCATCTACAGTATGTAACAGGTTGGATTGGGCAGGTCCAGCTCAATTGGCAGATCCCCTAGTATTGACTAACCAGGTGGCCTTTGCCAAATGCGTATCCCAATATTTGAATGTCCCAGTGCCCATTGCTTTCAATGTAGTCTTTAACAGTCCATTGTATCGTTCAACTTTCTCAGAGGCTGGTGCATGATAGGAGATGTGATACACCCACTCAATACCATGTTCTTTGGCCCAAGTGTCTATAAGGTTATTTCAGAAATGAGTTCCATTGTCTGACTCTATTCTTTCTGGGGTGCCATGTCACCATAGGACTTGCATTTCAAGGCCCAGGATAGTGTTCCGAGCAGTGGCATGAGGCACAGGATATGTTTCCAGCCATCCGGTGGTTGCCTCCACCATTGTAAGTACATGGAGCTTGCTGTTGCAAGTTTGAGGGAGTGTGATGTAATCAATCTGCCAGGCCTCTCCATATTTATATTTCAGCCATCGTCCTCCATACCAAAGAGGCTTTGACCGTTTGGCTTACTTGATTGCAACACATGTTTCACAGTCATGAATAACCTGTGCTACAGCGTCCATGGTCAGGTCCACCCCTCGATCACGAGCCCATCTGTATGTTGCATCTCTACCTTGATGGCCTGAGGTGTCATGGGCCCATCGGGCTATAAATAATTCACCTTTATGCTGCCAATCCAGGTCCACCTGAGCTACTTCAATCTTAGCAGCCTGATCCACCTGCTGGTTGTTTTGATGTTCTTCAGTAGCCCGATTCTTGGGTACATGAGCATCTACACGGCATACCTTTACAGCCAGGTTCCCTACCCGAGCAGCAATATCTTGCCACAAAGCAGCGGCCCAGATGGGTTTGCCCCTGCGCTGCCAGTTGTTTTGCTTCCATTGCTGTAACCATCCCCACAGGGCATTTGCTACCATCCATGAATCGGTGTAGAGATAGATTTTCTTGTTCAGCAATGTCTAAAGACAGCTGAATGGCCTTCACTTCTGCAAACTGACTCAATTCACCTTCTCCCTCAGCATCTTCTGCAACTTGTCGTGTAGGACTCCATACAGCAGCCTTCCATCTCTGATGCTTCCCCACAATACGACAGGACCCATCAGTGAACAGGGCATATTTCTTCTCATTCTCTGGTAACTGGTTGTACAGTGGGGCTTCTTCAGCGCAACCTACCTCCTTCTCTGATGATATCCCAAAGTATTTGCCTTCTAGCCAGTCCATAATCACTTCCAAGATTCCTGGTTGTTTCCTGTTCAAGACCGCTGAGTAATCAATGCAACCCACTTGCTCCATGTAGCATCAGTTGCATGATGTGTAGAAGGGACCCTTCCTTTGAACATCCAGCCTAGTACTGGCAGGCAGGGTGCTAGGAGGAGCTGTGCTTCAGTATCGACCACCTCCGAAGCAGATCGAACTCCTTAATATGCTGCCAATATCTCTTTTTCAATTGGAGTGTAGCGGGCCTCAGATCCTCTGCATCCTCGACTCCTAAACCCCAGGGGTCAACCTCAAGTTTCCCCAGATTCTTTCTGCCAGAGGCTCCAGGTGGGGCCGTTCTCCCTGGCTGCAGTGTAGAGCACATTCTTTACATCTGGTCCTGTTCGAACTGGCCCAAGGGTTACTGCATGAACTATTTCCTGCTTGATTTGTTCAAAGGCTTGTCATTGCTCAGGGCCCCATTCAAACTCATTCTTCTTACAATCAGACTGTAATCAGACTGTAGGTTTTACAATCAGACTATAATTTGGAATGTGCATTCTCAAAGACCCCACAACACCTAGGAAAGTCTGTGTTTCTTTTTTGCTAGTTGGTGGAGACATAGCTGTTATTTTGTAGATCACTTCCATTGGGATTTGACGATGTCCATCCTGCCATTTTATTCCTAAAAACTGGATCTCTCGTGCAGGTCCTTTAACTTTAATTTGTTTTATGGCAAAACCGTCTTTCAGAAGGATTTGGACTATTTTCTTCCCTTTCTCAAAAACTTCCTCTGCTGTGTCACCCCACACAATAATGTCATTAATGTACTGCAGGTTTTCAGGAGCTTCCCCCTGCTCCAGCACAGATTGGATCAGTCCATGGCAAATGGTAGGGCTGTGTTTCCACCCCTGGGGCAACCGATTCCAAGTATATTGGACTCCCCTCCAAGTGAAAGCAAATTGTGGCCTGCACTCTGCTGCTAGAGGGATGGAGAAAAATGCATTAGTGATATCAGTTGTGGCATAGCACTTGGCTGCCTTCGATTCAGGTTCGTACTGGAGTTCCAGCATGTCTGGCACTGTAGCACTCAGTGGTGGCGTGACTTCATTCAGGCCACGATAGTCCACTGTTAGTCTCCACTCACCATTAGACTTTTGCACTGGCCATATGGGACTATTGAAAGGTGAATGAGTCTTGCTGATCCCTCCTTGGCTGTCCAATTGACAAATTAGCTTATGGATGGGAATCAGGGAGTCTCAGTTAGTGCGATATTGCTGCCGGTGCACAGTTATGGTAGCCATTGGCACTTGCTGTTCTTCGACCCTCAGGAACCCCACAACAGAGGGGTCCTCTGAGAGACCAGGCAAGGTAGATAATTGTTTAGTACCCTCTGTCTCTAAGGCAGCTATGCCAAAAGCCCACCGGAACCCTCTTGGGTCCTTGAAATATCCTCTTCTAAGGTAGTCTATGCGAAGGATACATGGAGCATCGGGGCCAGTCACAATACGGTGCTTTTCCCACTCATTCCCAGTCAGACTCACTTCAGCCTCCAATACAGTCAACTGCTGAGATCCCCCTGTCACTCCACAAATACAGATGGGCTCTGGTCCTTTATAGCTTGATGGCATTACAGTACATTGTGCACCGGTGTCTACTAAAGCCTTATACTTCTGTGCATCTGATGTGCCAGGCCATCGAATCCACACAGTCCAATAAACTCGATTGTCCCTTTCCTCCCCCTGGCTGGAGGCAGGGCCCCCTAATCCTGGTCAGAATCTTCTTTGTTTTTGTGTTTGAAAGACTGTCTGCTAGAAGTTGGAGCAGCAAACTTTTCAGAGAATCTTTTTCCCGATTGTTTTCTTTTGCTACTCACGTATCCGTGTCTCTAGGGTCACGGTAGATTTTCCATCCCATTTTCTCATGTCCTCTCCATGGTCTCGTAAGTAAAACCACAGGGTGGCACGGGGTGAGTACCCACCATATCATCTTCCTTGTGTGGATGGATACTAAAAAAATTAGTATGATTTTTTAAGAACACTTACCCCTGATAGCTTTTGAGACATTGCTTTGTACAGGTGGGGAGGAAAATAATCTCTCCAAGTTGGTGAAACTTTTCAGAAAGTTTCTCCCAGGTGTTCTCTTTTAGTTGGTGGACACTGGTTTGTTCAGGTGGGGAGGAAGATAGATTCTCTTTGAGTTGGTGGAACTCTTCAGGAAGTTTCTCCACAGATGAGATGCAGGCCTGTAAGGAAGAGGAGAGACTTTCTTCATACTTTCAAAGTTGTTTAGCCACTTCATCCACTGTGGGTTCCTCATCATCTTTCCAGGCCATTATTGCCAATGAGCTGGCATGTGATGATGGTGCACTCCATACAAACTTCCACCACATGGGTCGTGTACACCTGACTTCATCTGGATCTGTGGATGTTTGTCTGAGGTCTGGGTCCTCATAAATCACCCATAAATACAGATAATAACAAAGTCAGGTGTAACATCAGGGCGCTATCAGCACTCTTCTCATCCTAAGCCAAAAGATAGCATTCTACCAGCTACTAGGAAGAAGATTAACTCTGTTCTAACTGAAACCAGGACAGCCAGATAGTGAGGGAGCTGTGGGATTGTCCACCTATCCTTCTGCTACATGTATACCATCAGCCCCCACACCGCTACTGCCATCGCAGGTTTTTGCTGTTACACTCTCTGGTGACCTGAACGTGCCTCTTGATCTAGGCCCTATTGACACATATTGTTCCCATGACTAGCACTGGGTTTCTCCTGTGTTTGTAGTCAAGAAAAGGATTGGAAAATGGAGACTGTTATATGATCTGAGAAAAAGTAATGAAGTCATGGAAGATATGGGAGCACTTCAACCAGGATTATCAACTCCAACTATGCTTCCCAGTCATGGACATTAATAGTAATAGACTTAAAGGAATAGTAATAGACTTAAAGGAATAGTAATAGACTTTAAGGATTGTTTGTTAACACTTGCCAGAATTTGGAAAACTTTGCCATGTTTTTGTTTCAGTTGACACCTTTTCTGATTGCACATATGTACAGGCGTACTCAGGTTTAGTATGTAAAAGCAATGTTCTGTATATTTAGAAAGTTCAATGTTCATGTGTGTGTCTTGGTAGAGTGTAGACTCCCCACGCACCCAGAGCTGTTTACTTGCATTTTATATATATTACTAAACTCAGATTGAGTTGTATCTTCATTTATAACACACTTACACTTCTTGAAATTCATTACGTTCACATGGGCTCATATCTCAAACTTGTCCAGATTTGTTTAAATGAGAAAATTGTACATAATAGAATAATGTTATGAGTAACACTGATATGACAAATTGGAGAGAAACTAAAACCACAGACTTGAAAATCTTGTAATTTCACATGAACTGCTGAAAGTACCACTGATAGACTATTTCTTTAGTGTGGGAGTGTGGCCATGGGGGTCGACAAGCCCCATGGTTGGTGATAACATCGGACTCTTAATGATAACGCCATCAGGAATGTAAAGAGTTTAGAGGGAACAAGAAGGGTGATTCAGGAGACACCTTGCCATCTCCCATTGCTTGTTCTCCAGCCGTTAAGGCATGGAAGTTGCTGGGTGTTTGCTGTTGCTAGGCAAATTTGTTGGCCAATGAATAGTTAGTGGAAAAGTACTGCTGTGGGGTGAATGGTATAAGAAGGGAGCCTGTCCTCAATAAGAGATAGATGAAGTTATGTCCTCAATAAGAAGAGGAAGTTATGCCCTCATTAAGAGAGAGTTGAAGTTATGTCATCAATAAAATAGTACCAGTTACTGATACTGAAAGAACCCTGGAGTCCATGTGCTCATTATGCCACATTTTAGAGTGTTTTTCAGCTCATTTTATTTAACTTTTTTGTTTGGGAGCATAATCAGTTTTACCCATGTTTCAGTATGTAGCATTAGGTGTTAAGTACTATTAAATATTCACAGTCAACATGGTTCATGAGGAGCAGGTCCTGCTTAACAAATTTAATTTCCTTTGATAAGATCATCCATCTAGTCAATCAAGGGAAGCCAGCTGATGTAATCTTTTTAAATGTCAGTAAAGCTTTCATTAGTTTCCCATAGGATCCTACTAAACAAAATGTTCCTCATACAGCTAGATAAAAACATCATATGATGGGTAAACAATTGGCTGATGGGTAGGGCTCAAATGGTTATGGTAAACGAGGTTACATCAGGCTGGCAGCCTGTTACCAGTAGGGTCCAGAAGGGCTTCATTTTAGGGCCAGTTCTTTTCTATGTTTTCATAAATGATTCAGATGTAGGTCCAGAAGGTGTTTTGAGTAAGTTTGCTGATGATGCTATACTGGGAGGAGCTGTCGACTCTGTCGAGGGTGGAAAGACCTTGCAGAGAGATCTGGATGGATTGGAGAGCTGGGGAATCACCAACCACATGAAGTTTAACAAGAGCAAGTGTCAGGTCCTGCACCTGGGAAGGGGCAACCCCAGCTTACGTACACACAGGGGGACAACACGCTGGAGAGCAGCCGCACAGAGAGGGATCTGGGGGGTTTGTTTGATAGAAGTTAATATGAGCCAGCAATGTGCCCTGGGAGCCAGGAGGGCTAACGGTATCCTGGGTGCATCAAGCATGGCATTGCTAGTTAGTTGAGGGAAGTGATTGTCCCGCTCTACTTTGTGCTGGTGTGGCCTTGCCTTGAATACTGTGTGCAGTTCTGGACAACACAGTACAAAAAGGACGTGTCACTGTTGGAGAGTGTCCAGAGAAGGGCTATGAAGATGGTGAAGGGCCTAGAGGGGAAGACATACAAGGAGCAGATGAAGTCACTTGGCCTGTTCAGCCTGGAAAAGAGGACACTGAGGGGAGACCTCCTTGTGGTCTACATCTTCCTCACAAGGGGGAATGGAGGGACAGGCGCCAATCTATTCTCTTTAGTGACCAGTGATAGAACCCGAGGGAATGGTGTTAAGCTACTATGGGTGAGGTTCAGGTTGGATATCAGGAAGAGGTTCTTCACTGAGAGGGTGGCCACTCTCTGGAATAGGCTCCCCAAGGATGTAGTCACTGCACCAAGCCTGTCAGAGTTTAAGAAGCATTTGGACTATGCTCTTAGTCACATGGCCTGAATTTTTGGGTAGACCTGTGTGGTGCCAAGAGCTGGACTCAATGATCCTTGTTGGTCCTTTCCAATTCAGAATATTATATGGTTCTATGAAATATGATGTGGCATCTTAATTTGTAATTAAATAAAAATAATGAACATTGCAATCAATACAGTAATTATAAATATATAAAATGTTACCAATATGAAATGCAATATTTATATTTGAGATCTGTATTTTTTTCCAGTTTTTAAAGTCAACCATATAACTTTATGTTGACTCCTAGAACAATTTCAAAACATGCCTTTAAGGATGGGCAAAATGGTGATTGTAGCAGGCATGTAGTTTTTCTTTTTTGTGATACATGTGCAAGGGATAACTGAAGATTCAATCTTTTCTTTCCCATCTTGTTATGAGGAGGGGAAGAGGTGATATGTGTGTTTTTGGCCTTTGGATTCTCTTTCTCTGTATCAGAAATGCTTGAGAGGAGATATCTGCCTACAGCCACAAAAGCTATTAAAAATTACAAAAGCTCAGATCAACAATGGCATTCTGCAGTTCTTCCAGGTTTTGCAGCTTGAGAATTGCAAATATCTTGGGTCTGCTAGTGCAAAGTAGTGCCTTCGGGCAGGCTTTCTAAAAACTGTACAGGGGGTGTAGTTTAACACTCAAGCAAGGAAAGAGAAGCTTACAATAACAACTCTAAGGTACATTTCAATACTTTTTAAAAGCATCCCAAGCGTCTGGAAGCCTCAACTCTAAGTTACAAAAATCACTTTTCAAATCACAGAACCTCCTAAGCCACTTAGAATACCCCTACATCAGTTTTTTAGTTCAGGAGTGCACTTTGATATAAATTGCCCTGTTATCATCTTCTGACTTATGTCTTTATGTCCAAGAGCTCAAACTCAGAGAGTAAAACTTGATTCCTTCCACATAAAAGCACTTAACCTGTTTCCCCTAGTTCCAAGTGTCATAGTCCAGTAAACACTGGTTTTTTTTTTTATTTTTTTTTTTGTCCTTGCTAGTGTCAGGTGGTGATCTGACAGTGCTCAGGACTCTATCTGAGCTTGCCTTGGCCTGAGTTGGTTTTATTTTTTTGAAGCAGTTATAGAGCTCATACGACCATTGGTTGCCCTGCTGTAGCTGAAGATATGGTATACTATATTAAGTGAACTTCTGAAACATCTTGATTGTCATGGCGTAAAAGACAATAGCCCATAACATTAAACTGGGAACCAGTGAGAAGAAAGCAGAGAGTAATAAGAAAACATGCAAAAATAGTCCCAAATGGCCACTAGGTCTGTGAAGTAAGTAACTTTATTACTAGTCATGGTGTCATAATGCAGCTTACTCATCGTAACCTTTCCCTCACATTCTCAATGGAAGCTGCACCCATCAAGATTAGGATCCAGAAGAACACTGGGCAGGTGAACATTTCACCAAAGAAAATAAGTAAATAACAGGAAGAAGGTTTATGCTTGACAGTTGTAACTTCACTACATCTGTTGATACATTCTTGTACTATTTTGAGAATGGACTATTAGATGAGTAAAACATTTATTAGATGAGCAATATATTTTTGTTTGTTCATTTTCATAAATAGATGTGTATTCCCTTTATTCTCTTTTGATTATAGTGATAGATATTCTGAGTGCAATAATAGCTGTGAAGCAGCAGATTTAAGGGCCTCTGCATTGTTTGTTGTTGTTGTTTTGTTTGTCTGTTTGGGTGGTTGGTTGTTGTTTTTTTTTTTTTTGTCCTGGAGAACAGTGGCTGTTGTAGACTTAGAATCTGAGGGAAGGGAAGTGTGAGGAATGTTTTAACAATTCGTGTCCATAAAGAACAATTTTGTTTGAATCCTGTCTGCCTCTGGGCCCTGCACTGGCAATTTAATTCTTGAACCACAGATGCAGTGTGTCCCAGTCTCCCCCTCATTCTAGTCAATTTATCAAGTCTTCAGAAAATACTCCTTAAATTTATGAACCTGTTTGCTTTTGTTATTCCGGACTTCTATTTCTAACAGTTACAGCCTTTTTTCCTGTCTTCTTTGAGATTAACTTAACACTGCTATGGATGTGTCTGTGAATGGCTGGGGAAGAATGTTTTAATTACTCGTGAAGCGTCAAATAAGAAAGCTGTTTGTGTTTGATGTCTGGGAGTTTCAGAACAACTGATAACAACTAGTGACTGTTATGGGATACTATGCAGATCTTTGGTATCTGGTTAGGGGGGCCGAGAGATAAAGAGGAAGGAAAAAGAAGCTGAAGGACGGCTGGGAGACAAGACTTGAAGAGAATGTTCTATAAACTTGGTATGGTGCCAAGTAAGTACAAAGGGGGAGAGGAAGACTACGAGCCTTCAGCATGAAAGACCCCTAGAGACCCCCAGAAGAGACCCCCAGAGGAGACTGCACATGCTCCAGTGGGAGGGACTGGACCCCGGAAGTTAACTATAATAATCTATTTTTTTAGAAGTAGTAATGAATATGTATTAGTCTAGGAGCATAAAAATCAGCTGCTTGATGTAACTGGTGTGCGTCCTGGTGGAGCGGAGACTCCCGGTGCACCCAGCGCTGTTTGCTTACCTCTATTCCTTTATATTCTTTTAATAAATCCTATTTTTTTATTTAATCCTAACTTGAATCCTGAGCCATTTATAACGGAAGGGAAGGGAAGGGAAGGGAAGGGAAGGGAAGGGAAGGGAAGGGAAGGGAAGGGAAGGGAAGGGAAGGGAAGGGAAGGGAAGGGAAGGGAAGGGAAGGGAAGGGAAGGGAAGGGAAGGGAAGGGAAGGGAAGGGAAGGGAAGGGAAGGGAAGGGAAGGGAAGGGAAGGGAAGGGAAGGGAAGGGAAGGGAAGGGAAGGGAAGGGAAGGGAAGGGAAGGGAAGGGAAGGGAAGGGAAGGGAAGGGAAGGGAAGGGAAGGGAAGGGAAGGGAAGGTCTTACCCAAAGTGGTCTGTTTTCAGATTGATTGCCAGCACTGACCACCTGTGATTTCTGATTTAAAAAAAAAAATTAGTATGATTTTTTAAGAACAAACAAATCTTGTCATGATAGCCATATTTTAGTGAGATCTCCAGGCTTGCATTTTGTCAAGACCTTGCTGTTTTTTCATCTGCCTACTGGAAAAAAGTACACATCTCCAAAACTGTGATTTTAAGTGTTTAGTAAGTTTGACAGTAGCCAAACAGAAATTTATTTAAAATGCAGTTAGATATGCATGGCTTTAATATATATATTTCCAGACCCTTGTGCAACAAAACAGAAACTTAGAAACTTCAACAGAGGCTTTCAAAGAAACGATTAATTAAAAATATCGTATTTCATGGCACCTAGGTCCTTATCCCTTTTTTTCCTTTGTCTAATTTCTCCCAAGTTTCCCTAAGGGTTAGTAATTTATGTTGGCTGTAGTGGATGGCAAAAGGAGGTGCAAGTTTATTGAAATATCAATCACAATTCCATTGAGTGACACATCAGTAAGATCCTATTTAACTAAGTCTACCTTGGTTCATGTTTTTTGGCTAATCCCAGTAAGATGGTTTAGGTAAGATCTTATTTAAAGAAGTTGGAACCTATTTCATAGTCTAAAACATATACACATGCAAAGTTAACACAGGGGCACACACATTTAGAAATAAATAGAAAAGTAATTGTCAGCTTCACAGAATTTCATCACAAAATTGGCAATGGTTCTATTTATTCCTATCAGTGTTGAATGTACTCCAGTTTTTGTTTTTTTTTTTTTCTCTATGTGTACTAGGCCCAAAGCCAATACATACACACGCATATGGGGAATGCTTGGTACAACCAGATGTTAGGAGATGCATTCTTCTAATATTGGCATCTGGGCCTGTGTCTGTTCCCGTGGCACATTTCCCCCTCTGACTCCTAGTTATGTTGTTGGCTGCTGTGACATCTGTTCATCTGTCTTCAGGGTTGGTAAAATGCTGTTATGCTTCTTTATCTTTCTGGATGTCAGATTTCTTTGATATTCATAGGAGTATAAATAATTTAAATTTTATTATTTTGTTCTGGTTAATAGGGCAAAGTTTAGATTTACTAGCTGATCCACACCAAGGCACAAGGCCCTCATATAGGGTGGGGAGTAACTTGATCCATGTCTCTATTCATTGTGAAGCAGTGGAAACTTATTAATTTTGTTAAAAATACTTATTGTCATTGTTATTGTTATTGTTATGAAATAATAATAAGTAACCATACTTAAGGTCTACTTATGGTCTACTGTCGCTGCCGGGGAGAGGCAGAAAACCTAGGAGTTGAGGAGGAATGGAGACAGGCCCCTGCTCGACATTGCAGGCAAAGCCCCTGCCACAAGCCCCACCTTTCCAGGTGCCCTTACACAACAGATTTGAGGCCCTGGATCTTGAGAGACCGGTAGCTGAGCATGAGGTAGAAAGTCTACCCAGGAGGATGCCTAGGGCGAGGAAGTCGACTCCACGCCTCAGGACTGCCTCCACCAAGGAAGAAAGAAGGGTGATTGTTGTAGGCGACTCCCTTCTCAGGGGAACAAAGGGCCCTATTTGTCGGCCTGACCCTACCAGTAGGGAAGTCTGCTGCCTCCCTGGGGCCAGGGTCAGGGACATTGCCAGAAAGCTTCCAACTTGGTTCGCCCCTCTGACTATTATCCTCTTTTGATAGTCCAGGCTGGCAGTGATGACAATGAAGAGAGAAGCCTGAAGGCTATCAAACAGGACTTCAGGGGACTGGGACAGTTAGCGGATGGAGCAGGAGTACAGGTGGTGTTTTCGTCTATCCCTACAGTGGTAGGGAGGGGTACAGAGAGGACATGGAAAGCCCACCTGATAAACACATGGTTCAGAGGCTGGTGCCAACACAGAAATTTTGTTGTTTTTTTTTTTGACAATGGGACGCTTTACTTGGCAGCTGGCCTGGTGGCCACAGATGGGTCCCCATCTCTAAGGGGAAAATGGATCCTAGGCCAGGAGCTGGTGGGGCTCATGGAGAGGGCTTTAAACTAGGTAAGAAGGGGGATGGGGTTGAAACAAGGCTTGTTAGAGCTGTGCCAGGGGGAACAATGGCAAGGCCGGGAGAGAAGACAATGGCCCAGTGGAAGTGCATCTACACTAATGCACGCAGCATGGGTAACAAACAGGAGGAGCTGGAAGCCATCGTGCAGCAGGCAGGCTACGACTTGGCTGCCATCACGGAAAAGTGGTGGGACCACTCCCATGACTGGAGTGCTGCAACATCTGGCTATAGGCTCTTCAGAAGGGACAGGCAGCACAGAAGGGGTGGTGGTGTGGCTCTCTATTTTAGAGAGTGTTTTGATGTTGTGGAACTCAAGGCTGGAAATGATAAGGTTGAGTCCCTATGGGTTAGGATTGTCGGGAAGACCAACAAGGCAAGCATCCTGGTGGGGGTCTGTTATAGACCGCCAAACCAGGATGAGGAGACTGAAGAGGAGTTCTACAGGCAGCTGACAGAAGTTGCAAAATCGTCAGAGCTTGTTCTCATGGGGGACTTCAACTTCCCTGACATATCCTGGAAGCACAACACAGCCCAGAGAAAGCAGTCTAGGAGGTTTCTGGAGAGTGTGGAAGATAGCTTCCTGATGCAGCTGGTTAGTGAGCCTACCAGGGGAGGTACCCCGCTAGACCTTCTGTTCACAAACAGAAGGATTGGTGAGAGATTTGGTGGTTGGAAGCTGTCTTGGGCAGAGTGACCATGAAATGGTAGAGTTCTCTATTCTTGTCGAAGCCAGGAAGGGGACCAGTAAAACCACTGTATTGGACTTCTGGAGGACTCACTATGAGCTGTTCAGGACACTGGTTCAGTCCCTTGGGAGGCAGTTCTGAAGGGCAGAGGGGTCCAGGGAGGCTGGGTACTCTTCAAGAAAGAAATCTTAATGGTGCAGGAATGGTCTGTCCCCACATGCGTGAAGACGAGCTGGCGGGGAAGAAAACCAACCTGGTTAAACAGAGAATTGTGGCT
This sequence comes from Aythya ferina, assembly GCF_964211825.1. Taxonomy (NCBI): domain Eukaryota; kingdom Metazoa; phylum Chordata; class Aves; order Anseriformes; family Anatidae; genus Aythya; species Aythya ferina. The sequence goes on along the minus strand of NC_140296.1, from coordinate 37,372,964 downwards.
TGAGCTTAGGAGAAAAAAGAGGGTTTACAATCTTTGGAAAAGAGGGCGGGGCACTCAGGAGGACTATAAGGATGTTGTGAGGCTGTGCAGGGACAAAATTAGAAAGGGCATATCTCATCTGGAGCTCAATCTGACTACTGCCATTAAAGACAACAAAAAATGTTTTTACAAATTCATCAACGCAAAACGGAGGACTAAGGAGAATCTCCATCCTTTACTGGATGCGGGGGGAAACTTAGTTACAAAAGATGAGGAAAAGGATGAGGTGCTGATTGCCTTCTTTGCCTCACAGAAGGTTTTTAGCAGCAAAACCAGTTGTTCTCTGGATACCCAGTACCCTGAGCTGGTGGAAGGGGATGGGGAGCAGAATGTGGCCCTCACTATCCACGAAGAAATGTTTGGTGACCTGTTATGTCACTTGGATGTACGCAAGTCAATGGGGCCAGATGGGATCCACCCGAGGATGCTGAGAGAACTGGCGGAGGAGCTGGCCAAGCCGCTTTCCATCATTTATCAACAGACCTCGCTACCGGGGGAGGTCCCAGTCGTCTGGTGGCTAGCAAACATGACGCAGATCTACAAGAAGGGCCAGAGGGTAGACCCAGGGAACTGTAGGCCTGTTAGTTTTACCTCAATACCAGGGAAGCTCATGGAGCAGACTACCTTGAGTGTCATCACGTGGCACTTGCAGGGCAAGCAGGTGATCAGGCCCAGTCAGCATGGGTTTATGAAAGGCAGATCCTGCTTGACGAATCTGATCTCTTTCTATGACAAAGTGATGTGCTGGGTGGATGAGGGAAAGGCTGTGGATGTGGTCTACCTTGACTTCAGTAAGGCCTTTGACACCGTTCCCCACAACATTCTCCTCAAGAAACTGGCTGCTCGTGGCTTGGACTGGCGTATGCTTCATTGGGTTAAAAACTGGCTGGATAGCCGGGCCCAAAGAGTCATGGTGAATGGAGTCAAATCCAGTTGGAGGCTGGTCACTAGTGGAGTCCCTCAGGGCTCGGTACTGGGGCCAGTCCTCTTTAATACCTTTATTGATGATCTTGATGAGGGCATCGAGTGCACCCTCAGTAAGTTTGCAGATGACACCAAGTTAGGTGCGTGTGTCAATCTGCTCGAGGGTAGGAAAGCTCTGCAGAAGGATTTGGATAGGCTGGACCGATGGGCTGAGGTCAACTGCATGAAGTTCAACAAGGCCAAGTGCTGGGTCCTGCACCTGGGGTGCAACAACCCCAAGCAGAGCTACAGGCTGGGAGATGAGTACTTGGAGAGCTGCCAGGTAGAGAAGGACCTGGGAGTGATGGTTGATAGTCAGCTGAATATGAGCCAGCAGTGTGTTCAGGTGGCCAAGAAGGCCAACGGCATCCTGGCTTGTATCAGAAACAGTGTGGCCAGCAGGTCTAGAGAAGTGATTGTCCCCCTGTACTCGGCTCTGATAAGGCCACACCTCAAGTACTGTGTTCAGTTTTGGGCCCCTTGCTACAAGAAGGACATAGAGGTGCTCAAATGAGTCCAGAGAAGGGCAATGAAGCTAGTGAGGGGTCTGGAGAAGTCTTAAAAGGAGCAGCTGAGGGAGCTGGGCTTGTTCAGCCTGGAGAAGAGGAGGCTCAGGGGCAACCTTATCGCTCTCTATAATTACATTAAAGGAGGCTGTAGCAAGGTGAGGGTTGGTCTGTTATCCCATGTTCCTGGTGACAGGACAAGGGGGAACAGGCTAAAGTTGTGCCAGGGGTGTTTTAGTTTGGATATTAGGAATAACTTCTTTACCAAGAGGGTTGTTAGCCATTGGAATGGGCTTCCCAGGGAAGTGGTTGAGTCATCATCCCTGGAGGTCTTTAAAATACGTTTAGATGTTGAACTTAGTGATATGGTTTAGTGGAGGACTTGTTAGTGTTAGGTCAGAGGTTGGACTAGGTGATCTTGGAGGTCTTTTCTAACCTAGACAATTCTGTGATTCTGTGATACTTCATCTGCTTTAAAGAAAAAAGTCTTATTACTTACCCTGTACTTATAGAATCCATCTCTTTAGTAGAGGATCCCTTGTGATCATTAAATCAGCATTAAATAATTTATTTATAAACAAAATGGACTTATACTTAATGCTGCATTATAGTTGAAAAAACAGATGAGAAAAAATAATTCGGGTGGGAAGAAGATGCCATGATAATTACAGTAATCTCCAGTATTTTGCTGCTAAACTTAGGTGCAATGAACAGCATGAAATCCCTTCCTGTAAACATCACAAATTTTAGAACATGTGATCTTTTAAGTCTTGAAATGCATGAACATGTTAATATATGTTTCTACATGAGAAGTAATATGAAAGATTGCTTTTCAGGTCAAAAAATGAACTGGATCCTGACTTGTTTGGGCTACTTTTTTTCAAATACAATGTGTCAGTATTTTTCTCAAACTGAAATCCCTTCCTTTTTGAATGGAATTGCAGCATCTTTTGCTCCTCACCTCACTCCCCAGCAGAGACAGAAGAATCTACAATTACGGAGCTTCTTCCTTTTGGAATTTGTTAATCACTTGAAAGATGCAGTGAGTCAGACCAGCTGAAGAGAGCAGAACCATCAGAAAGATAAAACAATTTAAAACAATAAAACTTGGAAGACCTCACTGTTTCCTTTAAGAGTTGGATAGATTTAATTTGAGTGTTTGAACTCTTCTGATAATGGAGTTAGTGTTTTCTTTTCATTGCTCTTTCTCAGCTACTAAATTGAAATATTTTGTTTCACTTTGTTCAAAAAGGAGATTCATTTGTGTTTATTTACTGTGTGTTACTGTTTATTTATTTTTTTCTCTTTTTCTAGAATTTGTATTGTGAGCAACACTCTGTAGCCAATAACTTAGGCTCAGGCGAGGATCTTAGTGAAGTAGTAATTTATTCGCAATTGCAACGGTGGGCATCCCACAAGCAGGAGCACACCTACTAGTCACACAGTACTGTTTATATACTTTATTTGTCAATGACTGGGACCCTCCCCATTGACTGGGTATCCAGGTTCACCACCTATGCGATGCTTCACAGACAATACATGGTCTTCAGTTGCCGGCCTGTTACAATTCAAATTTCTTTTGACTTTTTTACTGTTTGAAGTGGTAATGTTTCTTCACTTATCTCACTTGACTTGACACCGTGTTTTTAACCTAATTATTCTAAGTCTGGTTGTCTGCATTTTACAAGGTCACCTGCTAAGTTTCCTTATCACTGCAAACATATCTCAGTACCACATTCCTTACCTTTAAACAATGCAACTCTGCAAAAACAATGTTTTTATTCCCACAGTATCTCCTATTTCAGTTTTTAAAATAGTCTCCATACTTTATTTCTTGCCTTATATTTTGAGACAGACAATGAGAAGCTAGATGGGTTTCATTAAAACAACAACAAGAAGAAAAGGAAAGTCATTTCCACAGCAAGACTAATCTTTTGGATCTAGACTGAAAAACAGAACCCCTCCCCCCCCCCCAAAAAAAAAAAAAAAAAAAAAAAAAAAAAAGATTAAAGTGGAAGGATAACTTGGCATAACATTGAAATAGTAAAAAATATTTTATATAAAAGTAAATTTTATATAAAATATAAAATATTTTCTCAAGGTTAACACTGGAGGCAGCCTGCTACAGATGCTTAATATTATATGTGCAAATAATTGCTGATTTCAGAGGAATATATATACAATGACTCGTGTAATTCTGGGAGTCTTTAACTAAAAGAAGAAAGATCTTGTTAGTTACATGTTAGACCAGGTAGCCCTTTACATCAAAGTTCACAGATTTACCTAACTGATAACAGACCCAATGAAAAAAAGGCTACATTATACTTGTCATTTTTAAGTGACTAAGACCTTTATGATGAACTAGTCATAGAAAATAACTATCAACATAAATTAATCAATAAGTATCAACTATCAACATGAACTGATGTCGATATGATCCTATTGAATTAAATAGATTGATTCTGATTTCAAAAGAAAGACTTATGATCAACATTGTCATGTAGTCAACTTTCCGGTGCTCCATATGATCATAGATTAAAATCACAGAATAAATTGAACTTACATGCTTACAAAAATATTTAAAATAAAATGAAATGAAATAGTAGAATAGAATAGAATAGAATAGAATAGAATAGAATAGAATAGAATAGAATAGAATAGAATAGAATAGAATAGAAGAATAGAATATCCTGAGTTGGAAGGGACCCTTAAGGATCATCAAGTCCAACTCTTGACACCGCACAGGTCTACCCAAAAGTTCAGACCATATGACTAAGTGCACAGTCCAATCTCTTCTTAAATTCAGACAGGCTCGGTGCAGTGACCACTTCACTGGGGAGCCTGTTCCAGTGTGCAACCACCCTCTCTGTGAAGAACCCCCTCCTGATGTCAGGCCTAAATTTCCCCTGCCTCAGCTTAACCCCGTTCCCGCGGGTCCTGTCACTGGTGTTAATGGAGAAAAGGTCTCCTGCCAATCGACACCCCCTTACGAGGAAGTTGTAGACTGTGATGAGGTCTCCCCTCAGCCTCCTCTTCTCCAGGCTGAACAGGCCCAGTGACCTCAGCTGTTCTTTGTACGTCTTCCCCTCCAGGCCTTTCACCATCTTCGTAGCCCTCCTCTGGACACTCTCCAACAGTTTCATGTCCTTTTTATACTGTGGTGCCCAGAACTGCACACAGTACTCAAGGTGAGGCCGCACCAGCGCAGAGTAGAGCGGGACAATCACCTCCCTTGACCTACTAGCGATGCCATGCTTGATGCACCCCAGGATACGGTTGGCCCTCCTGGCTGCCACACTGCTGGCTCATATTCAACTTGCTGTCTACCACGACCCCCAGATCCCTCTCTTCTAGGCTGCTCTCCAGCGTCTCATCGCCCAGTCTGTACGTGCAGCCAGGGTTTTCCCGTCCCAGGTGCAGGACCCGGCACTTGCTCTTATTGAACTTCATGCGGTTGGTGATCGCCCAGCTCTCCAACCTATCCAGATCCCTCTGCAAGGCCTTTCCACCCTCAGCAGAGTCCACAACTCCTCCAAGTTTGGTGTCATCAGCAAACTTGCTCAAAATACCTTTCTATTCCTACATCCAGATCGTTTATAAAAATATTGAAAAGTACCGGCCCTAAAATGGAGCCTTGAGGGACCCCACTGGTGACCGCCCGCCAGCCTGACGCAGCCCCATTTACCATAACCCTTTGGGCCCTGCCCGTTAGCCAATTGCTCACCCATCGTATGATGTTTTTATTTAGCTGTATGGTGGACATTTTGTCCAGTAGGATCCTATGGGAAACCGTGTCAAAAGCCTTGCTGAAGTCCAAAAAAATCACATCAGCTGGTTTCCCTTGGTCCACCATACGGGTGGAAATCAGGTTAGTTAGGCAGGACCTACCCTTCACAAACCCATGCTGGCTGGGACCAATGACTGCTTTGTCCCCCAGGTGCGCCTCAATAAGTTCGAGAACCATCTTCTCCATGATTTTACCAGGCACTGACGTGAGACTAACAGGCCTGTAATTGCTAGGGTCTTCTTTCTGACCCTTCTTGAAAATCGGCACAACATTTGCCAGCTTCCAGTGTACCGGGACCTCTCCAAATTCCCAGGATCGTTGAAAAATAATTGAGAGAGGTTCCGCAATGACATCCGCCAGCTCTTTCAGCACCCGGGGATGAATCCCATCCGGACCCATGGATTTGTAGGGATCCAGGTGGAGTAGCAAATCCCGCACACGTTCAGGGTCGGTTGGGAGTTTGTCATCCCCACCGTCCCGGTCCTCCAGCTCAGGGCACCCTGGGTCCCGAAGCCCATCATCGGCATTGAAGACAGAGGCAAAGAAGGCATTAAGCGTCTCTGCCTTGCCTATGTCATTGTCTGTGAGGAGACCTTCCCTATCAAGGAGCGGCCCTATGTATTCTTTAGTTCTCCTTTTTCCGTTCACATATCTAAAAAAAACCTTTTTATTTTCTCTCACAGACACAGCCAGCTTCAACTCTAGGCGTGCTTTGGCCACACGAACTTTCTCCCTACAAACACGAACAGCATCCCTGTATTCTTTCCATGACACCTGGCCCTCCTTCCAGTAGCAAAACACTCTCTGTTTCCGCCTAATCTCCATTAGAATGTTCCTGGTCAGCCACGCCGGCCTCCTGCCCCGCCTGCCTGACTTGCGATATTTAGGAATTGCCTGATCTTGTGCTTCTAGGAGGCATCGCTTAAAGAATGACCAGCACTGGTGGACATCGAGGCCTTCAAGAGCAGTTTCCCAGGGGACCTTGCTGACTAGTTCCCTGAGCAGCCTGAAGTCCGCTTTCCCCATATCTAGGGATGAGGTTTTGGTGGCACTTTTCCTTCTGTCACCGTAAATTTTGAACTCAACCACTTCATGGTCGCTATGACCGAGGCGGCCACCAATCACCACATCTCCCACCAGACCCTCTCTGTTTTCTAGCAACAGGTCTAGGAGGGCACCTTTCCTAGTTGGCTCCGTTAGCACCTGCACCAAGAAGTTATCATCTAGGTGCTTCATGAACCTCCTGGACTTGCTCGTGTCAGCCGTGTGGCACTCCCAGTTAACGTCTGGCAAGTTGAAGTCCCCCACAAGGACAAGGGGAGATAATCTCGAGGCCTCTCTTAGTTCTGTAAAGAATAATTTATCGGCGCTATCGTCCTGGCCAAGCGGTCTGTAATAGACTCCCACAACTACATCCCCTTTATTTGTTCGTCCCTTGATCCTTACCCAGAGGCTCTCAACTTTGCCATTGCTGACTGGAAGTTCCACACAGTCCAGCCCCTGCTTCACATACATCGCCACCCCACCACCTCGCCTACCCTGCTTGTCCCTCCTGAAGAGCCTGTAACCATCTATCGCAACACCCCAGTCACAGGACTCATCCCACCAGGTTTCGCTTATGCCGATGATGTCGTAGTTGCGGGACTGGGCCAGGACTTCTAGCTCATCCATTTTATTCCTCATACTGCGTGCGTTCGTGTAGAAGCACTTCAGGTGCGTCTCCTTACACTCAGCACCTTGTGGATCTGACCGAAGGACCTCACTGGCACACAGCCCCTCTGATTCTAGCGTACCATCCCTTAGGTCTTCACCGGCGTGCCTGGTTTTAGCCCCTTCCCCCTTCGACTCTAGTTTAAAGCCCTATCTATCAGCCCTGCCAACTCCTGACCAAAGATCCTTACCCCTCTCTGAGAGAGGCGCATCCCATCCGGTGCCATCAGGCCCGGTGTAGCATAGACCTTCCCGTGATCAAAGAACCCAAAGTTCTGCCGGTCACACCAGTCTTGAAGCCACGAGTTTATGTGAACAGCATGCCTTTCAGCTTCGATCCCCCCTATCGGGACAGAGGCAAACACAGCCTGCGCCCCTAATCCTCTAAGTAGTCGCCCCAAATCCCTAAAATCTCTTTTGATCGCCTTCGGACTTCTCGTTGCTACTTCATCGCTACCAGCCTGAAAGACCAGTAGTGGGTAGTAGTCAGTGGGCTGTACCAGGCGCTTGACTTTCTTGGCAAAGTCTCTCACCCGAGCCCCAGGGAGGCAACAGACTTCTCTGCGGGTTGGGTCCGGTCGGCATATCGGTCCCTCTGTCCCTTTCAGAAGGAAGCCCCCCATAACAATAGCCCTTCTTTCTTTTTTGAAGGATGATGTGGCAATGCGATGTGTAGGTCACCTTGTCTTAGGCGCCCCCTCCAACTGGGACGGGTTTTTATCTACTTTGTCATTCAGATTGTCTTGTTCTAGTCCTTCATATCGATTATTTAAGGGTAGATGAGAAGGTGAGGTGGGCAGAGAGAGGGCTCGCCTACCACCCCGAATAGGCACCTGCCTCCATTCCCCCCCTTGATCTAGGTCTCCTCCCGCTGCCTGGCAGGAGGAGGGAACCTCTGTCTTCTGCATAACAGGAGACGCCTGTGCTGTGGCAGGCTCGTGAGCCTGCCTCAGAGAGGGTAGAGTGCACCTCCACCAGTCAATTTCCCTCTCTGATTCCCTGATGCTCCTGAGCCTGTTCACCTCCTCCCGGAGCTCCGCTACCTGGCTGAGCAGTTCTTCAACCTGGGCACACCTCCCACAGGCATACCCACCACTGCTGTCGGAGACCGACAGAAGGCTGGGGCACACTCTGCAGCCTTCTCAGAGAAATTCTGCATGTTTCCCCGAGCCCTCCGTCTGAGTAGCCACACTGGTGACCGTGGCTGGAGATGCCGCACGAGATGCGGAGGCCACAGTTTTCTGCCTGGTTGATAACATGGTCAGGTTCTACGCAAGCAGGTTACAAGCACCGAAGGGAGAGGCAGCTGCAACAGAGCGACGATGGGCCCCCCGCTCGCCCTGCCCACGCGAACTGCCGCACAAACTGCCACACAAACTGCTGCGCAAACTGCCGTGCCACGCCCTTCGACGCGCCACGCCCTGTTTGCCCGTCCTGGTCGCCGCGCTCCTGGTCGCTTGCGCTCCCTAGGGGCAACTTTTAAATAGAATAGAATAGAATAGAATAGAATAGAATAGAATAGAATAGAATAGAATAGAATAGAATAGAATAGAATAGAATAGAATAGAATAGAAAAGTTAGATTGAAAAAATGAATTATTTATGACTTATCTACCAGGTGTTCATGTACAATCCTAGACTGAGTGTTTTGTGTAAATACTGATAGCTGATTTCATGTATGTGAGCATTTAGCATGATTTCTCTGAACAACTGAGTTTTCTAGCTGAATCCTGCCTCACTACAGAAAGACAAAAAAGTCTACATAAATGTTATTATGAGGACTTTACTGATAATTGCTAGAATGAATTGTGCAAACCTCTGCATAATAATTGCATTTCACATTCAACATGCAGAGAATGTGGTGGCTAAGCAATTTATTTTTATTCTACTTACTCTATCATTACTTTACATTACATTAACCGCACACCATCCACCCTGCACATTTAATCAGGTATGGGTCCTCTAAACCCTTGCATCATTAGCTACATATGAAAAAGTCATTACTATCTGATTCCTGTTCAGCAGACTTTGTGAAATGAATTGCTGGTCTCAGGCAAATGTCCACAACTAAAAGAGTTAGTGTTATAGTTTGTATTACTTTATTCCATTATTCCAAGAGTAAGCAAATTGAGCACAGAGTGGTACATAACCGCTGAATTATACTGTGACTTGCAAAGGTGGTTTCTGCAGCTGAACTTTATAAATACAAATGATATAATGTGTTGTGTTTTGTTTTTTTTTTTGCAGCAATATGTGTTTAAAAACTGGGATTTTCTGTGTCCAGAACTATCAATCAGTTACTATAGGCTCTACGCACATGTACATTAGAGAAGAATTATGTGAAGACATAGATGAAATATATACTTTATTTTAAGGGTGAAGAGTGTCAATACTCAAAATAAGTCCCAAAACATTATTAGTGGAATGTAACTGTACTCAGGGAACCTGTGAGAAATAATAAAAAGTAAAAAGAAATAATAAAAATATTAAAAAAATATATTTGATCTGCTATGAACATCCTTCTATCTGAAACTCATTAGGTGCAATATTTGGATGAGTTACTGCCTGAATAATTCACAGATCCATTTTCTGTGGTCCTAGTTCAAATTTCTATAAAGTATGTAAGTGAACTTGTACACATTACCTGAAATATATGTATATGATGAGATTTTTTATTTGTTTGTTTGTTTTTTACCATCTGGGATTTAAAGAAAAGATCTTCTTTTATAAAAAATAATATAGACTGTGATTCTAAGTGATAGAAATTTTGAAGCTCACTTAGTATATATTTCAGTGAAGAAAATATACCAGTTAAAACTGGGTTAGACTGGGAAGCCTTTGTACATGTTTGTGAAGTTTAACTCAGCTTAGTATTTTGGGTATCAGTAGGACTATTCACAATGAAAAAAATATTACTTATTAAAACCTGTGTAAAAAATGAAAGCTATAGGAAGCCATACATTTAAGACAAAAAAAAAAAAAAAATCAAATCAAAATGTATATATTAGTCCATATTTTGTCCGTACCTTCACCTTGCATATAAATTCAACCTGAAACAGAAAAAAAAAAAAAAATCTATATAAGAGTATACAAAAATACTCATAAACAGTGTCAAAATTCATAGAATCATAAAATATCCCTAGTTGGAAGGAACCCACAAGGATCATCAAGTCCAACTCCCAGCACTACACAGGTCTACCCAAAAATTCAGGCCATGTGCACAGTCCAAATGCTTCTTAAACTCCAACAGGCTTGGTGCAGTGACTACTTCCCTGGGGAACCTATTCCAGAGTGTGACCACCCAGTGAAGAACCTCTTCCTGATATCCAACCTGAACCTCCCCTGCCACAGCTTGACACTATTCCCTCGGGTTCTATCACTGGTCACTAAAGAGAATAGATCGGCACCTGTCCCTCCACTCCCCCTCGTGAGGAAGATACAGACTGCAATGAAGTCTCCTCTCAGCCCGCTCAGCCTTCTGTTTTCCAGGCTGAACAGGCCAGGTGACCTCAGCCTTTCTCATATGCCTCAGCATATGTCTTCCCCTCTAGGCCCTTCACCATCTGTAGCCCTCCTCTGGACTCCCTCCAACAGCTTCACATCCTTTATGTGCCCAAAACAGTACTTGAGTACTTGAGCACACAGTACTTGAGGTGAGGCCACACCAGCACAGAGTAGATCACTTTCCCAAGAAATTCCCGAGAACAGGTGGTATTAAACAAATGATAGTGTTAGATTAATGTTACATGGTCATTCATATGACAGTATAATCAGAGATAATGTTATAACATTATAAACTGATGTCATGTCAACACATAATCATAGTCTAGTATGACATGATGCTTACCATAACGAATTAGGCAACATTTTAAAAGCAATACATTTCTAGTTCCCGTGTGTGTCTACCTGTAGTTTGAGTACCTTTACATGTATACATCTGGCAATGTCAGAGCTTCCACGAAACCTGTGAAGGAATCATATAGGAATAAAGAGATCATTATGTATGTATTAGCCTGATACATGATTCTGTAACTAAAACAGGAAATAAAATATCTCTAGGAAGAACAGTGTGATAGGCTCATCTGCTTGGCAAATAAATGTGTCTGATAGGATGCTGTAAACAAAGGACACATATTTAAGAAATATATCTTTTCTCATTTAGGAAATATTTGGTACATGTCCCTCTAAAGTCACAGGATTCTCCAGTGTTCTTTTACAGGCCAAGACACTGGCATCCATAAGGCTCTGTTTAAGAGGAGGAGTGTAAATTTAATGCACACATTTAATGTTCTTTATATTTTATAATATATATATATCCTTCTTATTTTCAGTACCAAGATACAATGTTTTTATGGCACAATTACAGCTAATTGCAGCAGCTAATTGCAGTTTATATCTCCAATTCACATTATTTTGATGCAGGTTCTAGACAGCACCTCTTGTAGACTTGCAAACTGTGACAGAGATGTAAGATCTTTTCTTTCATAAGATAAGATGAGAATCTCAGCATGTGAAGGAAGTGATAAAAATATTCCTTTTGACACTACCTGTAGACTTGTTTGATGAGATACCTTATGATATAAAATAAATAAATAAATAAATAAAATGCAAAGAACTACAAATGCAACATCAGAGAATGAAATTGTTTCTACTTGAAAAGAAGTATCTATGATGAATGTGGCAATTACTGTGAACAGACAAGGCAACAAATGAAGGACTTAGAGAATGGTGCAGATAGACATTCATGACAAATGTTTTAAGGATGCCAATGGACACATTGCCAGACAAGTAAGTCAGAGCAGACACTGAAAATTATGCTGCAAGGGATAACTTTTCAAAAAAGGTCATGAGAGTAGAAAAATAAACTTATATTACATAAATATATAAGAAGTCTGTGATTAGTATCTAAAATAGTTACAAAACAGTATACAGAATGATAGAGGAAAGTTATCCCATCAACTTAAAAATAAATAAATAAAAAAAAATTAAAGGTGTTTCTTTGTTCATGGTAATTGTCTTCTCTACTAAACTATACCCAAGAAGTGACTTCAGCTTTACAGAAGCACTAGACAGCTCTGTACCTCAAAACATACATAACAGGAATATGGAGAGAGTTACATCTCAGCATGGGGTTCAAGGTGTCTGGTGTGAAGCAACTTCACACAGCCAGCAAGACATATTGAAGACATATATGGTTTGGCACAAAGCACAGCACAGAAAAAAAAAAAAAAAAAAATAATAATGTATTTAATCTAAATTGGAAATAAAGCACAAGGACCTGTGATAAGGTATTTAGAGCTGAACTTGAAATGGTTAATGCAAGTTAGTTCCATTTCTATGTCTCCCTCTCACATACATGCTTATAAACTCTTATGTCACACATGCATATACAGAAATACATGTAGTCACACCTAAATTTAGATATTTGTACCATACAACTGGGTAAAAAAAGAGCTTTTTCTTCAGAATGTCAGTTTGACTTTGTTTAGATGAGGAATTTGAACAAAGTTAATGTATGTCAGATAGAAGCTCTAAACAGAGAAACATTGGATCATATAGAGGAAACTGAAGTCTCTTTAAAAAAAAAAAAAAAAAAACATCTTCCTACATATTTATAAGACAAAGTGGCAATGGTCAACATGGGAATAGGGGGTTGGGAAGTTATCTTTCCCCATGACTTTATAATTTAGGGAGTTCGATTTTGACCCTTGGTAGATCTATATTAAAATAAAGCCAGTACCTTGGAAACTCTTACATACTTCCTCTAACAATGCTCTAATACAGGGTGGTTTCAGTAGAAATTAAAGGAAAAATCTTTAACATTAATAAACAAATTATATTTTTCTCATATAAATACATGCAGAAACAGCTTATTTTTGTATAAAATTCCTTTATTTTTGTATTTTCTTCTTGTATTGGAAAGCAAGTTGATTGGATTATACGTCATAGATCTGTTTCCTTCCTTCCTTCCTTTCTTCCTTCCTTCCTTTCTTCATCCATCTCTTTCCCTCTTTCCCTCTTTCCTTCTTCTTAAAATTTATCTGAGTTATCAAATAGTGGTCAACAAAAGGAACAAGTTGTTGTATCATGTAGATAATTTCTCAGATTTGTTTAAGCATTTCTATCATATGGGTGAAAATATCCAGCTCAGGAAGCTAAATCAACAAAATTGACTGTAGATGTTTAATTATTCCATAGCACATTAACAATTATAAGAGTTGTATTTAACATTAGTAAGGAATACAAATATTTCATGACATTGTTTTCAATCACTAAGTAAAATCAGGCTATATCACCTACATATTTTTACAGAAGTTAAGACACAAAATACATTACTAAAAAATCTTAAGTTAATTAATGCCTAGGATATGTTACAATAAATTATCCCAACTGAAAACAAAACAAACAACAACAACTTTTGATGTTTAGAACATGTTTTGTGAGCAACCTTGCCATCTCCAGTGATTTTGGCTGCCTGTGCTGAATGGCAGCCTGAATCAGACAGCTGTGGGAACAAACTATAAGAAGTAGCATCCCCCACCCAACCTTCACTCAGAAGATGAATTTAAGCTCAGATCTTAGCCTTTGGTCTCTACCTGCAACAGTTGTGCAGGTAATTACCTGATCAGTAACTCACTAATTCAAATCTTGACTATGACCCACTGTTAAGAAGTAGACCATGCTTGTGCTCTGTGACACACTTCAGAGAAATCTCTTTTACTTATGACAGCTAAAACAAGGAAAAAAAATTAATAAAAAATAAAATACAAACAAAGAAACAAACAAAAAGACAAAAAGTGTATCATGAAATAGCCATGCTGAGACCATATAATTGAGAGTCTAGTTGTCTGTCACCAACACAAGCATACCTAAACTTTACTGAAATTTTGTCCAATCCTTATGCTTTTTTTTTTTTTTCACTTGAATATATAAATATATTAATTCTATATGTGGAAATCTGGTTACAAAAATCACTTCATCTATGAAAAGAAGTTCACGAATATTTGTGATTTACTTGGACACTATAGAATTAAAGACTGAAATGTAATGCATCTAGATTAAGAATTAGAGTAAAATTGTGATACTGATACTTATTAGCTTGTCATTGACTTTGCAATAATCGCATTTTGTCATTTATTTTTCATTTCAGTTCTCATTTTGTACGAGTCATGTGTATTAATGTCTTTATACATCTCCATTTGTATTCATGTTCTACACATCTACGACATGAGAAGAATCCCAAAAAATCACTAAGAAGTAAACAAAATGAAGAACAAGTGAAAATAAAATAGAACCATTGAATCATAAAATATCCTGAGTTGAAAGAGACCAACAAGGATCACCAGGTCCAAATCCTAGGTCTGGACAAACCCACCCACAATCTGGTCTTGTTTGGCATTGGCCAAACACTTCTTGAAATTCCGTTAGGCTCAGTGTTGTGACTACTTTCTTAGGGAGCCGGTTCCAGTGCCCAGACATCTTCTCTCAGTGAGGAACCTTTTCCTAACATCCAGCCTGAATCTGCCCCATCACTACATGTCATTCTCTCAGGTCCTATCACTGTTTGCTGAAGGGAAGAAATAAGCACCTGATAAAAAATAAAATAAAATAAAATAAAATAAAATAAAATAAAATAAAATAAAATAAAATAAAATAAAATAAAATAAAATAAAATAAAATAAAATAAAATAAAATAAAATAAAATAGAGATAAATCTAGAACCTCATTTTTTTTTACTTCAGTGTCTATTTACTGGCTTCAGATAGTTGAGCTGGCAAACTAAAATCACCACTAAAACAGTCTGAAGAACATATCCTTTTTATCTTGATTTCTTTTTCTAAAACACACCTGGGAATGTTCATGGAGTCTCAAAAAAAAAAAAATGTATATATATATATATATATATATATAGTTTTTGGAGAGTTTTTGTATAGCAGTAAACCAGAATTCATTATGCCTTATATGAGAAGTAACCTCTTGATCTTGTGCAGCAAATGACCCCTTTGATTCCTACAACTACCACATGAAACGTGCTTGTTCTTTATATCTTTTCTTAGGCCACAGCTCTTAAATCATTATCTTTATCATTATTATTTTTGTATCAATCCAAGGGTTCTTTTTCTGTATATGATATGTTTTCATATGCATAAACAGAACAATAGCAGAATTGAATATTTTCTGGTTATTTAACATATTTAGAAGATGTGATATATTAAAACATAATATATGTTCAAAGCCATAATATTTAAAGCATATTCATTCAGGCCAACAATTTTCATGATGCAGTTACCACAAGCACAGAACTGACAGTGAAAAACATAAAAACATTAAAGGTGTTTTTTCTTAATTTTTTTTTTTGATTTTTTGTTGAAGATGTAGAAAAAGTCAGCAAAATGTTCTCCGATATTATCACTATATATTATAAGGGAGGACAAAATAAAGTTTTGTTTGTTTGTTTGTTTGTTTTTTGAGATCAATGCAAGTATTAAATACAAATGTTTAGCTGATAGATAAAACATCTATCAGAATAGAGAAGAAGACAGGGAAAAATATATTTCCCAGATAAAACAAGCATAAAAGAAACAATTAGAAAATGTCCTATGCCTATACAAAATAACTATGGAAAGATTTTTAACTGTAGTCTTGATAAGTCAGTGAAATGAGTGAGATTAAAATGGAACTATACCTTCCAATATAGTATTTGGCAATTTTCATTGAGAATCTCAAAGCAGAACATGAACTCAAGGAACAATGTTTTCATTCCTGAAAAAAATACTAAGATACCAACATTTCTTTTATAATTATCAATCTTTGATAACACAGCTGCATTTATTTATTTATTTATTTATTTTTATTTTATTTTATTTTATTTATTTATTTTTAACTGAGAGCTGCAGCTCAATAGGCAGTCTTGTTTTTACATCTTTTGTTTTGGAATATTCCCCAGCAGTAGTCATTCAGGATATAGATGATTCTTTTAAATGAGCCTCCTCATCTGTTCTTCTAAATCTTGATCACAACATCCTTAAATTTATGAAAACTATATATATATATATTTCTGTACATATGGTATATATTTAACTGCAGTCTGTTTGACCATTAGTAGATATTATAATCAAATGGTCAACTCATTTGGCCAAGAAATTAAATTATTCTCTTGACAGCAACCAACAGCTCCTATTCCTTTACTATTATTTTTTCATTTTATTATTTTATTATTCAGTATATACATATATATATATATATATATATATGTAAGAGATGAAACCTTGAATCATGATACCACAGCTTTTTCAAGACCCTTTTTTTTTTATTATTCATCCATTAATTATGGTAATAACTATAAAGAACAGGTCTTTAGAATAAGTTTCTCCCCTCCCCTCCCCTCTTTTTTTTTTTTTCTTTGACTCCAAAGTCAAAGCTTTCAAAAGTTTATCTTTGAAATGACTACCTGTATATATCGATCATACTAATTCTGTTAAAAATAATTGTTCAACTGTCACTTGGAAATGTTACTTTTTTTTTTCTTCATTTAAATATCAAAATTACCTAAAGCTGTCCTTTTATTATTATTATTATTGTTATTGTTTTCATCCTCCTATATCTCATTATAGCCTGAAAACAACAAACATGTTTCCAGTTAAATATTCACAATGACCCACAAACCTAACAACCTTTATCAACTTTATATCTACATAGTATCTGTTAAAGTTTCTTGGTGTCTAAACAGATATTTACCTGCTAAGAAGTGAGAAAGAACATTGAGAAATATTTATATTATCAAACTTTATAGGTGGTGTTCACAGACTATTAGGGTAGCTGATCCAAAACTTAATTAACATTTTATAGGAAGCATCTTAATTTTAATCTTAGTTATAAAAATAGCAGAGACATTTTCTCACATGACTCTGATTGCAAAGTTGAAAAGTTGTTTTAGATAATTTTGAGATTTAATTCAAGGAGAGCACTGATTCAGGATGAATTTTAGTCATATACTTTGCTGAGTAGTAAAGTAGTAATTATGTTAAAAGTAGTTTAATGTTCTGGTCTGGATCTATTTCACCCTTCTTTAGTCAGAAGTGGCTGTACTTTCTCAGCTAACTAGTCCTTGTATAGACCATCATATTAAGCAAAGTAGAGCTTCAATAAATTACTTGTCCTCTCCCAGCAGAAGTGATGTTTATCATTAGTGACATAGCCTAATCATAGCAGACTAGAGCAACATTAGCAGATAAGGTGACAGAATACCAATGGATTTGCTGGGTAAAACAATTGATGAGTATCAGATACACAAGGCGTATTTCAGGGATCTTACAGGAGAAATGCTTGAGCTGGATCCAGTGGACTGAATGCTCATCAGCAGATGGAGTACCATAGCTGTGTCTTGAAAGTGCAGATTCAGAGTTTGAGTGCTCTGAAACTACTCAGTAAAGCCAGCCAGAGCTCAGTACATATGGATGACTGGGAAGTTTGTTTCAGAAATGCATTTTGATCCAAACTAAAACACTTATGTGGATTTGCTCAGGAAACTAGAAACAGAAAATAGGTTTGCATGGACAAACAATTCCACAGCAGCACAGAACCAAAAAGCTTTTTTTTTTTCCTCAGAATTCCAATTTTAAACTGGATGAAGGTGATCAGGTGACTGTTTTACCACCTGATTTTCATCAGATTATAACAGCTAAAAGTAAAGGTTTTAACAGTCTTTTCAGGGGGTATTAGGCTCCTTGAAGTGACAGCAGGTATGTATAAATTCAGTTGTAAGTCATCAAATCATTTTGAATTTCTTCTTCTGCTTTCCAGAGATAGAAAGGGAGAAATGGGGGCAAAGATTACAGATAAAGCTTACAGAGCTAAGAAAATTGTGAGGAGCTACCAATGTTGACTAACTTCCTTTATAAATATTAAATTAAAACTGTAGTTCAGTTTTCCTGAGCAGGTAATAGCAAAAAGTTTTAATCTTTCAGTTTTATCTCCAGATTTATGAACCACAGACTTTAATTAAAAAGGATAACCAAGATTTTTTCACTTCACCCTGCCATCATTTGTTTCAGTTAGAGAATAAGCAACAGTTCAGTAGATATAAACACACATTCTTTTATTCTTCAAAGAAAACAAGTTTGGCATATGAAATCAAAGAGATCTGACCTTCATAATTTATGTATGAAAACTGTATAGACTGGTAAGAACAGAACAATAAAATCTTTGTAGTATAAATTAGCTATAAGTATTTTACTGTGTTTTGAAATGGCCATGAACTTATCTTCTTTGATAGATATCTTCTTTAAATACTTGAATCTAATGCAGTAAGATACCAGTTTAAAAAAAATATATAAAATAAATAAAAAAAATCTGCCAGGATAAAAACCCAAATGTTTTAAAGAACCAGGTTTTACAACACAGAAAAATAAATCAGATTCTTTTGCAACTAAAACGTGAAAGAAGGTTCAAGGATACTTCCTTCACACTACTATTGGCATAACAAGACCTCTAAGGAACCAGCTGTTTTCAATCACTATTTTATTAAATGTCAGAAAGTGTAATGTTGAAGGTGCACATTTAAGTCTCATGTAATGTATCTTCCCTTACACAGATAACCTTCACAAAAACATCTTCTGAATCTGCTTGTTAAAAGATTTATGTTATCATGCAATTTTTACACCAATGAGTGCACTAATGGCTTTTCCTGATGAATCCCACAGGAGTCATGCAATCTGGAAAATACCAAAGTATAGAGTAGCACTTAAGTATCTCAACTTGGTTGGTAGAAAAAAAGTTCTAAGGCAAAGAAGATAAAATATTTAAATATATGAAAGTCTTAAGTATAAAAGTTTAAAACCCTTTTGTGGTATTTAACAAGCACTAAATTTTACTTCTTAAGGCTCTTAGGGGTGGTATATATCTTACCTGTAATTCATTTCTGATCGTTTCCATGGTTAAAAAATATATGTATATGTTTCTTGGTAAAGTAAATCATACTTCTAAAAGAATATAACTTAATTACTATAAAATATTTTAAAACTAAATTATTTTTGAAGCACCTGAAATGATGTGGGTCTCACTTCTTCATTGGTGTTCAATAGCAGTAAGTTGTCTTCTCCTAGGTTGTTGAAAGAAGTTGTTTTAATTTACTTTCAATAAAATAGAAATGATGTAGTAGAGAAAAGACCAAATAAAACACAATACAGATGAGGCTTGTTGAAGATGCATGATTAAAATGAACTTTGTGACAATGGAACAGGAAATATCATAACTAAATGAGGTCATACAATGAAAGGAAAAAAAAAAAAAAGAAAAGAAAAGAAAAAAAAAGAAAAATCAACATCATATTTTGATATAATTCTCTATAATTATTAATTCTTAAAAGATTTTTTCCATGTTACCTTTCTTTTTGGGGAAAAGAAAAAAAGTCTCTGTAATTAATTGCCAAGATATAACACTAAGGCCTATGTTATAAGAATTAGAATGAGATATGTGATCTACAAAAGACTATTGGAGACCTACTCTGTGTATTCAGATTAATAACTCAAGTAACACTCACTCTTATGACCTCAAAATAAATATAACCCCATAACTTATTTGCAGGTATCTACTCTTACAATTCCACACAACCCTCTCCCTCCCTCCCAAAATCAAAGGAGAAAATACAATAAAATCTTCACCTGTCAACATAGCCTTCCCCTGTGAACATTATTAAACTGAATTTTAATGAAATTGCCTAGAGATTCAACTGTTTTCAAAAGAGTGTAGTTCACAGTTTACATAATTCAGTTGCTGTCAGGAAGCTTCTGTCTGTCTGCTCACTGTTGGAGAAGAGGAGGACAATGAGCATATCTTAGTGCCTATACTATATTCCAGATGAGTGACCCAGAAAGTAAGACTTTTCATCTGCTGCAGAGCACCTGGGATGGTGAACGTCTCCTTCATCTTGACCTGATTTCAGGAGTTAAAACCTTCTAAAGCAGATTTTTAGGATTGTTTCAACATTATTTCAAAAGCTTGATAAGGGAAAGCAAAAAAATAAATAAATAAATAACAACAACAACAAAAAATCAAGCGGGAAGTAAAGGTAAAGGAGTAAGTCCGACAGCATGACTAGATAATTACTCTGAGTTTCATCAGTGTTAGACTAATGCTCACTTTCTTTGAATTAAACAAAGAATCTGTTTTAGAGACAAATCTTGGATCTTATTGTAAGCCTGAACAAATTGCAAACAGGGATTTAGAATTCAGATTCTTTTATAGGCAGAGTATGTCATTCTTAAGTTTCATGTGGTTTATTCTCAACTATTTGCATGCCCGTTTTCAGATATATTTTTGCATAAGTATTTTCCAGTTTGATTTTTCTCATGTGCTTCAAAAAAAAAAACAACTCCATTATACACCCAGTAAAAATACTTAGATAATACTGTATCGCAGTTTTTATGTTACATCACAGACCTACTTGAAGTGTTAGTGCTTTACTGAGGGAATTAAACTTATCAAGTTTAGCTGACATATGCATTGAAAATAGAATTGAAAAGATAGAGTTGCATGTTGTTAATAGTGACGGAGATGATTACCTGAAG
Source organism: Aythya ferina (assembly GCF_964211825.1). Lineage (NCBI taxonomy): Eukaryota > Metazoa > Chordata > Aves > Anseriformes > Anatidae > Aythya > Aythya ferina. Next base: position 37,352,392 of record NC_140296.1, on the reverse strand, counting down.
AGAAATGAATGTGATCAAATTATTTTAAAATCTATGTTTATCTTTATCTTACTCTACAATAAGAATAATATATAGAAATAGAATCCTGTGTATTCCTTTATAGACATACAGGCATAGAAATATTGGATATCATCACTCAAGAAACACACAGTAAAATCAACATATGTAAGTGGCATTAAAATTTAATTGGATTTTAATATCATTCTTCCTGGGCTTTGTTCTCTTAAGTTAATGTGTTCTGGCTTCGGTGATAATTAGATGGTGTTTAACACAAGTAAGTGTTTGGAAATTTTATTTAAATAAAACTATGTTCTGGAAACATGAAGAAAAATAATAGAATCATAGGATTTTATAATATGCCAAGTTGGAAGTGACCCACAAGTATCATTGTGTCCAAATCTTGGGTCTGGACAGGAACACCCAAAAATTAGACCATGTGTCTGAGAGCTTCTTGAACTCTGGTAGGCTAAGAGCTATGACCACTTATCTGAGAAGCCTGTTCCAGTGCCCAACCATACTTTCAGTGAAGAACCTTTTCCTGATATCTAACCTGAACCTCCCCTGCTGCATCATCTTGCCATTCCCTTGGGTCCTATTGTTCATCAAATAAGAGATCAGAGCCTTCCGCTCTGCTCCCCCTCTTGAGGAAGCTGTACAAGTGACTTCAGATGTTCCTCATATATCTTCCCTCTAGAAAGGGTGAAGGAACTGAAAAAAACAAACAAACAAACAAACAAAAAAGTTAAATTTTTTACTTGCATTGCAGTTTTGGAATAGTTTCACACTCTGCTTCATGCTGGTGCAATCTCAAATTGAATACTGTGTGCAGTTTGGGGCTCAACTGTATAAGAAATACATCAGACTATTAGAGAGTGTCCAAAGGGAGGCTACATAGATGGTGAAGGGTCTAGAGTTCCTTCACTGAGAGACAAGGCAGGCACTGGAACAGGCTTCTCATGGAAGTGATCACAGCTTTGATCCTACCAGAGTTCAAGAAGCATTTGGACAACACTCAGACGTGTGGTCTGTGCTTTGAGTGGTCCTGTGTGAACCCAGGAGTTGGACCCAATGATCCTTGTGGATTTCTTCCAACTCAGTATCATAGAATCATAGAATCATTCAGGTTAGAAAAGGCCTCTAAGATCATCTAGTCCAACCTTTAACCTAGTACTAAAGTCCACCACTAAACATTGCTGCTAAGTTCTAAATCTACACATTTCTTGGAGATCTCCCTTGGGCAGCTTATTCCAATGCCACGCAACCCTTCAAGTAAATAAATTTCTCCTAATATCCTACCTAAACCTCCCCTGAAGCAACTTGAGGCCATTTCCCCTCATCGTATACTTAGTCTTGGGAGAAGAGCCCAATACCCACCTCACCACAACCTCCTTTAAGGTAAGTGTAAAGTGCTGTAAGGTCTCCCCTGAGCCTAAGGATATCCTGAGAATATTCTATGATTTTAAGATTCTATGATAACGGTTAAACTAAACCTGTGTATTTGTGTGTGTATGAATGCACATGTTCATGAGGCAGTGCATGCTAGCAAGTCTGTCTAGAGGTCTTAAATATTTGTATGACATTTTGTCATTGTGGGTGTAAGATATTAATATTATTTTTGATTAGAATTATAGAATCTCCTGCATTGGAAGGGACCCATAGAGATCACCAGGTCCAACTCCTGGATCCACACAGGACCACCCAAAAATCAGACCACATGTCTGAGAGCCTTGTCTAAATGCTTCTTTAACTCTAGCAGACTTGGTGCTGTGACAACTACCCTAGGGAAACACTTTGAAACATTTTTACTTTGCTTCCTCTTTTGAAATAAAATGCTTCCTCACAATAAATGCCTAAAATGAAATCATACTATCTGGAAACCAGAAATTTGGTTAGAGTCTTATTTTTCCTATTTCTCTCCAGAGAAAACAGTGTAAATAAAACTAGATAGCAGAAAAAAAGAATTAATCTGTTCAATAAATTCCATATCTGACCTTGAATTTAGAGATCTTAAAATAATAAGATGCCAAGTCAAGAAGGTTAATTCAGTGGAAAAAATACTTTGCATCTCAGAGAAAATACAGTTTTCTTTAACCTGGCAATGGTTTAAAAGGGTAGTTCCTTTGCTGATAGATTAGAGTCATGATTTAATTTGCTTAAATTGCAGTGGTATGTTGATAATATCATTATGGTAATACAAATTAGACTTGAAAAACCCCATTGTCCCATTTCAGAATTAGTGGAAAGCTTCATGAGTTTCATACTTGCATTGTTATGCAAATATGCATGGCTATACCATGCAAGACTACGTTCTGACACTACCTTTGAGCAAACTTGAAGCTGGAGTGCCATTATTCTGAATCTGCTACATACATTTTAATTGTTAGAAGGGTAGCAAGTTTAATTTTAATGTATTTCTTTGTTAGAGTCAGAAAAGAAGAAATGTGGACATTAGGGTAGTAGGAAGGTTTAATTTCCAACCTGGACAGAATTTAATAAACAACAAATATCTTTTATTTATTTATTTATTTTAGCAAGTCTCAAGTTGCCTTGAGATTTTAGCACTTTTTCCATATTCAAAAGCTTTAGATAAAAATCTAAGAATGCAAACTTATCTGAGTCCAGCAGGAGCTTTGATGTTCATCCTGGAATAATCTTGAGGTGAGCGCATTCCAGTCCTCTGGTAATTAGATGCATGAGGAACTTCTGAGAAGTGTTTGCTTGAAGTATTTTAGCCTTACTCCATTTGAACCATGCACTAGAGTTCTTAGCATACTTTATACAGCTGTAAATATTGAAAACAGTTGAAAAATGCCTTAATAAAAAACTATATTTCCATTCTTTGAGCTAAACATCATCTTGTTAAACTGATACTATGACTCCAGACAAAGAGTGGAAAAAAATATAATATAAATTAAAAACAAAACAAAACAAAACTAAACTAAACTTACATTTGTTTTGGATTTTTTTATTATTATTAATTCTCACAATAAAAATGCAGTAGACAAATTATATATATATATACATATATATACACACACACACACACACACACACATATATATATTAGACTTTCTGCAGGTTTTTTTGGACAACTACAAATTTTGGCATTCAGATCTACCTCTCTTTTAGTCAGGTCATAACACACTTAATTCCTACATGCAATGGATAAAAAAGAGGTCCTCAGTCTTCCCCAAGATTAAGTATCTGCCTCCAAAGCAATAACTGACTCCTACTGAACTGTTTGAATAGGGTCTAAATTTCTCTGTAGTTTTCAGTGTTTTAGCTCAGGTTTGAAATACAGAAATGAAAGAGGAGAAGCAGACTGTGGGTGAAGTGATTCAAACAGTTTGGGAGTGATTTAGACCTGGTGATAGACCCTCGTTTCTCTTCCTCCATGTGTTTCTAAATCCAAAGTTAATGCTACGGACAGCTTGAATACTTTTGTGCATCATGTGTAGGTGTCCAGGTGTTGGTAGAAGAGAGGTGGGAGCAGCAGCCTTTTTGGGAAGACAGTAAAATGCAGTTTCTTTCCTCAAAAGTTGTCTGAGGGACAGCAGTATTTTCTAAGTCCTGCTGAAGGTATCAACAACAACGAAGTAACAAGTGACCTCTGAAAAAGTGATGAAATTTAGGATCCAGGAGTCAATATAACCATGTGTAGGAAGTGCTGTCTGTATCGAAAGGAAGCACAACCCAGCAAACATAAAGGTTTTCAAATTGTGGTGCAGTTTATAATACAGTTATTTATTTGGAGAATATCCACGTTTAGAATCACAGAATATCTCAAGTTGCAAGGAACCCACAAGGATCATCGAATCCAACTCCTGGCACCATACAGGTCTACCCAAAATTCAGACCATGTGACTAAGTGCACAGTCCAAATGCTTCTTAAACTCTAGCAGGCTTGGTGCAGTGACTACTTCCCTGGGGAGCCTATTCCAGAGCATGACCACTCTCTCAGTGAAGAACCTCTTCCTGATATCCAACCTGAACCTTCCCTGCCACAGCTTGACACCATTCCCTCGGGTTTTATCACTGGACACTAAAGAGAATAGATTGGCACCTGCCCTCCACTCCTCCTCATGAGGAGGCTGTAGACCGCGATGAGGTCTCCTTTTTTCCAGGCTGAACAGGACAAATGATCTCAGCCACTCCTCACACATCTTCCCCTCCAGGCCCTTCGCTATCTTCACAGCTCTTCTCTGGACATTCTCCAATAGTTTCATGTCCCTTTTTTACAGTGGTGTCCAGAACTGCACACAGTACTCAAGGTGAGGCTACATCAGCACAGAGTAGAGTGGGACAATCATTTTCCTCAACCAACTTAATTCCTTCAATGCTGTGCTTGATGCACCCCAGGATACGGTTGGACCTCCTGGCTGCTAGGGCACGCTGCTGGCTCATATTCAGCTTGTTGTCAAACAAACTCCCAGATCCCACTCAGATGCTGCTCTCCAGCATCTTGTCCCCCAGTCTGTACGTATAGCTGGGGTTGCCCCTTCCCAGGTGCAGGACCTGGCACTTGCTCTTGTTAAACTTTATGTGGTTGGTGATTGCCCAGCTCTCCAATCTGTCCAGATCTCTCTGCAAGGCCTTTTCACCCTCAACAGAATCAACAACTCCTCCAAGTTTAGTATTATCAGTAAATTTTCTCGAAACAACTTCTAGTCTTACATCCAAAGTGTTTATAAAGACACTAGAGATCTGTCCCTAAAATGGAGCCTTGAGGGATCCCACTAGTGACTGGCCACCTGCCTGATGCAGATCCATTTACCCCAACCTCTTGAGCCCTGCACGTCAGCCAGTTGCTCACCCATCATATGATGTTTTTTTCTAGTTGTATGCTGGACATTTTGTCCAGTAGGATCCTATGTAAAACCGTATCAAAAGCTGTACTGAAATCCAAAAAGATCACATGTGCTAGCTTTCCTTCCCTTCCCTTTTCAACTAGATGGGTGATCTTATTGTAAAAGGAAATCAAGTTAGTCAAAAAGGATTGTTCCTCAGGTGCACTTCAATAACTTCAAGGATGATCTTCTCCGTAATTTTACCAGGCACTGATGTGAGACTTACAGGCCTATAATTGCTAGGGTCTTCTTTCTTACCCTGCTTGAAAATTGGTACAACATTCGACAGCTTCTAGTCTACTGGGACCTCTAAATGCCCTGGGATGAATCCCATCCAGACCCATGGGCTTGTATGGATCGAGGTAGAGCAGCTTGTATTAGCAGAGCTAAGATTAATTTAAGATTGAAGGTCAATCTCACACTAGGGATGGTTGTTGAACAGTTTGGGTTGCAATGTTGCAATTATGAGTGTATTTTTCCTGTTTATTCCTGTTCCTATTCTTTTGGGTTCATGAAAAAAGGAAAACTGATATTTATTTGAGTCAGATGTAAATACCACAGGAGGAATCCATATATGTATCCCCCAGTAATACCATTCAGTATGTAAGAGAATGTGCCAAGAGCAGCTTTTCACCAAAATTAAAATAAAATTTAAAGAAAAAATGTTTAAATATGCCATGGCATCTTGGGGAGGTAAACTGTTCTCCCTGAAGTGACATCATTAAAAGTACCAAAGGCTGATATGGAATCCATTGTATAGAATTTTATAAGTGTCTTTGAAGTATCATAAATAGTTGAAAAAGTGGAAGACTTAAAATTACATTACAGAAACACACACACACACACAAAAAACCTCTAGGAAATGCTATTGTATTTATGAATGTAACATACTGAGTATCGAAGCAACAGTATATACAACATAAAAAGGGTTTTGTTTAGATTATACTACACATATTGCTTTTGATTGATTGAAGGCATAAATTTGGCTTTAGGCTTCAATACCATGAAAATAAAAACCTCATCTCATTCTCAAGTCTTTAAACACTAATTCCTTTGATTAATATATCAATAGACCCATGAGTGTTGAAAACACAGCACTACAACTGTCAAAAAATTCTAAATGTGAGCATTAAACCAAATAATACCTAGCTGAATTTTACTGAGGTTCAGCCATATGATCAAACCTTGTTAAAAAATCTCTTAATTTCTGGAGTTATGTAAGGGTCTATCTGTTCCTAGTTGTTGCAGACAAAATAAATAAATAAATATCATATCAATAAACAACATTGTGATTCTTCGTATGTATGGACACACCAAAACTTGTGATATTAAGTGTTTACTTGCCATAATTTTTGGTATATACACTTATAAAGGTAAATATTTTTCTTTGCTGTTTCAGGAATTGGTTAAGCAACACTGTATTCTTCTCACTCACACGTGGAAACAATGAGGGAGACAATTCAAGCTGATTTGGACACTGTTGTTTGCATTATTTAAAAAAAGGGTAGTTCTATACATTTTTTGCACCTAACAGAAAATCTAGACACAGGCCCAATACAGGAATTTCAGTGAGTACTTCCATTAATTCAGGATACAAAAATGTGAAAATTCCATTGAAATTGAGGCACTTATGTTGTCAACAGTGCATGTGTTTTATAGATTTTATGAGGTCTAGATTTTGTCTTCTTCAGCCTGGAGGTGAAACAGTGCAAAGATCCCACACACCAATAAAATGATTCCTGGTTTTAGGGGATTTAATTTTGCTTAAAATTTAATGTCCTTAATTGCTGTCCAGGTCCTGGGAACATAATGGCATATTAACCTGAACTAATTAAGGTACTTAAATATGAGTATCTACATTTTGTCTCTCAATTTATCCCACCTAATGGTTCTCACCATTTCCTCAGTCCAGCTAAGTCCAGTAAAAGTACCATGCTTTGTCCAATAAATATTCAGATTCAGGTGCATAAACATTCCATGGATTGATCTCCTATATCCCTCACAACCAACACATACAACTTATTTGCTTGAAACCAGGAAACATTAAAAGGAAAGAAACACTTAATTTTTTCCATGTTTCCTATGCTATATTTTTTTAAAGTGAATGCCAGGGGTTACTCTCAGGGATGAGACAAGGTTAGGACGAAATCTGTTCTCAAACACTGTGACTATACCTATATTCTCAAACAGACAATAGTTTATCATGAATCAATTTAAGTCCATGAGAACCAAGAACATGTACTATAGGCAAGATGATCAGTAAAAGAAAGAATCAAAGCATTTATTTTGTAATTTCTTTCTAGTAATACATAAGTATCACAACAATTTAGGCTATTCTATTTATTTCAGCAGAGACATCATTGCTACTGCTTTCATCTATTTTTTATGCAAAAGAAATTCAAGTACAATTGAAATTTGTAGTTAATATGTTCATAGAATCATAGAATATCCCCATTTGGAAAGGACCCATAAGGATCATCAAGTCCAACTCCTGACATCTCACAGGTCTACCCAAAAGTTTAGACCATATGACTAAGTGCACAGTCCAAACATTTTTTAAATGGACAGGCTTGGCGCAGTGACTACTTCCCTAGTGAGCCTGCTCCAGTGTGCAACCACCCTCTCAGTGAAGAACCTCTTTCTGATGTCAAGCCTAAACTTCCCCTGTCTCAGCTTAACACCGTTCCCATGGGTCCTATCAGTGGTATTTACAGAGAATAGGTCACCTGCCTCTCCACTCCCCCTCATAAGGAAGTTGTAGACCGCGATGAGGTCCTCCCTGAGCCTCCTCTTCTCCAGGCTGAACAGACCCAGTGACCTCAGCCGCTCCTCATACGTCTTCCCCTCTAGGCCCTTCACCATCTTTGTTGCCCTCCTCTGTACACTCGCCAACAGTTTAATGTCCTTTTTGTACTCTGGTGCACACAGTAGTCAAGGTGAGGCTGCACCAGCATAGAATAGAGTGGGACAATCACCTCCCTCGACCTACTAGCAATGCTGTGCTTGATGCACCCCAGGATACAGTTGGCCCTCCTGGCTGCCAGGGCACACTGCTGGCTCATATTCAACTTGCTGTCAACCACAAACCCCAGATCCCTCTCTGCAAGGCTGCTCTTCAGTGTCTCATTGCCCAGTCTGTACAGAAAGCCAGGGTTGCCCCATCCCAGGTGCAGGACCCAGCACTTGCTTTTGTTAAACTTGATGCGGTTGGTGATTGTCCAGCTCTCCAATCTGTCCAGACCTCTCTGCAAGGCCTTTCCACCCTCAGCAGAGTCCACAACTCCTCCAAGTTTGGTGCCGTTGGCAAATTTGCTCAGAACACCTTCTAATCCTAAATCCAAATCATTTATAAAAACATTGAAGAGGACTGTCCCTAAAATGGAGCCTTGAGGGACTCCACTAGTGACCATTAACTAGCCTAATGTGGCCCCATTTACCACAACCCTTTGAGCCCTGCCTGTCAGCCAATTGCTCAACCATCGTATGATGTTTTTGTTTAACTGTATGCTGGACATTTTGTCAATTAGGAACCTATGGGAAACCGTGTCAAAAGCCTTGCTGAAGTCCAAAAAGATCACACCAGCTGGTTTCCCTTGAAAAATAACCCCTAGACGGGTGATCTTATCGTAAAAGGAAATCAAATTTGTTAGCTAGGACCTACCCCTCATGAACCCATGTTGGCTGTGACCAATGACCATATTGTCAAACAGGTGTGCTTCAATAACTTCAAGAATCATCTTATCCATAATTTTACCAGGCACTGACAGGCCTGTAATTGTTGGGGTCTTCTTTCTTACCCTTCTTGAAAATTGACACAACATTTGCCGGCTTCCAGTCTACTGGGATCTCTCCAGATTCCCAAGATCATTGAAAAATAATTGAGAGAGGTCCTGCAATGCCATCAGCCAGCTCTTTAAGCACCCTGGGATGAATCCCATCCAGACCCATGGACTTGTCTGTCCCTCCTGAAGAGCCTGTAACCATCTACTGCAGCACACCAGCCACAGGACTCATCCCAACAGGTTTCACTTATGCCAATGATGTTGCAGCAGTGGGACTGAGCCAAGATTTCTAGCTCATCTATTTTATTCCTCATATTGTGTGCGTTTGTGTAGAAGCACTTCAAATACACCTCCCTACGTGCAGCACCTTGTTTTGCTGACTGAAGGACCTCAACGGCACACAGTCCCTCTGATTCTAGCGCACCATCCCTTAGCTCATCACCGGCATGCCTGGTTTTATCCCTGTCCTGGTTTCAGTTAGAACAGAATTAATTTTCTTCCTAGTAGCTGGTGGAATGCTGTGTTTTGGCTTAGGATGAGAAGAGTGCTGATAACACCCCGATGTTTTAATTGTTGCAGAGCAGTGCTTATACCAAGCCAAGGACATCTCAGCCTTTCGCTCTGTCCTGCCAACAGGCAGGCTGGGGGTGCAGTAAGAACTGGGAGGGGACAGACCCAGGACAGGTGACCCAAACTAGCCAAAGGGGTATTCCATACCATCTGACGTCATGCTAAACAATATATAGGGGTGGCTAGCCGGGGGGGAGGGGGCCGGACTGCTCGGGGTTAGGCTGGGCATCGGTCAGCGGGTGGTGAGCAATTGCATTGTGCATCACTTGTTTGTACATATTATTATTACTTTCCTATTATCACCATTGTATTATTATTATTATTATTATTATTATTATTATTATTTTGTTATGATTGTTTTCCTGTCTTATTAAACTGTCTTTATCTCAACTCACGGGCTTCACTTTCCATTTCTCTCCCCCATCCCAGAGAGGGAGGGGAGGGGGTGAGCGAATGGCTGCGTGGTGTTTAGCTGCTGGCCGGGTTAAACCACGACAATCCCCTTCCCCCTTTGACTGTAGTTTCAAGCTCTGCCTATCAAGCTCTGCCTATTTAACTCCTGAGCAAAAATCCTCACCCCTCTCTGAAAGAGGTGCATCCCATCTGGTGCCAGCAGGCCTGGTGTCATGTAGACCTTCCCATGATCGAAGAACTCAACGTTCTGCCAGTTGCACCAGTCCTGAAGACTGTACCAAACCATGTTTTCTGAAACCTGCCAGCAGAAGTATAATTATCTTGAGAATTTTCTTCCTTTTCATAAAAGATCATAACAGAATCTATCTGGCCATCCCTAATTTCAAGGGATCAAGTTCAAATCCACTTTCACAATAAATAAACAAACAAATAAATAAATAAATAATGTAAATCTCAATTTTCAACTTTAATTTCTGACATGTACGTATACAGCGATAAACATTTATAAAGTAAATGTTCTGAAATATATATATATTGCATCTGTTTCTTTCTTGGTTCTTTAAGGAATTATTGGGAAATACTGTTATTTCAATATATAGGCATTTTGATTGAAACAAGATTAACGTACATATGTAAATTCTAATCACTACAGGAAAAAAAAAAAAAAGGAATAAAGAAATAAAAAGATCATTTAAAGATGCAAGGATTATTGCAAAGCAGGATTGTTTCCAGCAGTTCTTATTTTTACTTTCTGCATCATATCCAGTTTATTATACTTGCTCTTTTCAAAAACTATATGAAGTAACTTTTTTCTCTCATATGGTGATAGAGGGCATCACCAATTCTAATAATTTTGAATTATTTCCCATTCCTTTTGCTCTAGGTGGATGAGGAGATAAGAACAATTTCTTTAAGCCCTGATTTTAGAGCTGGAGATATTAAAAGCCTGTATGAGGGGCTAATTCAGTGTTAGCCACCATTCTATAAAAGTACAATAATGTTAAAGTACAGAATAGAAACATAATTATGTGTAATTTACTACAAAATATCATCCTAGGCTATGACAGGCATAATTGCATGTTTATATTTTATTATTTTATTAGGAGGTGTATTGTAGGATTCTTACCAAAATTTCAGCAGAAGGTGAGAGATGGTAACTGAAATGAATGGATTGAAAAAAAAAAAAAAAAAAAAAGTTTAACTTCTATTTTCACTGGATTGGGGGATTTTGGAATGATACGATTAATTACTTAAAGAAGAAAAACAAAACAAAACAAAACAAAACAAATAAACAACCGCAACTTAAAAGAACATTTATTAAGCCCCATACATTTATACTTGAGAGTTTACTGTTTATTTTGGCATCCAAGTTTTACCAACCATTTCTCTTTTTATATTATCTCTCTGTTGAATGTTGAAGACCAAAGTGATTAGACTGTATTAATCTAGATGTCATTTTCTGAGCTGTTCAAAAAAGTGAAAGCAAGCAAATTGAAATGTATTCATAACACATAAAAGATAACTCAAGTTCAGATGCTCTTGAGGATAGACAGGTTTTTAATTTCTAGTAGTATGCTGTGATGTCATTAAAAATGCCCCACAAATTAAATTTTATCTCTTTCTCTTTTATGTTTAATACAATAAATTAATAAAATAATTTAATTTAAAAAAAAAACAACAAACAAAAAAAAAAACACAGAGCTGAGCTAGTTGTCAAAAGTAACATCTTTTAATGAGGTGCAAAAATTTAAAAACTGACATAATCCACTCATGAAATTTAGTTTATGAAAATTTGCAGATGGAAGAAAATGAAATTGGAAGCCCAGCTGAGTTTTACTAGCCATTTTAAACATTAGTAAACTAACTAATTTTTTAAACACCTATTGTTTTTGGTTTTCCTTGGCAGAATAATGACCAGTAGATTTTGAAGAAGCTGCAAAAAGAAAATCAAACCAGTGCTTTACAGTGCATTTAAAACTGTATGATTTATGAAATTATAATTAAATAAATTATGTATATGTAATCTAGCTCCCCTTCATTACTTATGAAGTAAATAATGCTTTCTTTAGAAATTTAAAGATCCTTCTGCTGTAAATCTTAATAATTGTTTGGGTTTTTTTTATTCCTTTCTTCTTGCTCTAGGGCAGTCTATACAATAGAATCAACTAATTTTTATTGTTCTCAGACTTAAAACAGAAGCTTTTCGGTTCTCCAAAGAAAATAATTGTTTGGGCTGCTGTTTTTTATTTTTATTGTTTTAAACATCAAGAAAGATAAATTAAGAAAACACACAATACATTTAAGGTTCTTAAAGTTAATCTTAAGATTATCTCTATTCATTTACAGAAACGCCTGATATACATACAAATTTGATTATTCAGAATTGTACAGATACATGTATTATCTACAATTCACAATGTTCCCATTGTGTAATAGGAAGGGTGGGGCAGGAAATGTAAGGGAGAGGAAAATAAAGGAAGGAAGAAGAGGAGGGGAACATTTTTAAAGTACCAAGAACACTTCTTCAATGTGAACAACAAAGTTCTTGAATATAATCTTTATTTGCATAACAACGTGTTATTGTGATAATGATATTTATATTTTTTTTTCCCATTTTTCCCCTTCTCTCTTTCCTTCTCTTTTATTACCAGACACATTTAAGAAAGTGATGGAGTTAAATTTGTCTAGTTAATGTCAGAATCAAGAAATCCTGTTTTTCAGCTTTTATTACTTCATCAATCTTGACAGAAATACAATGAATTTGCTGGGTAAATTTTCTCTTTCTTTGTTTGTTACAGGTTAATTTAAGATAAAAATTACGAAAACTACATAAAATAAATATAATGGCCTAACATTCAGCTGACTGAAAAATACCCATTTGAAAATAATATTATTTATATATAAATAGTAATATTTGAAAGTAAATAAACATCGTCCTTTCACAATACCTTTTCACATTATCCATTAGAATCTATGAGGTAGCCAAGTGTTCTGAGGGAAAGAAATCTTCTTGTGTGAAAGTCCTTCAGCATAATTACAGAAATATATAACTGATAAAGCTTAAGGTCTGTTGTACCAGTGAGTTGTGTCCTCTTGAGATACACATTCAAATATAGCCTTAGGTCATACAGATAATGAATTAGATGGTTTCATTTTGGCTCCTAATAAATCCTGTACTTGAACTACAGACACGTCATATAGTTTGTCAGCAATCAACAAAAATGAGATCGCTGAAACTGTAAAATAAACTTCAGAGTATTGCTACAGGTGCTTCATATCAGAAATTCACTTTTTTAGGGAATTACTATAGTGGAAGGAAAACGCAAAGTGATAAATGAGTATATATCAATACTTACAAGAGATTCAAAAACTTTTATGAATGTAAGAACCATCATTATTAATCACTGTTATAACTCTGAGTAATAAGGTCTTACTAATTATTCTAAGTTCTTACAAAAAGTTTGACAAACTGCTTTGAATAATGTATTTATTCAGGAACATGGAACATGGAGTCCATCATTCAAAATTGAAATGGATTTTTATAGTCAAGAAATTAGAAAAATCTTGAAAATTCATTCTTTTATAATTACTGGTAACTGAAATATAAATTGAAAAAAAAAAAAAAAGATTATAAATAAATAGATTATAAATAAATAGATTATAATAAATATTTTTTTTTTCATTTTTTTTCTCCTTTCCTCTATAACATCTTTCAAAGCTAATTTGCAAGAGATTTGTTAAGATCTCTGAATTGTTTTGAATTCAGTCCACAGGACTCTATTTTATTTTTGCTTTCTGTTTTTTGTTTTTCCCAGCTGAATACACCTGCCAGCACAACTGCACTCAGCAGATTCCAGGAAAAAAAAAAAAAATATATATATATATATATATATTTTGCTGATTCAAATCTTCTAATTTTGGACATGAAATTATTGTGATTTATCACAAGTTAAAACATTTTAATATATGAAAGATAAGTCACACTTCTGAATTAATTTGAGAACACATATTTCAATCTGATTACCTACATACCTAGGGATAATACCTCAGGAATGAGAATTGTTATGTTGACTATGTCTTTTGAATGCCTACAGGGATGGGGACTCTATCACTTTCCTGGGCAGCCCATTCCAATACTTGGTCACCCTCGCCATTAATAAATTCTTCCAAATATCCAGTTTAACCTTCCCCGGTGCAACTCAAGACCATTTATTTGCATTGTATCACTTGTCACCCAAGAAAAGACACTGATGCCCTCCTCACTACAACCCTACAATCTTCTATCAGGTAGTTGTAGAGAGTGATGAGGTCTCCACTCAGTCTCTTCCTCTCCAGACTAAACAATCCCAGTTCCCTCAGCTGCTCTTCATATGTCTTATTTTCTTATTCCTTCACCAGCTTTATTGCTCTTCTTTGTACATGCTCAAGCAACTCAGTATCCTTTTTGTAGAGAGGAGCCCAAAACTGAACACAATATTGAAGGTGAAGTCTCACCTGTGCTGCATCACTGGTGGACAATCATTTTCTGAGTCCTGCTGGCCACACTAGTTTTGATGCAGGCCAGGAGGCTATTGGCCTTCTTGGCCACCTGGGCACTTTGGTGGCTCTTGTTCAGCTGGCTAACCATGTGCCCCAGGTGCTTTTCTCTTGGGCAACTTTCCAGACACTCTTGCCGTAATTTATACTACTTCATTGGGTTGCTATGACCCAAGCGTAAGACCAGAGCTTACCCTTCTGCATGTCATCCAATTGGACTCAGTACATTGATATAGCCTATCCAGATACCTCTTCAAAACCTTCCTAATCCCAAGCAGAGATAGTTGGATCAGTTTGCTCAAAACCATGCTGACTGGAGATCCCACAGCCTCTCTGGGCAACCTCTTCTGAATTTGATCACCCTCAGTGTAAATAAATTTTTCATTGTATCTAATCAGAATTTCCCATTGTCTTATCCTTGTGTGTCTACTACAAGATGTGTCTATCTTCTCTGCACACTTTTGGCCAGGTAGCTGTTGACAGCAATAAGATCTCCTCTGAGCTTCCTTTCTCAGGGTTGAACGAACCCAGATCTCAGCTTTGCCTCATAAATCATCTCCGGTTGAGGTTCGTAGCCTGTGCTAGACTACTCTGTTTCAATATCCTTGTACTGGAAAACACAGAACTGGGCACGGTACTACAGACATAGTCTCACTATAGATCTTGTTAAATAAAGGGGAATTAATTACTTGTTGGCTGCATTCTTCCTAATACAATTTAGAATGCTGTCAGAGCACACTGCTGAATTCTGCTCAACTGGTTGTCCATTGAGACTTCCAGGTCCGTCTATGTAAAGATAATTCCTAGACAATCAGCTCCAACCTCTACTGGTGTTTGGGTTTCTCTCTCCTCAGGTACTGGACTTTGCAGTTGATTTTGCTGATCTTCATGGCTAGCCCATTTCTCCAGGCTGTTGAAGTTCCCCTCAACAGTATCCCTACTTTGCATCATACCGACTATTCCTACAAAAGTGCTGTCATCTTCAAACCTGCTGAAAGTACACTCCTATCAACCATAATGGTTGTTAAGGACATTACATGGTATTGGTCTTAGGACTGATCCCAGATGAATGTTATTTTTATTGGTCATAAGCTGAACTTTTCCCTGATGAATGTAACTCTTTAAGTCAGGCAGTCCAGCCAATTTTTCACCCACATTACTGACCATTTATCTATCCTATGTCTCACCAGTTTGATGAAAACAAGACTATGGGAGAGTGTGTCAAACACTTTGCTAAGTCTAGTCACACAAGATCCACTGTCTTCTCTGTGCCAAAACAGCACTACTGAAGATAGATAGATGGATGGAATAAGTGTTAGGATTGCAAAGATCACTTTTATGACCAAATTTGTTCTTTCAAAACAAAACAAAACAAAACAAAACAAAACAAAAAGACAATAAGTGAAGATTTAAACATAAATTAATAATAATAATAATAATAATAATAAAACATGTCAATAATTATTACCTTCCAACCTTTAACCTTAAGACAAGCCCTAAATATTTCTATAAATAAAATTAGGTCCTGCTTTTCCACAGTTTTCTCTACTTTGCTCTATAGACTGACACAGAAAACAATATTTATAAATAAGTCTTAGACATTCACAAGGAGAATTTAAAGAAATGAATTAACCTTGAAATGTTATCTTGAAAAGACTTCCAGGGATGGTGACTCCACCACTTCTCTGGGCAGCCTGTTCCAATGCCTAACAACCCTTACGGTAAAGAAGTTCTTTCTAACATCCAACCTAAAACTCCCCTGGCGCAACTTTAGCCCATTTTCCCTCGTCCTGTCACCAGGCACGTGGGAGAACAGACCAACCCCCACCTCTCTACAGCTTCCTTTAAGGTATCTGTAGAGAGCAATAAGGTTGCCCCTGAGCATCCTTTTCTCCAGGCTGAACAAGCCCAGCTCCCTCAGCCGCTCCTCGTAGGACTTGTTCTCCAGACCCCTCACCAGTTTCGTCACCCTTCTCTGAACTTGCCCAAGCACCTCAATGTCCTTCTTGTAATGAGGCCCAAAACTGAACACAGTACTCGAGGTGCAGCCTCACCAGAGCCGAGTACAGGGGGACGATCACCTCCCTAGCCCTGCTGGTCACACTGTTTCTGATACAAGCCAGGATGTTGTTGGCCTTCTTGGCCACCTGAACACACTGCTGGCTCATATTCAGCTGACTATCAACCATCACTCCCAGGTCCTTCTCTACCTGGCAGCTCTCCAAGTACTCATCTCCCAGCCTGTAGCTCTGCTTGGGGTTATTGCGCCCCAGGTGCAGGACCCGGCACTTGGCCTTACTGAACTTCATGCAGTTGACCTCAGCCCATCGGTGCAGCCTATCCAGATCCTCCTGCAGAGTCTTCCTACCCTCGAGCAGATCAACACACGCACCTAACTTGGTTTCATCTGCAAACTTACTGAGGGTGCACTCAATGCCCTCGTCCAGATCATCGATGAAGATATTAAAGAGGACCGGCCCCAGCACCAAGCCCTGGGGACACCACTAGTGACCGGCCTCCAACTGGATTTGACTCCATTCACCACGACTCTTTGGGCCCAGCTATCCAGCCAGTTTCTAACCCAACAAAGCGTGCGCCAGTCCAAGCCAAGAGCAGCCAGTTTCTTGAGGAGAATGCTGTGGGAAACGGTGTCAAAAGCCTTGCTGAAGTCAAGGTAGACCACATCCACAGTCTTTCGCTCATCCACCCAGTGTGTCATTTTGTCACAGAAGGAGATCAGGTTCGTCAAGCAGGACCTGCCTTTCATAAACCCATGCTGACTGGGCCTGATCACCTGCTTGCCCTGCAAGTGCCGTGTGAGGACTCTCAAGAGGATCTGCTCCATGAGCTTCCCTGGCACTGAGGTCAAACTGACAGGCCTATAGTTCCCTGGGTCTACCCTCCAGCCCTTCTTGTAGATGGGTGTCAAATAAGTAGCAGAAAGATTTCTGAGCTAAGATTCTAGCTTAGTTCTCTGATCATGGAGTTAGTTGATACAGGGGGGAAGACTGATTTCATCAGAAATGACTGCTTTCAGTTCAAATTTAAAATTAAACTATCTTCCTTCCTTCCTTCCTTCCTTCCTTCCTTCCTTCCTTCCTTCCTTCCTTCCTTCCTTCCTTCCTTCCTTCCTTCCTTCCTTCCTTCCTTCCTTCCTTCCTTCCTTCTTTTTTTTTCTTAGTTTATCTGGTTGTACTTTATTTGTGAGGAATCATGTGAACCATGTGGATAAGGCTTGTATTAAAAAAAAAAAAAAAAAGCTGAGGAAGGGAGAAAGTGAAAAGTTGCTAATTTTTCAGTAACAGAGCTGTTGCATAGAGTATCTCATTTTCTTATTTTTCTTATTTTTACCCTTTGGTAATGTGATTGTTAGTTAACAAGTCCAGTATAAGAAATTATACATGGTCTCAAAATATTATGTGCATTTTTATGTCTATATAATATTAAAGGAATAGCCATACTGTGTATGGAGCAGAAAAGGAGAAGCAAAAATACTTCTAAGATTTTCTGAGGAAAAAAAAATATAATAAGTTGGAAATTTTCACAGAAAAGTCTGCATGAAGCTTACAGGTTCTACCCAAAAGAGGTTATATGCATATATTTAGTGGTTATATGACTTAAGGTAGCATCCTTTCAGAGATGACTTACAGGGGAAATATAGCAAACAAGATAAACGAGGAACAGATGATAAGGAAGCATTTTGATTTAATCTCTGCATAAGAAAGTTGTGGACTTTGTGGAAAAACAATTGGAGCTGTTTTTCTTTCATCTATTTCTTTTACAAATATGTGTAGCATTGTCTACTTCAGGTGATGTGAATAATTGGCTTTGATTTGCATTGTCCCTTGACATGGCTGGAGATTGGTCAAGAGAACTATGAACTAGGAACTGCTGTAACATCCCTCTTGTATTAGCATGTTAAGCTGTGAAGTTCCATGGAAGCCCAAGACTGGTAAATGTTAAAATTTGCCACCTCCTATAGAAAAGGAAACTGACTTAGTCTAAGAATCCCTGGAGGAGCATCTTTTTTTGTTTGTTTGTTTTGTTTTGTTTTGTTGTTTTGGTTTTGGGTTTGGTTTGGTTTTTGTTTTGTTTTGTTTTGTTTTGTTTTCCTTGGATCATCACTATTCTAGCTCACCTGAGTATTTCTGATAGCACAAAAGTAGGAATGAGAACTGTGGTAGACTCCCTAGGCAGCTGAGAAATTTTATTCTTTCTGTTTTCCTGGACTTACTGAATTTAAGACCTCTTAGGACAATTATCTCACATCATGGATTAGAAGATAGACTTGAATTTATAAACTGTGTTCCTTCAAATTGTATTAACTTAAAAGACTTCAGTTAATATGGGAATGCAAGTAGAAACAGATGAGATAGGGTGAAGCCTTGTAAACATGGCAAGAGCTAAATTTCAATTATTCTAATTTTCATTGTTTCTCATATTTTATACAGAGGGATTTATTATTATTATTATTATTATTATTATTATTATTATTCAATTTGTTTTCAGTGTCACACAATCAGAATTCTGATATATACTAATATATTTTCTAAAGAAAATGCTCTATTAACTCTCGTCCAGAAGCAAATCATTGTTCATTCCAAATGTCACCTGCAGGTAGAAGATTTAATATCCACTCTATTAACTTTATACAAAAGCAGCTATACACATCCTTACTGACTCTTTAATGGTGATAAATTCATAAACACAGAGGGAACACACATGTGGATGTTCTCCCTTAATGCAATTGCAATTTATTGGCAATGGAAAGGATGATTCAGGGATGAGCAATTGGCTTCTCCCCATCTCCTGAGAGTAGAACATCTGAGCTCTTCAAATGTAAAAATATATCTTCATCTGTACAGGAAACATGAAGAAAAATGTACGGTTTCTCACTCCATTAGTGTTTTTTTTTTTTTCTCTTATATTCCATATTACTGCTGAGTGGCAATAGCTCAGTGGCTTTCACAGAAATTGTTTCTGATCTATGTCAGATCATACATGGAAAACAGCACTGATTATATTAAGAGAGAGTATACACATCAATTCTTGAAAGATTTTGTTGCATTCCAGGTAGGCCTCAAATTCATTCAGACTGGATTTTGTGCCTTCCTTCTTTTAGTTACCTGACTTTTAACCACTTGGAGGCCAAAAAAAGGTCCATCACTACTTTAGACATTTTCCAAAAAATATATATACATATTCTTAATGAACAAAGTCCAGGGTGATGAAGTGTGAAAGCTGATTGTTTCTTCTGAATGTGGGGCAGACTGGTTCAAATCTGACAATTTTAATACAGCCCTACTTGTAAATAATAATAATAACAATAATAACAGTAATAATAAACATATAGTTAAACAGAATTTCAAATAATTCCCTGAATATTAAAAAAACAAACAAACAAACAAACAAACAAAAAAAAAACACATTTTACAGAAGCTCTGCAAAACATTAGATCTAGTTTGCAGATCAAAAAGTCCTAATCATTTTTTTTCTTGTTGAGTGTATTTTGGAATAAATGCAAATCATGTTTAGGCTGTTCTTACAGAAGAAACCAGCAAGAAAGGGGCACCACTGCACCTTAAAAAAAAATAGATTTACCAGCTATTTTCAGCACCTATTCTTCTGGATACATTTTTGTTTCTTGTCTTTTTTCCTAAAGTACTTGGAACAGATGTTTCTCTTTGTAGACTGTGCTGTACATGCTTATTCAGGAAGACTGCAACTTCACTCGGTGTCCATGCTACGAGGGTGCAGGCCATCTACTCCTGAGCTTACAGAAAAGTTTCAGAAGAGTCTGCATTAGTGAACAGGAAGTATTTATTACCTTTACAACAAGACATTTTTTCCTGGTCCTTGAATTTCTTTGCAAAAAAAAATGTTTGGAGCCTGAGTTCCATAATTGAACTTAAATAGGGAAAAAAAAAAAAAAAAAAAAAAAAAAAATGAAAAAAATGAGCTGCAGTATCTCTTTATTAAATATTTTAAATGGGTGTTTCATCTGTCATGAATTGGGTAACATTCCATCTGGTTTTTTCATTGTTAGGTGATCTACCATGCTGTGATCCTTCTCAGTAATCTTATTAAGATACTTGAGCTGCACTGTTTTTAATTAGTAGTATTAACTATCTTCTACAAGTAGATTGGTCCTATTCACTGGATGAGATTCACTGTCTAGAAATACATCATTATTATTCACTAAATGACAAGAATTTTTACCATATATAGTCATATATCTTTTAAATTCAAAGTTTCAAAAATTAAGATTTAATGTCTGTGCTGATAATTCTAATTTTAATCTGGTGACTAATGCATCTAGTTTTATGAAGATCTGATAATTACATATTAAGATACTGATTTTTTTTTTTAATATATATTTATAACACTGAGGATTGGACCTCCCTCTTGAATTCTTCACAATAATTTAATTCCATGGTTTCCATTTGGAATTCAAAAGCTTTTCTTCAGAACTCCCTGTCTCAGAATTGTATTCACTTGGAGTATGTCAAGGAAGGCCTTCTTTTCATTTCATAGGGCAGTAGCAAAAATGCCTTCATATCCATGCTATCTATTAAATAAATCTATGTTTGTTTGTTTGAATATTTAATCTGATTGCTTCAATATTTTAGGTACGTTTTTCTTAGCTCTCTGTTACCACGTCCCATATGAAATGCTAATTAACCTTCCTCTAATAACTGCTTTAGAAAATTCCCGTGGTAGGTGCTCATAAATGGTAAATTCTGGTTTATCATTCAACTCAATATAACTTTTTAATTTCATCCTTAATTTCATCCACCACCAAGGGATACTTCAAATTAAAACTGTTTAAATGCTTGTCAATTAATAGGAATGTTTGAATAATTCATCTTGTACCCAAACTGGTAGGTACATATTCTGATTAGATGATTGTTCTTCATGCAAGATCAGTACACTATGCTGAAATAGATCATTTGTATGTCATCCCACTTTAAAATCTTGTGCATGGTGGGAACATACATTAAGCACAGTGGTATCCATCTTCCAATTCGGCTTCAGTTGCATAGACTTCCATGCTACTTTAATTGAACAATCATATCTGTGTTGGAAAGTTAAAAGTTCAACCTGTATAATTTCTTCTAAATTTATTTGTCTCAGCTGATAAATACAGCTTGTCTCAAACCTGTTGATATTTCCCTTTTACTTGAAAGCATATGTGTGACAAATATATGGTAAGTGCTTACTGTTTGGAAAGCAACATTGAACAATTCATATTTTTTGCAATATACGACACAGGCAAATGCAAATAGGCTTTGTAATGCACTTTAAAAATCAAAACAAATAGAAAGCCCATCACAGATGTCCAGGACTCCCCGCTCTTTTCAACAGTCAGCATCTCCCATGACCTCGTCTTCAGAGACCCATGTTCCCCCTTGCTCCCAGGCCACTTCACCAACTTGCCAGACAGTTCAGCTTGTCCTTCACTAGCACTCACATTGTCACTTGCACACCCGCACTTATTCCAGTTGCTGACACCATTGAGTATAGGCATATAGGAAAGTGTTCTTTTGAGGGGACATATGGAGGAAGACAAATCCTATCTACTAAAAATATTAACATCAAACCCTACACAGGTCTTTTTATTTCATTCCCTCTGTAGCATAGTGGTTTAAAACTACCAACTCCATCACGTAGTGAAACAGAGAATCTATTTTCCAAAGATTCTTCTCCCTGAGATGCTCAGATATCATACAGAGAAAGACACACTTTTCTGTCTGATTCCTTATGTCCTTCAGTTTTACTCATGAAAGAATTAGTGGAGGAGGAAGCAATAAATGAAAATATAACACCTTCCCCTTAAAAAGGAACTGAGTGATGGTACACCACTGTAGCCTATGGGTTTGGATGATGGGAGATATGCCTTAGGCTTCCTTCAGAAGAAATGGAAAGTACATGCCTGATGTGCTCTCCCAGTTCTCTCCTAAGAGCTATGGAACAAGAAGAAGAAGAAGAACAACAACAACAACAACAATAACTCCATGTGATTAACTCACTCATTTTAAACACTACGATTTGCAAACCTATGTTGCTGATCATCTTTTGGAAAATACATGTAATCCTTTCCTTGCCTTGCCCCACCCATTGCTTCCTTGAAGTTGATGGTTTCAGTCTGCCTCAGGAGGAAAAATGGGAGGAAATGAAGATTTATGATGAACTATCAGCATCCCAAGATCCTCACTAAGAGCTGTACAATTTTCACAGTAGGAGTTCTTACCTCCACAATCTTAAATCCACTTAGGGGATTTAAGGTTATTCTTCTTGCCAGGAAAAGGTTCTTGCAGTTCAAGCAGTTGCGTGTTGTGGGGAATCAGACATCCTTAGAAACAAAGACTGTCCTGGTAACCTTACAGCTTATTCTCCTTATTAACAATCAGACAGTTTATGATCCTGAAACATGGGACCAAATTGATGTCAAGGTGTGGGACTCTGCAACTAAAAACGACAAGGTTGCGGCGGGATTGCTCAGCACCTGGTGAGCAATCTCTGAGGCCTTAAAGAGCCATGTGGAGCCACAATCACAAACATGTGGCTTGCCAGATAGTGAGGGAGCTGTGGGCTCCGTCACTGATCTGACTGCTACGCCATCGCCCCCCCCCCCGAGCCGCTACAGCCATCGAAGGCTTTTGCTGTTATGCCCCCTACTGACCTGGACGTGCCTTTTGACCCAGGCCCTATTGGCCTTGAAAAGGAGATGGATATGCTTTTCTTCGACCTGGGAAGAACGGGATACATAAGGCCCAAAGACCGAGTTGCTTGACAACTTAAAGCGAGACATATTGTTCAAAAGGAATGGAAAATGGACACTGCTTGTAATTAAGAAAGGGAATGTAAAATGGAGACTGTTAAGTCATGGAACTTAAAGGATTGTTTGTTACCTTTCCTGATTATATGTATGTATAGGCATACTCGGATTTAGTATGTAAAAGCAATGTTCTATATATTTAGAATGTTTGATGTTCGTGTGTGTGTGTTGGTGGAGTGTAGACTCCCTGCACACCCAGCGCTGCTTATTTGCCCTTTATACCTTTTATAGCTTTTATACCTTTTATATGTATAAATATTACAAAATTCAGATTGAGTTGAGACTTCATTTATAACAATACGTATAATTGAGAGTTAAATCTGAACATATATGGGGTGAAGAGAATTGTTCTGCCCTGTCCTGTTGTATTCTGAGACTCAGTATCTTGTTTACTGCCTGACTACCTTAACCACTGAGCTATTGAATCCTTTAGGAAATAAAAGGTTTGTAGAGATCAAATTTGTTTTGATAGACATCTGAAGTATTTTATGTTTTTGTTTACTTTCAGGTATTCTAGGTAACGTTAAAACTGTTTGTATTTGTGACTACATTATGAAGGACACCTCAAGCATTTCAGCCTAAGGTCATTGCTGTTTTTCCCTATAAAGGACTTTTAGAATAGTTTTCAGCAGCAGGGTGAACTGCAGGCAGTATGTCTACTATGTAGCACATCAATTATGTAAACACAAAAGACCAATCCATTTGTAGACCAAACATACTTCTACAATGAATAATATCTGTGAGTAATAATATCAATAAATTAAGGGTTGTAAGTAATCTAGGAATGTTGCAGTTAGCTTGCAAACCAAGATTTCTAAAAGACACGAATTTGAGCATAAAAGCAATAAAGAAAGCAATATTAATCAGGAAGAGGAACACAAATGGAAAATTAATATTGTGTAACAGAAAATACTTTTCAGCAGTAACAGCTGGTGACCAAATTAAGATAGCTGGGACTGGGAATTACCTACCTCTGCCAAAAATAATTATTCCTGATTTTCCCTTTCCTTCTACCCAGCACACATAGAAAATCACATCTCTCAGATGAAATCAGTCAACCAGCTAAACAAGCCTCTGGTCTCCTTCTCAATACAAATCCCCAAAATGAGCAGGAAGCCTCTAACATTCTGCTTTCCAATTACTGACCTCTTCCCGATTTTCCCTTTTTACTCCTTTTAACAATATCCCAGGTCTCACATATAGATCAATTCTTGCTGTTGCTTTTGAAAACTGCTAGAAAACTTCTTTGTCTTTTTCCTCTGGGACTTCTGGAGTTATTTCTGAAGTGTAAATAGAATGCTGTTATATTGCATTCAGCAAACTAGGAGGTAAATCTGCTTTTAGCTCCAAAGAGCACTGAAAAAAAGCTTCTTGTTAATCTGCTTAGAATTTCCTTTTTTTTTTTTTTTTTTTTTTTTTTTTTCAGTGTAAGAGTCACAAGCAGGGTCTAGCAGTCTTTCCTCTCTGTTCCTCTCCTGACTGTATTCTGATACTAAAAGAATGTACATTTTAATTTCTTTTATTCTTAGGTGTTTTTTAATCTAGAGTTGGCAAATATTATATATGGAGTGGTAATTCGTGTCGAGAAAATGGCTGATATTAATAAAGAAGGGGGACATCTGGGAGTGTGGCCATGGGGGTTGGAAATTCATGTGGTTGAGATATCATTAGACTCTTAACGATGAGGCCATCAGGAATATAAAAGAGTTGAGAGGGAACAAAGAAGGGTGATTCAGGAGACTCCATGCAGTCTCCAGTTTCTTGTTCTCCAGCCATTGAGGCATGGAAGTTTCTGGGTGTTTGCTCTTGTTGTTATATGCAAAGTTGTTTGACCAATGAAAAGTTGTTTTGAAAAGAACTGCTGTGGAAAGAAGGGTATAAGACGGGAGCCTGCCCTCAAGATTAAAAAAAATAAAAATAAAAGGCAACGCAATGTAATGAAGTTATATTGTCAATGGGGAGGCAGAAAGAAGGAATGAAGAGGAGCAGGCTAGTGGAACGGAGACCAGGACGGGAACAGGCACGTTGATTGCCTCATGAAGATAGCTTTGGCCAGACTCATCAAACTGCTCAGAGAAGCTTGTACTGAAAGTCACTGGAAATGGGCATACCAGTGCTGGAAAGAAGCTCCAGCTGAGAGAAGCGGACCCACGCACACAACTGCCCCTCACTGATAAGCAGTTGTGTGTTGTGGGGAATCAGACATCCTTAGAAACAAAGACTGTTCTGGTAACCTTACAGCTTATTCTCCTTATTAACAATCAGACAGTTTATGATCCTGAAACATGGGACCAAATTGATGTCAAGGTGTGGGACTCTGCAACTAAAAACGACAAGGTTGCGGCGGGATTGCTCAGCACCTGGTGAGCAATCTCTGAGGCCTTAAAGAGCCATGTGGAGCCACAATCACAAACATGTGGCTTGCCAGATAGTGAGGGAGCTGTGGGCTCCGTCACTGATCTGACTGCTACGCCATCGCCGCCCCCCCCCCAGCCGCTACAGCCATCGAAGGCTTTTGCTGTTACGCCCCCTACTGACCTGGACGTGCCTTTTGACCCAGGCCCTATTGGCCTTGAAAAGGAGATGGATATGCTTTTCTTCGACCTGGGAAGAACGGGATACATAAGGCCCAAAGACCGAGTTGCTTGACAACTTAAAGCGAGACATATTGTTCAAAAGGAATGGAAAATGGACACTGCTTGTAATTAAGAAAGGGAATGTAAAATGGAGACTGTTAAGTCATGGAACTTAAAGGATTGTTTGTTACCTTTCCTGATTATATGTATGTATAGGCATACTCGGATTTAGTATGTAAAAGCAATGTTCTATATATTTAGAATGTTTGATGTTCGTGTGTGCATGTTGGTGGAACGTAGACTCCCTGCACACCCAGCACTGTTTACCTGCCTTGTATACCTTTTATAAGTATAAATATTACAAAATTCAGATTGAGTAGAAACTTCATTTTTAACAATACTAATAATGAAGTTATACCAATGTGATGGCTTTACTCAGCAGGGCAGCTGAGTTCCAACACAACCTCAGTGCCCCTCCTCAAAGGGAAAGAGGGAGAAAATACAGTGAAAAGGGTTCAAGTGTAGAGATAAGGACCGGGATATCACCCAGACTCTATGGCCACTCCAACCCCTCCAACAGACCTTGCTGCCACTCCAACCCCTGAGATGGTCCCTGCGGCCACTCCAAGCCCTAGGGTCACTCCAAGCCCCCTGACGGGCCCTGCAGCCACTCCTAGTCCTGTGATGGGCACTGTGGCCACTGCCTGGGGATAGGCTGGGCATTGGTCAGTAAGTGGTGAGCAGTTGCATTGTGCGTCACTTGTTTTGTACACATTATTATTAGTAGTACTATTATAATTTTAATATTTATTTTCCTTTCTTTTGTGTCCTGTCTTTATCTCAACCCACAAGCTTTCACATTATTTTTTTTTATTCCCCATTCTCTCTTCCATCCCACTGCGAGAAGAGTGGGGGAGCATATGGCTGTGTAGTGCTCAGCTGCCTGCCGGGTTAAACCACAATGGATGGTCCTTTTGCCATGTAAACCCAATACAGACAATAACATGATCTTTATAGTTCTGGTGGTAACCTCACTTACTTACTGTTTTACAGATTTTATTGGCAGAGGAATTGGAAAAGCCTTTCCAAGCTCTGCTTATACAACAAAGAGGCTGATTATAATGCAGACAGAACACACTGTAGCTCGTTCTAGAGGCAGCGAAAGCTCCTGTGATACATCAACAGTATGTACTCAGTTTTTACACATGGAAGTGGCTGAATTAGGCCCACAACAATAGTTGATCTCTTAAAGAAAATACAGAACCTCTTTATGTCTACCCATTCACTTGTACTACAAAAATGCAGAGGTAATTCCAGAGGAATTCCAAGGAAGAACAAGTAGCTGGTAGAGAGAAGAGTAATTGAATTAAATACACTAATAACCATGTTTATTTTATATGTTTTTATTTTGTTTGTTTGGAAAAGTTGCAAAGCATGAAAAAAAAAAAAAAAAATCCTAATTGCATTGAAGTATTAAAATATGAATTAATAAATAGTTTCTTAACATGAGTGTGTCATACATGTCATTAACTTTATCTAAGGCAATAGATTCCAGTCCTTTGGGGGAAAACAAACAACAACAACAACAAAAAGACTGTTGCTCATGAACTGAGAGATAAAATAAGAGGTTAGGAAGTCTGACGATACCTCTGGGTTTCCTCTGTGCTGTATATCTGCTCGTGCTAGCAGGCTAGTAAAGAGCTAAGTTAGCAGAAACTTTTGTCTAAGTACCAGAGGTTTATCAAGAATAGCTAGGAAGGCGAGGAATGGCCTGTGAAACAGTGACCAGACTCAATGAGCAGCATGAAGGGCAGACTGTGAGATGAAGGAGAGCAGTAGCTACCTGGTTCAAGTGCCAAAAGATCAGCTGTATCCCCAGTTAAATCTTGTTACTCAGTTTGATAATCCCAAACTAGATGCTTCTCCATGAGGAGGAAATAAACTTCTGACATGGTAATTGCATTATCAAAGGAGAGGATACTGAACAGTTACAGTAATCCTTCAGAAAAAAAGCTATCGTGTGTATTATTGTTTGTTTGCCTCAGCTGCCTGATTACAGCAGGTGCAGTCAGCTTCTATCTGTAGAATTCTTTCATAACAAAATTATTCTAAGTTTTTAAAATATATTGTGGGAAAAGTACAGGTAATACTTCCCTCTGACTAGTCACTATCATGAGGGTTTCTGTATCACCTGCTGTCTGCATTTGAACCTTTAATTTTGAGCAATATTTAACTCTCACTATCATACCTAATAGGCTGAGTAAACAGGCATTGGTTTTTATTTTAAAATTTAATTGCATATTGTGTTCATTTGGATGGCTGTTTCCTCAAATTAAATACCTTGTAAATTAAATTCTGTGCCCTACACTAAAAGCGGATGCACTCAGAGCAGAGACTATCTTCTCACAGGAACCTATATTTCTAGTGAGTAACACCATGTACATGATCTTTTGTATATGAACCTAAGAAGTCAAATTTTAACTGAATTTCTCACTCCAGAGAGAGATGTCAATTTGATTAAATATTTACCTTTTCATTGTAGTCTACTTCTTCAATCTGCAAATCTAAGAAGTTGTTACAGTTATTTTTTTGTTTGTTTGTAGCTTTTATTTTTTTCCACAGCTTACCTTTGTTCTAAGTGTATGTTCAATATTAAGCAAAAGTTCAAAAAATTTCTTATGACATCTCTGTGACCCGTAGTCAGCATAGAGTACAATAATCTTAAGCTACAAATGTCATACAGCTCTAAATGTGATAACCTATTAATCATCACAGGATTCTGAGAAACAACGAAAAAAACAAATGCATTTCTTAATACTGAAAATGAAATCAAAGACAAATGAAATGAATGAATATATGAAATAATAAATGAATGAATGAAAAAAGTGATAATATTAATTTAAAAAAAAAAAGCCAAACAGGCAGAATTAGAACTCATTTCTGCTACCTTCTTCTCTTACATTGTCTAATTTATATAAGCTGTATTTCACTTTCAGACTTTAAGATGTATTTTCTAAGATATATTTACCGATACTTAATATTCTCCAATTGTTTTAAATTTGTTGTCATGACAATTTTCATTTATTTGTACTGCAAGTTCATTGTCTCCTGGGTGTGACCAAAACACGCAAATACACATTTCAAAATGAATCTATTAGTCTTACATTTTCTCCTGTATGATTTTTCTCAAGGGTTACATTTCTCCACAATTAAAATGCATGCTTCATTGCCTTCCTCAGTTTTCATTAATTATAAATCCTGCTGAGTATAGACTGTTGCTAAGATATGCTCACATAGCAAAAGCAGTCAAGCCTAAACATAGAAAGGTGTGGGATATTGTTTAGCCCCTCACCAAAAACTGAAGATAATGTTTTTCTCTCTATTACTAAATAATATTGTCTGCTGTGTTTTGGTAAATTTTCCAGTCTGAGTGCATTTCAGAGAATTTATGCAAAGAATAAGTCTAATGGAAGGTACTGCTGTACACAAAATATATACTTTCCTTCAAGATTTAATAAATGCTCAGCTTAAGTTATCACTTCAGTGGAGGATTATGCCTCAAATTCCTACACAGATTCTGTCAGATACTCCCAATCTATTAGTTTTTCACATTCCTGGTTCATAATGAATATTTTGCTTATGTCCTTCCTATTAAGCTGACCTATCATAAGACAGACTTGTCTGCCATACATCTTACACTTAACACACATTTGCTGGATTTGAATGCCACAGAAATGTCATATTATTTCAATAGAACTGAGACTTAAAATTCATTAAACTAAATGGATAGGCTCATGTCATTGCTACAGAAATAATATGTATATTTATTTTGCCAGTGGATACGGTATGCACACCACCCATTTTTTCAAAATTACTTGTTGTTTTAATGTTTTTCATAGTCTTTTTTTTTTTTTTCCTTCTCTGTGACTAACATGATGCAAAAATTACCAAGTATGAAGTGTTAAGAGCACTGAATTCTAAAATAGCAATGAATTGAAGTAAGAGGTTTTGTTTGCTTGCTTTTTTGTTTGTTTTTACTGTCAAATGATGCAGTTCATCAGATTTTATTTTCTGTGAGAAACATTATGTCCATAATCACCAGATATTTTAACATGCTGCCATATGTCATATAATTATTATATTGATAAATTATCATAATAATTGTATAAATTAATTTTACACTTCCAGACAGTTAAATAATATTTGTAAAAAAGGAGAGTTTTTTCCAGGAAAGGCTCGTTGCCAGAATTACAATGGGATTTAAAAGCCTAATCACACACTGAAAACTACATGGGTCATTTCTGTTCAAATGTGTATTGGTTTTCAGTTCAAGTCCATTGTTTAAGATCAACCTGATATTACAGTTTTACTGATGAATACCAAGAAAAGCTGTGATAATAAGACAGGTGTCTCTGCTAGAAAGGAAGAATGGCAAATGAGTTGATTTTTGAGTATGTCAGATGTTATTGAGAAAAACGGGGATGATAAATTATGTGGATATATGGCACTGGAAGAAACTATCATTGATATGCTTTACTTTGAAATCCAGAATTAATTTAGAAAATAAGAAGGTTGCTTGTGTAATGTTCTTATGGTGAAAGACAAAACGAAATTATCCCATTTCACTTATCAGTTAAGATGATGGGTTTCTTTTTTTGTTCATTTCTTTGGTTAGTTGGATTCTTCTTGTTACTGGTGTGTTTTTTTGTTTGTTTGCTCATTTGTTTTTGTTTTTTAATCTCAGTCGAATCATTAAATGCTTCAATGGAGAAAATTTTGAGAATCTTAGTTATCATTATAAGATTTACAGTTTTGTTACCTGAAAGTTAAAAGTAAATAATTTAAATTGAAATAAGAGCTTGAATGAAAATTATGGTTAAATGAAGAAAACTTGGAAACTTGGAATAAGGTGATCAAACTATTTTCTTCTGACTGTGTCTAAGAAAAAATCATAGAATCATTAAGGTTGGAAAAGACCTCCAAGATCATCTGGTCCAACCATCCCCCTACCACCAACATCACCCACTAAACCATGCTCCTAAGCACCCCATCCAACCTTTCCTTAAACACCCCAGGGATGGTGACTCCACCACCTCCCTGGGCAACACGTTCCAATGCCTAACTTTTTTTCTGAGAAGAAATGTCTCCTAATTTCCAACCTAAATCTTCCCTGGCAAAGAGATTCATTCCAGGTTAAGATTTGTTTAATATCACATGTCTTGTTATTAATATCTATGAGTGGCACAGTATCTGTTTAGCAATTGAATCATTGAATCATAGAATATCCCAAGTTGGAAGGGACCCACAAGGACCATTGAGTCCAACTCCTAGCACCACACAGGTCTGCCCGAAAATTCAGACCATATGACTAAGTGCACAGTCCAAATGCTTCTTAAACTCCAACAGGATTGGTGCCCTGACTACTTTCCTGGGGAGCCTGTTCCAGTGTGTGACAACCCTCTCAGTGAAGAAGTTCTTCCTGATGTTTAGCCTAAATCTCCCCTGCCTCAGCTTGACACCATTCCCACAGGTCCTATCACTAAAGGGAATACAGATCGGTGCCTGCCCCTCCACCTCCCACATGTGGAAGCTGTAGACCATGAAGAGGTCTATCCTCAGCCTCCTCATTTCCAGGCTGAACAGGCCAAGTAACTTCAGCCACTCCTCATACATCTTCCCCTCTAAGACCTTTACCATCTTAGTAGCCCTTCTCTGGACACTCTCCAACAGTTTTACATCCTTTTGCTACTGTGGTGTCCAGAACTGCACACAGTACTCGAGGTGAGGCCACACCAGCACAGAGTACAGCAAGAACCTGAGCAACTCAGAATTATCCTCAGCTTTAAAAATGAATACCGTGTTTCAGTATTTTCTGTTTCTTTTACTGCATGAAATTTCTATTATTACAGAACAATATCACATTCAATTCACATGAGTAAAGTCAATACTATGTTAAGCTAAACTGATCTTTCCAATATTCTTTTGTTTTAATGGCTAAAGCACACATGCTATGCAAAGAAATGTGAGACTATAACAACAATCTGGGGATTAGTAGACCTGAAAAAAACAAGTCATTTTGCTGAATACTATGTTATTAAGATCTAAACTTATCCCAAATGTAATACATTGTTTTAAAAGTGTTGCAAAGTCATTTATAAAAATACCAATGATAGCAGTTTACTATGAAACTGTTTGCATACAATCATTTGAAATGAAAATTGTAATGAGTTCAAAATTGTCACTTTTGAAATCTGTGTACATATCAATGATAAACTATGTTATAGATATGTATAAATTAAATTTATTATGCATGTTTGAATGATGTTCTCACTCTACGTCTTTAATCACATCAATATTTACAACTAAATGTAATAAAAAGCGCATTTACAGTAAATATGTGATGGAATTATATTTGGCCTCTGTGCTAGTTATAGGTTTCAGCTTCCAATTCTAAGCAGTTTCAGTTGTGCATTGGTGGAAAGGATCATTCTTGACTTTATAACAATTTTTTTGAACAATGAAGTTACTTTGGGCAAAGCTGTTGTGTTTGGAAATGGTATTATCTCTCACCACCTGGTAGCCTTATTTTTCCGTTGGTGTACCTTAGACTGTAGGTGGTCTATATTAATACAAACACCATGTTTACAATCTACATGCCACTAACAGCCAAAACAAATTCCATGACCTTTTTGCTAAGCTGTTGTGAGACAATCGATTGTGTTGGAACTATTCCAGTCTAGTGTAAAACTCAGAACATTTCCTGTTCTGAGTGGATTTTACATATATGTGTGTAAATTTTATTTTATTTTTTTTTTAACCTTTGAAGAAATATGGTAGTTCTTACAAAGTGTTTGTGTGTGCCCAAGATTTTATGAAACTAATTACCTACCTCTAAAGTTGTCACTGGTATCCTTAAAATACTGTGATTAGAGTGCTGACACTAGCTTCCATTTTGGCACTTAGCTTTCACTAAATATTCAAATAATTTTGCATATGGATTCCTTTTTCTACTCCCATTTATTACCTTAGCAACTGCAAACTTCAAAGATTAACAGAGAATGAACAAAGCAGATGAATGAACAGGTCAAATGCTGGATAAGGAATGGGGAAAGTGATGGCTATATCTTTTGGGAATAAAATACTTTTGTATTGTAATCCCATAGTCTGGAAAGAGAAAATATCATTAAAATGCTGCACACAATCAATTTGCAGGAAGTTGAAGAAAGTTATCCTACTTTAACATTGTCTCATTTACATACCAATGCAAAGTTATTTGCAAATTGTGTAATTGTTGCACACTGGACCAGTATTTAAAGTATGCAGATCAAATTGATCTCACTATCATTCCAGAAACTTTCCATAAATTCATCAGAGTGATAACAATATGTATCAGTTTTGTAAATCTACTTGAGGTGAAAAAAATTAACAGTTTGAATTTCTTTAATTTATATGCCTGTTTACCTATGTATGGAAATTTTATGCTGGAATATATCTCATCCTCTGTAAGTTTTAAGAAGAATACAAAATAACTTGGAAAAGATTTTTACTTCAAAAGTAAAAATCTTTGCAGATGAATGTTGAAACCAATGACCTTTAACATAGTTACTTACCATGGTGCGTTGTTGGGGCTGATTTATTTTTTTTACTGGTAGGTAAGGGATTAAGATGGGAAGAGTGCACTGGGTTTTACCTACTGCATAGCTTTCACTAAGCCTACTTGGAAGGCAGCTAAGTCTGTATCACTTGCAAGGTTAGCTTTCATTTTGTCTGTCCATTGCAGTTGTTAGAGTATATGCTCTGCTACCTTTTTAATATTCAATTTGACTTGGCAAGGACAAAGTTACAGTTGTGCTGCAGGAAACCCTTTGGGGAAAACAAAACAAACAAATTTGTTGTAATCATTTAAATGTTCTGCAGTGCAACAAACAACAAAGTAACCAATATCCTGTTTCTTATTCACATTAGCACCACCTGTGTTATCTTACAAAATACAAATACATAATTTACAACCTATTTTTACTGCAAAGATGGGCAAGAATGGGTACAACAATGTTAGTGTTCTCACTTCCTGTCTGGTGGTGAACAGTAGAGCTGTACAAAAGTCGATGATGTACAAATAAATATAAATGATTCTGCTACTGGTGAGCACT
This sequence comes from Aythya ferina, assembly GCF_964211825.1. Taxonomy (NCBI): domain Eukaryota; kingdom Metazoa; phylum Chordata; class Aves; order Anseriformes; family Anatidae; genus Aythya; species Aythya ferina. Next base: position 37,318,678 of record NC_140296.1, on the reverse strand, counting down.
GCTTCAAGGAAAAGCATATCAAATTCACCTATGATATAGGAATCTAGTAATTCAAACAATTTATGTGATTCTGTAAACATTATCCTATCTTTCTGTCCTTCTAATAAGACAAAAGAAAGCCAAGTGATTTAAATTTTTTTCATAGCCAAGACTGAAAACTTTTGATCTAACCTTTCTTTTTGTGAGCTGGACAAATTCTGCTTGTAAATAAAAGGTAATAAATTATATAAATCTCCATGTTCTGAGTCTGTTTTGCCTGTCATGATAATTGTTGGGTGATCTCTCTGTCTTTATCTCAACACTTGAGCCTTTTTCATTGTATTTTCTCACACTTTGAGGAGGAGGAGTGAGAGAGTGGTTCAGCTGCCCAGCTGAGTAAAACCACCACACAAACAAACAAGCAAATAAAATAAATAAATAAATAAATATTATATAGAGAGAGATGCAGAATAAAATATGCTATTGTATTTATATCCAATACTTAGACTTAATCAGTAGAAATATTTTTTTAGTTTAATTAGCAGTTCAGAATCAACCTTCACACATACTAATATTGTTTAAAATCCGTTATGAGTTATAAATTTGTCAATTATTTAAGCTTAAACTGTTCCTTAAGCAATAAGATGTTCCAGGAATATTTGTAAGTCTGTCTCACATTTTTATTCTTGTCATAGGTAAAAATCTTCACAATACACAATACACTGTCATTAATTGAGATCGTGAGTAAAACACTTCATATTCAGAAAGAATAATAACAAAAGAAGAAGTCACAAACTATTATAACTGTTGATCAAACTTGTTTTTCTAATTCAGCTCAATGGTTGATGCTATGTTAGTACAACAGGATGGGTGGGAAAGATCAGTATATTAACGGAAGGTTAACATAAATAATCTTTTAATCTTTTCTTTAAGAATTTTCTGAGAAAAGAAAAGACAAAGATCAATGTGTTGAAACTAGATGGGCTGTTATTGAACCAAATGGGTCTTCACAGGCTCTGCAAAAACAATGCAGCTTTTTATTTAGAATTAAAACCTAATTCTTCATGATGTTTCTCAATGAACACTGTTCATTTCATTAATCTCATTAATTACTCTAAGGACATTTTGTTGTCTTGTTTACATCTTTAAATTCTACAAACAACAAAAACAGGCATAAAAGACATTGTGCATTTTTTGTATATGTTATTTGTATAAATATTATGTGTAGATATCTTTTATATGTGTATATATACATGTGTATAATACATGTGTACATGTATTATGCATGCATGTGTAGGTATGATCATAGCTATATATTTTATCTGCCTATCTAGCTGTCTGTCCCAATATTACTGGCACAGTAATTATGCCAATGAATTCCCTTCTATAATATAAACCTTTAACAAAGGAAGAATTTCTTCAAGGAATAAGTGAGACCTTTTGGAAAGTTTGACACTTTGTTGTAAATGACCTTTCCCAAGGCAAGTTTACTTTCCTATTTTTTTTTTTCTCCCACTAGTCAGCATTTTATCTCATTTCAATTTAAAAATAAATAAATAAAAGTCACCATTATTTGGAAATGTCACATTTTTCTTTTTAAAGTATTTAATATTTCTGAGAAGAGGTTTTAAGGAACAAGACCAATATTAATAGAAGTAACAATATTATCACTTAATCTAATTTTGACTGTCTTTCATTAATTCAAGATACACCAGTCCAGATATAGTCAAGGTATACAAAATGCAAAAGTATTAATGGAGTTTAAAAAGCATTACTTTCTCTGGCATAGCATAGGGGCGTACCCCTATAGTGAATCTACAATATTTTAGGACAACCAACCAACCACCATCACCTCCACCAAAAACAAACAAACAAACAAAACACACACACACACACACCACCACCAACAACAAAAACACCATGCACCTTGTCATTTTATCAGTAAAGATTTATCTTTAAAGAAATGTCTGAAAGGACATTCAGAGTGCTACTAACAAACAAACAAAAAATTGTAGCATCCTTATCTGTATGTATAAGAAAAGTTCTGTATTACAATGATTAGAGTTTATCATTAACTTTACATTAATTCAAATTTATTATTAAGTTACAGTCTTCTTTTGCTGTCAGTCTATTACTGTGTTTTTTCATTCCATATGACAGCTTCAAATACACAACAAAATAACATTCCATCCAATCTCAGTATGCTTTAAAGGCCATCTATGATTCCTAAGAAAAGCTATGAATAACAAAGTGAAAATTGCTATTTCATACATGCTCCATATAAATCAAACACTATATGCAGAAATGAAGAAAGTTTTATTCTTTATGCTAAATATATATATGTGTATATATAGAGAGAATATTAATATTTTATTTGTTTCCGTTTATTGATTATGAATTGGTGCAGTGTGGACATGACAGATTAATTTTAATAGCTATTGAACAGTTTAACAAACTAGATTATGGTTCTTCAAGTTTTACCTACTTCAAGAAAGCAGTGAGAATTTTCTCAATTAATTCTAGAATTCTTTTAGCAACCTTTTATTGTCAAATGCGAGGATTTTAGAAAGGACTGAGAAGATCACTTCATGTGGTGACACATATGATTTATGAGGAACCCATGTAGTTTTGGAATTGTAGCTGGAGGACAGTTTCATCAGATGTCTGTATGTGGACATCTGAATTGAGGCTTGAGCTAATATGAGCTAGTCATCCCAAGTTAGCTTCAGAGTTAGTGGAGGAAATATCCAGCTTCCTAGCACAGTTTATGGGATGAATTTTAGATGTCTTTAAACTAAAATTAATCCCATCCTTGGCTAAAAGCTGATTAATAGCATCAGAATCTGGTTGATCCTTTGAAGTGCTAAGCATTAGATGAAGAAAATATGTATACTTTTTTTTTTTCTTTTTTAAACCCACAATGACTTAATTTAAACAATTGCTCATTGCTCAAGGACATTTGCTGGATCATGGGTAGAGTGAATGGCTTACAAGATAAAGCCCTCAACAAAAACTAAACACAGGATTTTGTCAAAGATAGTAAAGAAAAAAAAAATAAAAAAATAAGAGAGATGTTGTGATCCATCTAGTGCTTTGGTAGGATTCACATTTGGATTAATCTGACTTGAAATTCAGGAATTTAGGCCAAACCTTTAAAGATATGAATAGTGATCTAATAGCGATCTAATAATTGAGAGACTGTATAGCTGTTGTTCAGAAGAATGTTAGTTTGGGGGCAGAAACATGTTTCTTCTCATGTTGAGACTTTCTGAAAGAAAGAAGGTCAAGGGAATGCAGTACGTTCTCATTTTGTGTGTCAGGAATTTTTACAGTCATTTAAGTTTCATTTTCATTCTGTTCCACTGGAAATTTATAGAACTTAATTAGTGAAAAATATGTGTTCAGACAAAACAACGCAAAAATAACAGGAGCAATACTTTGTCTCTTTAGTTACACAGATGAATTTACTGAGAGACTTTTTCAGTAGGTTAATTGGTAAAACTGAGAGGCATGTTCCCTAATACATAGCACAGAAGCTATTAAAGAGTAATTTATACAGTAATTATATCTCCAGCTGTGACATAATCCTACTCTCTCCTACTTATCATACTTACTGTGTATGATTGGCTAACCAAAGTAGTGTCATATACATTCCTATTACAGCTTCCTAATTTAGAGCTTCAATGTTGGCATCAGCCCATAAGTAGGAGAAATAGAAACAACAACAGAAGCATCCCTCAACCACCCAAATTCCCTCTCACATCTGGTCTAGAAGTATTTTGAAAAGCTGTCAGAATTAAAATGATTAAGTAACATTACATGTCTCTCACTTTCTTTAGATTTATGTATATCTTCTTCCACTTTAACACACCCTGGTCTGTTATAAACTATGTCTGCCATTCTTTATCATCACCATGAGAAAAATAATGTTTCCAAGCAAACAAGGTTCATAAAGTTCTATCGGGATTATACCAAAAGGAATTTGCTAATCCTCACCTCCAATTGCCTTTTACTGAAAGACTTCAAAGTACTTTTAAATTTCATTATTTATTCATTTTAACCTGAGAAGGGATACTGAAGCAGTTACAAATTCCTATTTCCATCAAAAATGATTTATTTTTTTTTTTTGGTAACAATTCCAATTAAAAGATACACAGTAATGGAAAGAGAATAATGTTTCTATAATTCATTATCTCATGCTGTTCAGTCAAAAAAAGTAGGTAGAACTACTTATTATATTTTATACTATTAAAAATAATTGCAAAAACAGAAAACTGAAAATAACTGTTCAGAGATTGTATTTCCAGGAATCTGTAGTATTCTGAAGGGCAAAGAGGGTTCATTTCATTAAAAAATATTTCCATATATTCTTAGATAGATCTTATATAATTATTTTAAACAACAAATAGATAGATCTTTTCCTTTCTCTTATTCTCTCCTCTTCTTTTTCAATAATCTAAAGAGAGCCTTAAAGTTCTAAACAAATAAAATTAACTGTATATGTTTTAAAGAACAGGACATGGAGATTTCTTCAGAAATGCACATGGAAAGTTAATCTGAATCATAAGGCTTGCTATGGAAAAAGGAGGTGTGTTAGGTGCTTGAAGCATCTCATTCTTTGGTATTTATTTATCTGTGGTTGTTCCATGACAAAGCTTTCCTTCCTCTCCATGATTTAGCTCTAGAAATGCACACATGTTACAAGATAAAGCACTAAGATACAAGATAAAACACTCAGAATGGTCAATGAATTAAAATAAACAAACAAACAAACAAACAAACAAATAAATAAATAAATAAATGTTTTGATAATCTTTTGATACAATTGGTCTTTCACAGAATCACAGAATTTCTAGGTTGGAAGAGACCTCAAGATCATCGAGTCCAACCTCTGATCTAACACTAACAGTTCTCCACTAAACCATATCCCTAAGCTCTACATCTAAACGTCTTTTAAAGACATACAGGGATGGTGACTCCACCACTTTCCTGGGCAGCCCGTTCCAATGTCTAACAACCCTTTCAGTAAAGAAATTCTTCCTAACATCCAACCTAAAACTCCCCTGGTGCAACTTTAGCCCATTCCCCCTCATCCTGTCACCAGGCACGTGGGAGAACAGACCAACCCTCACCTTTCTACAGCCTCCTTTAAGGTACATGTAGAGAGCAATAAGGTCACCCCTGAGCCTCCTTTGCTCCAGGCTGAACAAGCCCAGCTCCCTCAGCCGCTCCTCCTAGGACTTTGATCTTGTTTTTTTTTTTTTTTTTTTTAATTGTTGTTTTTTGTTTTTGTTTGTTTGTTTTGTTTTTGTTATGTTTATACGGAAGCTTTGGTTTTGTTTATTTTCATAGAATCATAGAATATCCCAAGTTGGAAGAGATCCATAAGGATCATCAAGTCCAACTTCTGGCACCACACAGGTCTACCTAAAATTTCAGATCGTATGTATAAATGTACAGTCCAAATGCTTCATAAACTCCAACAGGTTTAGTGCCCTGATTACATTCCTGGGGAGCCTGTTCCAGTGAGCCCTCTCAGTGAAGAACCTCTTCTTGATATCCAACCTGAACCTCACCTGTCACAGCTTGACTACATTCCTTCATGGCCATGAGCTTGACTCCATAGCCCAGCTAGCTCAGTCGGTAGAGCATGAAACTCTTAATCTCAGGGTCGTGGGTTCATGCCCCACTTTGGAGAGGAAAGAAATTACTCTCTGCTTCTCACAAATGAGTGATGATTGACCATGTCCTTGAAGCAGGAGAACCAACATTCTCACAATGAGAGCCCAACCCTCCTCTCTTCTTCCTATTTCCACCTTTTATTGCTGAGTGTGACATCACATGGTATGGAATATCCCTATGGATGGTTTAGGTCAGCTGACCTGGTGATGTTTCTCTTCTCGCTTTTTGCCCACCCCCTAGGAGGGTTAGAGAGAGGCCCAATGTTGTGCCAGCACTGCTCAGCAGTAGACACAACACTGGTGTGATAACACTGCTGTTCCAGCTGCAAGTGCAGAGCACAGCACTGTATGGGCTGCTGCAGGGAAAGTTAACATTCCAGCCAGACCCAGTACAACCTCATATTGCTGGTCACCAGAGAGAAGAGGTCAGCGCCTGCCCCTTCACTCCCCCTCATGAGGAAGTTTTAAACCATGATAAGGTGTCTCCCCTCAGCCTCCTCTTCTCCAGGCTGAAATGGCCAAGTGACCTCAGCCGCTCCTCATACATCTTCCCTTCTAGGCCCTTTACCATCTTCTCTGGACACTCTCCAACAGTGTCATGTCCTGTTTGTACTGTGGTGCCCAGAACTGCACACAGTACTCGAAGTCAGGCTACACCAGTGCAGAGTAGAGCGGGACAATCACTTCCCTCAACTGACTAGCAATGCCATTCTTGATGCACCCCAGGATACAGTTGGCCCTCCTGGCTGCTAGGGCACACTGCTGGCTCATATTCAACTTGCTGTCAACCACAACCTCCAGATCCCTCTCTGTGGGGCTGCTCCTCAGCATCTCATTGCCCAGTCTGTACATATTGCCTTATTGCTCTTGTTAAACTTCATGTGGTTGGTGATTGCCCAGCTCCTCAATCTGTACAGATGTTGGTTTCAAATAAAAGAACATTATTTTCCTTTTCTTTACAGAGAAACTGCCCAACTGCCTCAGCCTGTCCTCATAAGAGAGGTGCTCCAGCCCTCTGATCATTATCTGGACTTCTTCTACTAGGTCCATGTCCTTCTTGTGCTGGGAGTCCAGAACTGAATGCAGTATAATTAGGATCTCACAAGAGCAGACTAGAAGTTATGCTTCTTTTGATATGGTTGTCTTTCTGGATGGCAAGCTCACATTGCCAGTTTATGCTGAGCTTCCTGTCAACCAGTTCACCTAAGTCCTCCTCAGAGATTCTCTCAATCCATTCTCCACACAGATGATATGCATGTTGTGAATTGCCCTGACTTTTTTTCCCTTTGCTTTTAGTGTGGTGCACATTAGTTTGGGGGACTAGCTTTGTTTTTCACTATAACTTGAATACTTCATGGAATTTCTGATTCCTTTGCTTAACATGTTTTAATATTCTACTGCTTTAGTTGTGCTTATGTGAAATGTTTTTGGTTACTACTTATGATTCATGAATCTTTTTAAGGCTTGTGAAGACAGGTGAACTTACTTGGCAATTGGCAATAAGTTTAGCAGCTGTGATGGACTGACTGGTTTGAGTTAGGAAAACTTCACTGCAAGTTTTTTGGGATGAAATTATTCTATTATGTGATGATTTTTTTTTTATTATTATATATTTATTTATTTATTTTTGCTTTAGTATAGCAACAGAACGAAGATCAAATGTGAAAGTAATTTCCAAGGTTTTACAACTAGCTGTTCATGTTTTGTGGAATAGAACAAGGCCTTGTGAAAACAAGGCACGTTGTACTAGGATGCAGGATCAGCCAGAGTGGTCTTACAATGACCCCTGCTGGCTGCACTACCCACTCCTGCACAAGTAGCCAGCAAACACACTCCGGTGCTACAAACTCTTTGCACCCTTTGTGTAGCGCATGAATACATGCAAATGGTACAGTCTGGGAAGTTTTCTGAATTTGTCTCTGAGCTTACATAGAAAGAAATTAAGGATAGCTATTAGATCTCATATTGATCCATCAGGTAGCAAACAGGTTAAATAAAAATGTATGCAAAGTAGAATGATCACAGAGGCAAAGGGAATGACTCCATTCCACAAAACAGAAAATGCTTTGTGATAGAAATTTGCATTATTCTAAGCTGAGGTGTGTGTATTTATATACCTACCATCTGAAGTGGTAGAAATACTACTACTACAGAAGCAGAGAAGTACGACTTTCTAAAAATAGTTTTGATCTTTTCCTTATGCTTCAACAGCTGTGAACATTCCTCTGATTCTTCTGCCTGCTTGTCCAGCTATAACACTCAATGCAGTTACAGAAAGAGAAAGGCAGTTATTTAGTTAACTGATCCTGGACACCTCATTTAAGGCCACATGGAATCTCAAGTCCCTCCCTTCCTGGACAAGCAAAGTCTACAACAAACCTTGATAAAAGAAGTGAAGGACAAAATGGCATCCTCACTAGTTTGTTTGTTCTTCCTAGAAATTCACCCCATTTGAAGGGTTACATACCTTTCAGGAATAAATGTTGCATGAAAAACAAAACAAAACCAAACAAAACAAAACCAAACAAAAAGATATTGAAACAGACCAGTGGATCTTAAGTTATTACTGAAAGGGCAAGTTGTCTTGGATGAGAAAACAAATAAGATTACAGAAATGATACAAGGAAATTGGAAACCATTAGAATACTCCATTATGAAGACAGTATTGTCATGATTCTTAAGGAAATTTTACTTTTACTCGTAGTAGTAGTATTATTATTATTATTATATTTTTTTCTTTTCAATTTTGCAATCTTCCTCATCCTTAAAGGACTTTTCTTTTTTTTTCTTTTTCTTTTTTTCTCCCCTCCAATCATTTCCTTTTCTTAAAAAAAAAAAAAAAAAAAAAAAAAAAAAAAAAAAAAGGAGGCTGAAAAGGAAGTGGATATCGATTCATTTTTCTTCTAGTTAAACTCACAAATCAAACTGTGTGTGTGTGCATTTCAGTGAAATCCAGGTCTACATGAGTAGCTTGCTGTTGCCCTAATTTCTACAGAATAGCTTGAATTTATCTGCCAGCACAATGTTATCATCTGTTGGTAAACAGAACACAGCTGACTATGGAGAGATTAGATGTACCTGAATTAAGTTACATTACTGGAATTCAGAAATATAAACTGAATCCAACTTGAAGCCTTCTGGGAAAAAAAAATAAAAATAAAAATAAAAATAAAAATAAAAAAGCAGAAAACAATCTGTTAGCACTAATTTCTGAAAGAAGAAAAAGCTTGATGAATGGTTTGTAAAAAGGCTGAGACTTTTTTCAGTCATTTGTTTTGATACTTGCATTTCAGAAAATATTGACTATTAAGTACTTTATTTATTTTAATACAAATGACACAATCATTTCAAAACTAACATTCTGAAGGACTTTTGAGTTATGTAGTTCATGATTATGATTTTTACTGATATTAGTACTTTAGTATTCTAAGTACTTTAATTACTTATTCGATGCTTTTACAGTGTGAAATATGTTCATCTGATTTGTGTCAGTATGGAACAATGCTAGGACCTCATGGTATGATGAATGTGACCTTCTGTCTTACATACGCTTGTATAACCACAAGTCTAAGAAAAACACAGTGGTTAATGTAGATGGTTCTTGTATCTTGCAAAGGAATGTTTTAGCAATTTGTGTCAATAGAGAGCTTGAAGGGAAATGTATTTTAGGCTTTTCCTTGAAGTCTCTGATATCTGGGGGATTTCAGAATAACTGCTAACTATTATGACTATTGCATGGGACACTATGCAAGTCTGTGATATCTGGCCAGGAGATTAAGGAGATGGGGAGAGCTGAATCACAGAATCACAGAATCACAGAATCACAGAATTTGCTAGGTTGGAAGAGACCTCAAGGTCATCGAGTCCAACCTCCAACCTAACGCTAACAGCCCTCCACTAAACCATATCCCTAAGCTCTACATCTAAACGTCTTTTGAAGACTTCCAAGGATGGTGACTCCACCACTTCCCTGGGCAGCCTGTTCCAGTGCCTCACAACCCTTTCAGTGAAGAAGTTCTTCCTAACATCTAGCCTAAAACTCCCCTGGCTCAACTTAAACCCATTCCCCCTCGTCCTGTCACCAGGAACGTGGGAGAACAGGTCAACCCCCACCTCGCTACAGCCTCCCTTGAGGTACCTAAAAAGAGCGATAAGGTCGCCCCTGAGCCTCCTCTTCTCCAGGCTGAACAAGCCCAGCTCCCTCAGCCGCTCCTCGTAGGACTTGTTCTCCAGGCCCCTCACCAGCTTCGTCGCCCTTCTCTGCACCCGCTCAAGCACCTCGATGTCCTTCTTGTAGCGAGGGGCCCAAAACTGAACACAGTACTCGAGGTGCGGCCTCACCAGAGCTGAGTACAGGGGGACGATCACCTCCCTAGCCCTGCTGGTCACGCTGTTCCTAATACAAGCCAGGATGCCGTTGGCCTTCTTGGCCACCTGAGCACACTGCTGGCTCATATTCAGCCGACTGTCCACCATCACTCCCAGGTCCTTCTCTGCCTGGCAGCTTTCCAACCATTCCTCTCCCAGCCTGTAGCTCTGCTTGGGGTTATTGCGCCCCAGGTGCAGGACCCGGCACTTGGCCTTGTTAAACTTCATGCAGTTGACCTCAGCCCATCGGTCCAGCCTATCCAGATCCTCCTGCAGAGCTTTCCTACCCTCAAGCAGATCGACACACGCACCTAACTTGGTGTCATCTGCAAACTTACTGAGGGTGCACTCGATGCCCTCGTCCAGATCATCGATGAAGATATTAAAGAGGACCGGCCCCAGCACCGAGCCCTGGGGGACGCCACTAGTGACTGGCCTCCAACTGGACTTGGCTCCATTCACCACGACTCTTTGGGCCCGGCTATCCAGCCAGTTTCTAACCCAACGAAGCGTGCGCCAGTCCAAGCCAAGAGCAGCCAGTTTCCCGAGGAGAATGCTGTGGGAGACGGTGTCAAAAGCCTTGCTGAAGTCAAGGTAGACCACATCCACAGCCTTTCCCTCATCCACCCAGCGCGTCACTCTGTCATAGAAGGAGATCAGGTTCGTCAGGCATGACCTGCCTTTCATAAAGCCATGCTGACTGGGCCTGATTGCCTGCTTCCCCTTCAAGTGCTGCATGATGACTCTCAGGAGGATCTGCTCCATGAGCTTTCCTGGCACTGAGGTCAAACTGACAGGCCTGTAGTTTCCTGGGTCTGCCCTCCGGCCCTTCTTGTAGATGGGCGTCACGTTTGCTAGCCGCCAGTCGATTGGGACCTCCCCCGATAGCCAGGACTGTTGATAAATGACGGACAGTGGCTTGGCCAGCTCCTCTGCCAGTTCCCTCAGTACCCTTGGGTGGATCCCATCCGGCCCCATCGACTTGTGCACATCTAAGTGCCGTAGTAGGTCACCAACCAGTTCTTCATGGATAATGAGGGCCACATCCTGCTCCCCATCCCCTTCCACCAGCTCAGGGTACTGGGTATCCAGAGAACATCCGGTATTGCCGCTAAAGACTGAGGCAAAGAAGGCATTGAGCACCTCCGCCTTTTCCTCATCTCTTGTAACTAAGTTTCCCCCCGCATCCAGTAAAGGATGGAGATTCTCCTTAGTCCTCCTTTTTGTGTTGATGTATTTATAGAAACGTTTTTTGTTATCTTTAACGGCAGTAGCCAGATTGAGCTCCAGATGAGCTTTGGCCTTCCTAATTTTGTCCCTGCACAGCCTCGCTACTTCTTTAAAGTCCTCCTTAGTGGCCTGCCCACTTTTCCAAAGCTTATAAACCCTCTTTTTCCTCCTAAGATCAAGCCACAATTCTCTGTTGAGCCAGGCCGGTCTTCTTCCCCGCCAGCTCGTCTTTGGGCACGTGGGAACAGACCGTTCCTGCGCCATTAAGACTTCCCTCTTGAAGAGCGCCCAGCCTTCCTGGACCCCTCTGCCCTTCAGAACCGCCTCCCAAGGGACTCCACCAACCAGTGTCCTGAGCAGCTCAAAGTCAGCCCTCCGAAAGTCCAATACAGCGGTTTTACTGGTCCCCTTCCTGGCCTCGCCAAGAATAGTGAACTCCACCATTGCGTGGTCACTCTGCCCTAGACAGCTCCCGACGATCACGTCCTCCACCAGTCCTTCTCTGTTTGTGAAGAGAAGGTCTAGCGGGGCACCTCCCCTGGTAGGCTCACTAACCAGCTGCGTCAGGAAGCTATCTTCCACGCTCTCCAGAAACCTCCTAGACTGCTTTCTCAGGGCTGTGTTGTGCTTCCAGGATATGTCAGGGAAGTTGAAGTCCCCCACGAGTACAAGAGCTGATGATTTTGCAACCTCTGTCAGCTGCCTGTAGAATTCCTCATCCGTCTCCTCATCCTGGTTCGGCGGTCTATAGCAGACCCTGACCAGGACACTAGCCTTGTTGTCCCTGCCGATCCTAACCCAAAGGGACTCGACCTTGTCATTCCCAACCTCGAGTTCTACAACCTCGAAAGACTCTTTAATATAGAGAGCCACACCACCACCCCTTCTATGCTGCCTGTCCCTTCTATAGAGCTTATAGCCAGGCATTGCAGCACTCCATTCATGAGACTGGTCCCACCACGTCTCCGTGATGGCAACCAAGTCGTAGCCTGCCTGCCGCACGATGGCTTCCAGCTCCTCCTGTTTGTTACCCATGCTGCGTGCATTGGTGTAGATGCACTTCAGCTGGGCCATTGCCTTATCCTCCGGCCTTGCCATTGTTCCCCCTGGCACAGCCCCAACAATCCTAGCCTCAGCCCCATCCCCCTTCCTACCTAGTTTAAAGCCCTCTCAATGAGCCCTGCCAGTTCCTGGCCCAGGATCCTTTTTCCCCTAAAAGATAGGGACCCGTCTGCGGCCATCAGGCCAGGTGCTGAGTAAAGTGCCCCATGATCAAAAAACCCAAGATTTCTGCGTTGGCACCAGCCCCGGAGCCACGTGTTTAACAGGTGGGCTTTCCGTGTCCTCTCTGAACTCCTCCCTGCCACCATAGGGATGGACGAAAACACCACCTGCACTCCCGCTCCATCCACTAACCGACCCATTCCCCTAAAGTCCCTTTTGATAGCCTTGAGGCTTCTCTCTTCGATGTTATCACTGCCCGCCTGGACTATCAAAAGGGGGTAATAGTCAGAGGGGCGTACCAGGTTAGGAAGCTTCCTGGCAACGTCCCTGACCCTGGCCCCAGGGAGACAGCAGACTTCCCTACGGGTAGGGTCCGGCCGACAAATAGGGCCCTCTGTTCCCCTAAGAATCGAGTCACCAACAACAATAACCCTCCTGTCTTTTTTGGTGGAGGCAGTCCTGAGGCACGGAGTCGACCTCCTCGCTCCAGGCATCCTCCTGGGAACATTTGCTACCTCTTCCTCACACACCGGCCTCTCAATCTCTAGGGCCTCAAACCTGTTGTGTAAGGGCACCTGGGAAGGTGGGGCCGGAAGGGGAGAGCATCGCCTGCGATGTCGAGCAGGGACCTGTTTCCATTCCTCCTCAGCTCCCAGATCCCCTACCTCTGCCCGACGGGGACAGGGCAGGGGGTCCGCCCCCATTTGGGGAGTCTCACCTCGGCACCTCCCCTTGAGGCCCTGCAGGGAGTTACTCCAGAAGTCTATCTCCCGCTCACACTCCCTGATGGCCCTCAACCTCTCCACCTCCTCCTTGAGCTCCGCCACCATGCGGACCAGGTCATCCACCTGCTCGCACCTCACGCACGCAGTTTCTCTGCCTCCCGCCGATGGCAGCAACAGGCTCAGACACTCCTTGCATCCGGTGACCTGAACTGCGGCATTTTTTAACGGGTAGTCGGTCTGCGTGTGTACCGACTTTCTGGAGAGCGCGCCGTGCCTGGTGGCGACCATTATCGCCTAGTTACGGCTGTTGTTAACGAGGTGTTGTTTGTGTGTAGGGGGAGCGCTCTGCCCTTCCTGCGCGAACTGCTGCGCCACTCCCTCTGACGTGCCACGCCCTGTTTGCCCGCCCTGGTCGCCGCGCTCCTGGTCGCTCGCGCTCCCTAGGGGCTGCTTTTGAAGGGCTGGGGAGGGGGCGCTGCTGGCTCCGCCTTCGCCTCGTCAGCCTCCCTCACGAGGGCTGCCGGGTCCTGGCGGCTCCCTCTAGTAGGCTCGATGCCGGACAAAATTAGCCCTGCCTGGCCCGATCCCCCGCTCCGCTGCAGAACGCGTCTGCCCCGGAGCCGATCGCCTCGGCAAATGGCCAAGGCGATCTTTAGTTGAAGAACAACTAAAAGACAAAGCTTGTAGGGGATGCTGCACAAGTCTCTGACATCCAGCCAAGTTGGACAAAGGAGAAGGACAAGAGGGAGGAAGACTATGAGCCTTCAGCACGAGAGACTCCCAGAGACCCCCAAAGGGACCACTGGAGACTGATACTCATGCTCCAGTAGGAGGGTTTTGATTCTGGAAATTAATTATAATAACCCTGGTTTTTTTTAGAAGTAGTAATGAATATGTATCAACCTAGGAGCACAAAAATCAGCTGCTTGATGTAACTGGTGTGCATCTTGGTGAAGCAGAGACTCTCGGCGCACCCAGCACTGCTTGCTTACCTCTATTCCTTTAATAAATTGTAAACTTTGATTATAGCCCTATTTTGAAGACTGAGCGATTTATTACAACAGTAACAACAGAAAACAAAACAAAACAAAACAAAAGTATTCTTACACAATTTAATATCTTTACTTCTCTATTTGAACAAGAACTTCAGTAGTACTTTAACAGTTCCCATCTGGAATTCAGATTCTACATTTTCATGTAGCAATTGTGTATGATGACCCTTCAGCATTTTTATGAAGACCACAAGCCTATCTGTAAAAATAAGGCAATGTCAGGCCCACTCTAACCATGACCTAAACAGATAATATTGCCTGGATGTTATGGTTTAATCTGGCAGACATCTAACCACCACACAGCCATTCATTCACTCCCCCCTAGTGGGATGGGGAAAGAAAAGTAAATATCAAATATCATCAAGTCTAACTCCTGTAAGGCAAACATAGTTCCTCTTCATTCAACATAGGCTCACAGCTTAAGCAATGCCTCATTGTTTGCTTACAGTTCCAGAAAGGCTTTGTGTTTTCATCAATTTTATGAAGGTTAGAGCATGGCTTCCACTGTCATGCTATGTTTTACCAGATCATTAAGGGCCAATTCTTAAACTTTTGCTTAAGATGAGTACATACAGTTGGATTTTGTTCAAATAAATGATATGGGGCCTGTGCAAAGGATGTATTTTTATTTTATTTGGTATATCACAGTGTCATGGTTCTGCCTGAGTGGGCAGCCAAGCTCCACCACAACCGCTCTCTCACTCCCCTCCTCAAAGAGGAACAGGGAGAAAATATGATGAAAAGGGTTCAAAGGTTGAAATAAGGACAAGAAGATCACGCAGTAATTATTGTAATGGGCAAAACAGACTCGGCATAGGGAGATAGTCATATTTATTACTTATTACTAACAAGCTAGAGAAGTGAGAAACAAAGGAAAGAAACCAAAAGCACCTTCCCCCCATCCACCCTCTTCCACTTCCTCCCCCCGAGCAGCGCAGGGGAATGGGGGAATGGGGGTTATGGTCAGTCTATAGTGCTTCTCTGCCACTCCTTCTCGGTCACTCTCGTCCCCTGTGCTGTGGGGTCCCTCCCACGGGATGCAGTCCTTGAACTGATCCGGCATGGGCTTCCCACAGTCAGCACTCTTCCAGAACTGCTCCAGATATGGGTCCATACCACGGGGTCCATCCCTCAGGAGAAAACTGCTCCTGCCTTGGTCCCCCATGGGCAGCAGCTCCTGCCAGGTCACCTGCTCCTGCGTGGTCTCCTCTCCACGGGCTACAGGTCCGGCCCGGAATCTGCTCTGGCAGGAGTCTTCCACAGGTGGCAGCCTCCATTGGTGCATGGTCTCCTCCACAGGCTGCAGCGTGGAACCCTGCTCCACCGTGGTACTCCATGGGCTGCAGGGGGACATCCTGCTTCACCATGGTCCTCACCACAGGCCGCAGGGGACGTCTGCTGCAGTGCCTGGAGCACCTCTCCCCCTCCTTCTTCACTGACCTTGGCACCTGCAAGGCTGTTCCTCACTCCTCTCACTCTCCCAGCTGTTGTGTGGCGCAGCATTTTTTTTCCCTGTCTTAAATATGCTCTCACAGAGGCGCAAAACAACATCGCTTATAGGCTCAGCTCTGGTCAGCAGTGGGGCCCTTACCAAACATGGGGCAGCTTCTAGATCTTTCTCACAGAAACCACCCCTATGGCCCCCTGCTACCAAAACCTTGCCACGTAAACCCACTACACACAGCTCTAATGAGATTTTATTTATTTATTTATTTATTTATTTATCTATTTATTTTCATGGAACATGTTCAGGGTTGATGAAGGACAATCTGTGACTGGCAAAAATAAAGTCAGTGAACCCAAGGCAAGTTTATTAACATCATGCAGAGTATAACAGTTTCAGAGTAGGATCAGGAGTTACCAGATTCATCAGTGAACTGATCAAGTAATCGGTCTATGCCTAGGGAATAACTGATGTTCTTCATGAGTATGTACAGACAAATGAATGGTAATACAGGAATGTCTCTTTTGGGTGTCTGAAATACATCTGACTTTTTGACAGGATCCCTTAGTGAGCTGCAGAGGAGAAAGAGGACTAACAGTTATTGGCTCTTGGCAGAATTTTGCAAGCAGCTGCTTTGTTATATTCAAGTGCTGCTGACTGTTTGCCAATACATGTGAAAGTATTTGTCAGCAAGAATTAAGCACAATGGTTTTCACATTCACCTTGTGATAGGGTAAACACAGAAAGGATTTTGAGATTTTTATTGATGTTGTATACTACCTCAGACTTGTAGCCACACAGGTGGTACCAACTAGCTGACTGCTGTGTAAAGAGTTCAGGCTCTTTTTCAGACCTTAATGTGTCTGTTTTCAAGGTCCAATTAAGGTGGTCCAATAATAATGTTCTAATTGTCCTACTGTGCCTCAAAGTTAATAACAGTATTGGCCTATTATGATGCTTTGGTTAGTACTGGCACATTATATACAAAATTCTTACTAAGATAAATAATTGGAAAAGAGGAAATAAAGCTTGGTTGAAACAAAACTTCATTCAAAACACACTGAAACACAACTCAATATGCAAGAAACTTAGAGCTATGCAGTTCTATTAATCACAGGAAAATTAGGGAAGAATTGTTATCTATTAGTTAGAGAATGACAGCAAAAGACTGGAGCAACCAGGATTTATTCTTATGTTAAGCATGCATTTGCTCCATTTTGTATTCTTCCAATTTGTAAAATGTTTGCAACAGTTCGTGGGAATACATTACTGACAGACTTTCTTTGAGAAATATGGAGTGGTTGTCTAACATCCAGATATGGTTCCAACTGCAGGTGGACTGCTTCAATCACAATTTACTCACTTATTTCCATTTATTCCAGTTCTTTGCTTGTCTAGAATACATCTCCACACCACCAAGCTTCAAATCCTTTCTCTAGCACAGTGAGGACCCTCTATATACTCTTCACTTGTGTGAGGTAGCCATGAAAATTTACAATGGCACAAGATCAGACATAATCATTTTGTACTCACACTTTGCTCAAACCTATTATTTGGAAAGCTAAAATATGAATCGAAGGGAATGGAAATTTTATTTATATTTACTTTATTTATCTTTATTTCAGACAGCTGCGTTAGTACGAGAAACACAGTAATTTATACAGGTGCAATTTATCTAATCTAATAGTGGATGACAATAGAGTTGTTGGTAATTGCTCTATATTAGCAAATAATTTAGCCAAATTAGGATTGTTAAAGTGAACGATTTAGTGCTGAGGGTCTCACATTCACAATGTATGTGTTTAAAGGGTGTTCTAACTGGCTCCAGAATGGTCTCCTCTGCTAAGAGTCCATTAAAGAAGGCATTGCTTTTTGCTATAGGAAGAAATCTATTCCAAACATTCAAGACCACTCCACAAGCTGTACAAAAGCATGGCTAGTGTGAATGACTGAAAGATTTTCCTCAGAACTGCAGTACTGAGACACACCAAAATAGCTGTACAGACTCATGATATATTTATCAGTTCCTATGCTGCAGTAGTGGATGGCTATTAATTCCTAGACTTAGGTGAAAACTTCTGCATGATATGGTTTAACATGTGACTTACAGGATCATAGAATCACTTAGGCTGCAAAAAGATGTTCATGATTACCAACTCCAGCTGTCGACCTGAACTACAAAGTTCTGTCACACATGTCGCTTAGTGCCACATCCACATATCTTTTGAAGACCTCCAGGGATGATCTCAACTCATTCCTCAACTCATTCCCTGGGCAGGCTGTTTGAATACCTCACAATCCTTTCAGTGAAGAATTTTTTCCTAATATCAAACCCAAGCAATCCCCTGGTGCAACTTGAGGTCATTTCCTCTTTTCCTATTGCTTGTTGCTTGGGAGAAGAGACCAACCCCTGCACCGCTACAACCTCCTTTGATGTAGTTGTAGAAAACGATAAGGTCTCCACTGAAACTCATTTTCTCTAAACTAAATAACCCCATCACTCTCAGCTGCTCCTTGTAAGACTTGTTCTTTGGACCTTTTCCCATCTTCCCCTTCTTTGGACACACTCCAGCACTTTTTGTCCTTATACAGAGGGGCCCAAACCTGAACAGAGTATTCAAAGTGCAGCCTCACCAAAGCCAAGTCCAGGGGGACAATCACTTCCCTACTCTTGCTGGAGACACTGTTTCTGATACAAGGCAGGTTGCTGTTGGCCTTCTTGGTCACCTGAGCACACTGCTGGTTCATATGCAACCAGATATCGACCTCTACCTCCAGGTCCCTTTCCGGGCAGCTTTCCACCCACTCTTCCCCCAGTCTCTAACCACTGCAGGGAGTTATGTCCCATGGGCAGGACCCAGCACTTACTCTTATTGTACTTCATATAGTTGGACACAGCTCCACAGTGCCTTCTTTCCCTCAGCAGATCAACACTCACCTAACTTCGTGTCATCTGTGAACTTACTGAGGGTGCACTTGATGCCCTTGTCCAGATCACTGATAAAGATATGAAAGGGAACTGGCTCCAATACTAAGCCCTTGGGAACACTACTTGTCACTGGCCTCCAGCTGGATTTAACTACATTCATCATGACATTCTGTGATTCTGGGCCTGGCCACACAGCCACTTCTTTACCCAGTGGCGTGTACACCCATCCAAGCCATGTGCAGCTAGTTTCTCCAAGAGAATGCTGAGGGAAACAGGGTCAAAATCTTTACTGAAGTCTAGGTAGACCACATCCGCAGCCTTTCCCTCATCCACTCAGCATGTCACTTTGACATAGAAGGAGATTGGGTTAGTCAAGCAGGACATGCATTTCTTAAACCCTTGCTGTCTGTGCCTGATCACCTGTTTGTACTGTAAGTGCTGCATGATGTCATGCAAGATAAACTGCTCCATGAGCTTCCCGTGCACCAAAGTCAGACTGATAGGCCTGTAGTTTCCCGGTTCCTCCTTCTGGTCCTTCTTGAGGTGGGCAGCATATTTGCTAGCTGCCTGTCGACTGGGACCTCCCCTGATAGTCAGGACTGATGATAAATGATGGAAAGCATCTTGATGAGTACTTCTTCTAGCTCCCTCAGTACCCTTGTGTGGATTCCATCTGGCCCCATATACTTGCCTACATCCAAGTGGTTTAGAAGTCACTAACCATTTCTTCTTGGATTACGAGGACTTCATTCTGCTCCCCATCCCTATCTACCAGCTCAGGGGTCTGTGTACCCAGAGAATAACAGGTCTTACCACTTTGAGGCAAAGAAAGTATTTTCTATTGTGTTTATTTTTATTTTCTTTAACAGCATTTTTATTGTCTTTCACAGCAGTAGCCAGATTGAACACCAGCTGGGCTTTGGCCCTTCTAGTTTTCTCTGTGCACAGCCTCATGACATCTTTATAGTCCTCCTGATTGGCCTGCCCCTTCTTCCAAAGGTCATAAACTCTCTTTTTCTTCCTGAGCCATAGCTCTCTGTTCAGCCAGGCTGGTCTTCTTCCATGACACCTCATCTTCCGACACGTGGGAATGACCTGCCTCTGTTCCCTTAGGATTTCTTTCTTGAAGACTCTCTAGACTTCCTGGACTCCTTTCCCCTCAGGGCTGCCTCCTAGGGGACTCCTCTAATCTCCTAAATGGGCCAAAGTCTGCCCTCCAGAAGTCCAGAGCGGTAGTTCTGCCAATTCCCCTCTTTACTTTTTCAAGAATCAAAAACTCTATTAATTCATGATTGCTATGCCCAAAACAACCTACAGCCTTCCCATCACACAAAAGTCCTTCTCTGTTAACAAGCAAAAAGTCCATTTGGGCAACATCTCTGGTTGGCTAACTCACTAGCTGTGTCAGGAAGTTATCTCCCACATGCTCCAGAAACCTCCTTGACTGTTTTGTCTCTGCTATGTTGTATTTCCAGTAGACATCTAGCAAGTTGAAGTCCCCCATGAGAACAAGAGCTAGTCATTGTGAGACTTCTTCCAGTTGCTTATAAAGTATTTCATCTTCCTCTCCTCCTGGTTTGACAGTCTATAACAGACTCCCACCATGATATGACCCTTGTTGACCTTCCCCTTGATTCTTATGAATAAATGCTCAACTCTGTTGTCATTGTTATTATGCTCTGGACAATCAAAATGCTCCCTAACATACATGGCTACCTGCTGCCTCTCCTTCCTAGCCTACCCTTTCTAAAGAGTTTATAGCCATCCATTGAAGCACTCCAGTTGTTTGATCCAGCCCACTATGTTTCTGTGATGACAACTGTCATAGTTTTCCTGCTGTACAATGCTGTACAAGCTTCTCCCATTTGTTGCCCATACTCTGTGCATTGGTGTAGATGCACTTCAGTTGGGGTAGCAATTCTGTTGCCTTTTTGGGGGGAGAAGCACTAATTCCAATCTGACCATTCTCAGGCACTTCCATGATTTCTAACCCATTAATATCCCTTTTATTTTTGCTTTCTTATGGTTCTCCATCACTTACCTCTACTGGGATGGCAGACTGAGAAACCTTGTTAGCATACCATTCCATAACCATTGCCATGCTGCCCTCAGGTTTGCGTCTAGCAAGTCTTTCACCTCTTTCTTCCTTCAAATTTTCTTTAAAGTCCTCTCAATGAGCCCTGCTTACTCTTGAGCAAAGATTTTTCCTTCCCCCTTTGAGACACATGAACTCTGGCTGTTACCAGATGTCTTGATGTCATGTAAAATGACACATGATCAAAAAACTGCAAAGTTCTGCTGGTGACAACATGCTTGAAGACACGTATTGATCTGCTGTCTCTTTCGGTTTCTTCCCTCATCATTTCCTGCAACTGGAGTGATGTATGAAAACAGTATTTGTGCTCCTGATCCCTTAGCCAGTTGTTGCAAGGCCCTGAAGTCTCTCTTGAGACTCCTGGACTTCTTTTCAGAACTTAATTGCTGCCTACCTGAAAAATAGATAATGGGTAATAATCTGAGGGCTGCACCACGAAAGTAAGCTTTCTCTTCACATCTCTTACCCGGGTCCCAGGGAGGCAGCAGACTTCCCTTTGGCACCCTTACACAATGTGTTTACATAAGATGTCTAAATCAGTCACAAAATAGAATTACCCAGTCACTTAGATAAACAACTGTAGTCTCTATGCAATCAAAAAAGATAAACATGTTTCTGATGGTCTTGATGGAGTTAATCTGTCCACATAGCTAGATTTTTTATTGTTAAGTAACCCTTCTCTCTATGCTTATTTGACACCCAATTTTATGGTATTATACTTCAGACTGTATTTTATGACAATTAGAGTACAGTAAATAACAAATGTATACTTTGCATAGGCTAACCTTTCAGTTTAGCATGATTTAATCAAGCAAGTCTTAAATGTGAATGGTGGATATTTAACTCAAATGTATAATTACAATTCCTGTATTTTGACTGACTATATAAATAATGTGATTATACAAGTGAGAATAGCAATATACATCTTATATACATCTTATATAAATATATGGGAAGCAGGAATTTAGAAACAGGAGGTATCAAACTTCCAACATATAAAATTTGTATCTTTAAATTTGACTTATCTTCCATTAAAAATGTCTAAAGAGTCAAGACAAAATAGATTAAGTATTTTCACTATTTGGTCTTTTAATTCCAATAGCTCTGTATTGTCCTACAAGAGGTAAGGAAAAAGCACAAAATTATAGACATAAAAAGTATATTAATTCATGGCAGTTGTAAAGTAAAATAAATCTCATTTTTTGGTAACCAGTTAGCAGAGTAAACATTTCAATGTGAGACTTTTGTGACCATTTTTAAGGTTGCTACACAACTTCATGTAGGTCAGGAAATTAGTTCAGTGTGTTTATAATAAATACAGTGCTAAGTTGACAAGAATCTAATAATATATTACTTAATTATCATAAAATCTAATCATATGTAATAAACATTTTAAATTAATTCATGTTTTGTTATTACTGGATTGGCACAGAGACATTTTGATTAATTGGATTAAGTTCTAAGAAATTACTTTCTCCACAAACTTTTTCAATTTCCTGACAGATTTTTGCTGAGCTTTCTCTTTTCCCAACTACAGAAATGTGAAGTACCTTTAAAATAAGAATTAACAACAACAAAAAATCCTCTTTTAAGAATGTAAGTGGTCTGCATTCTTGTGAAGATTTGCACTCAAGAATCTGACCTCTTGAAAACAATGGAATGCAACAGCAGAACTTACAGAATTTTAGCAAATTCATATTTCAAAGAAATCTCTAAAGTGTTATTTTCCCCTCACTTTACCATGGATATTCATGTAAACAATTTCGCCTAGAAACTGTTATTTATTTTGTTGTTGTTTTCTCTTATAGATTTATGGTTACTGCAGATTCTATGCATTTATGCATGCAGAACAATATGCATATTCAACAGGTTGATTTTCTTACTTACAAGGCATCAGCTGGGAAAAAGATTAAAGAAAAAAAAAAGTCAAAAGTGACATTGTTTTGAAATAAAACATGGCATTCCTATTACACTGGCTTAGACTTGAAGTACATTTTCTTTACCATTCTTCTCTCTCTCTCTTTTTTTTTTTTTTTCTTTATATCCTTCTGTTAAATAAAAAAATAACAAACAAACAAATAAACATCTTCCACTTATGGGATGCACATGCTTCCAAATCACTGTGTCTTAGATTGTGGCTTTCTGGTTATTGCATATGCCATACACTGATTTGAAGAACATCTGGTACTTATGAAAGTGTCCCCGTTTCAGTTAGGATAGAGTTCATTTTCTTCCTAGTAGCTAATATAGTGCTGTGTTTTCGATTTAGGGTGAGAGTAAGGGTGATAACAGACTGGTTTAGTTGTTGCAAAGCAGTGCTTTATTTATTTATTTATTATTTATTTATTTCATTTTTTAAATTTGTAGACAGGGAGAGTAGAAATTCTTCATAAATTCAGCAGCTGAGTCACATGGCTTAATGGATACTTTCTGTCTGCGGTCTAGTTCATCTATGGCTGTGTGCACAGCTGCATGATAATGCCATTACTGAACAAATAACACATAACACATAAGACAGCGAGTGTTCTCTTCTTCAGCTTCCCTGTGTCTCTCCCTTACCAAGATGTTGGATTTCCATCTTCCATCCTCATGCAAGCACTTGTTTTTTCTTCCTACAGTACTGCTTCTGGCTGCCCGTACTTCTCTTGACTGTACCGATTAGTGCTGCTGTGCATTAACATTGTGTTTACACTGCTTTGACATCCTTCTGCTGACAGCCTCCTACCCTGAGATTTTTCTCTAGCAGTTACCACCAATCACTATCACCACCGGCTGGCCTATTTATGAAAAGTTATATTTCCATCTCTTGCTTTAACATACTCATTTAATCTTATGTTTACACAATCTCATTTATATAATGTGTCACCAAATACTTGTATGGATGTTAATATGCACTGCATATGCATATTGCTGTATTCAAAATCTTGTTTAGGGACAGGGAAGAAACATACATAATATGTGAAGCTAAGAATTTAGTATTAGGATGGTTGGAACTGTGTCAGTCAATTCCAAGAATCCTTATTGGTTCAGATGTAAATAAATAAATACATATATTAATATATTAACATATATTAAAACAAACAAACAAACAACAAAAAATCCTGTTGCTAGCAGGTCAAAGGAGGTGATTCTCCCGCTCGACTCCACTTGTGAGACCCCCACTTGGAGTACTACATTCAGCTCTGAGACATGCAGCATGAGACATGGACCTGTTAGAGTCCAGAGGAAGGCCACAAAGATGGCTGGAGCACCCCTCTTATGAAGACAAGCTGAAGGAGTTGGGGTTGTTCAGCCTAGAGAAGAGAAGGCTCTGAGGAGACCTTACAGCAGCCTTCCAGTTCTTAAAGGGTACCTACAGGAAAGCCTGGGGGGGAGGGGGGGGGGGGAGAGCAGACACACTTTTTATCAGGGAGTATAGCAAAAGAACCAGGAATTTTAAACTAAACAAAGGTAGGTTTAGATTGGAGATTAGGAAGAAATTCTTTACTGTGAGGCACTGGAACAGGTTGCCCAGAGAAGCTCTGGATGTCCCCTCCCTGGAAGTGTTCAAGGCCTGGTTGAATGGGGTTTTGGGTAACCTGTTCTGACTGGAGGTGTCCCTGCCCAGGCAGGGAGCTGGAACTCACAGAATCACCAAATCACAGAATGTGATTGGAAGGGACCTTGAAATATCTAGTCAAATCTCCCTGCCAGAGCAGGAACACCTAAATCATGTTACACTGGAAGACGTCCAGGTGGGTTTTGAATGTCTCTAGAGAAGGAGACTGCACAACCCCCTTGGGCAGGCTGTTCCACTGTTCTGTCAGCCTCACTGTAAAAAAGTTTTTTCTCATATTTAAGTGGAACTTCCTATGTTCCAGCTTGCACCCATTGCTCCTTGTCCTGTCATTGGATATCACTAAGAATATCCTGGCTCAATCCTCCTGACTCTCACCCTTTACATATTTATAAAAATTAACAAGGTCATCCCTCAGTCTCCTCCAAGCTGAAGAGACACAACTCCCTCAGGCTTTCCTTGTGAGGGAGATGCTCCACTCCTCCCTTAATCATTCTTGTAGCTCTGCACTGGACTCTCTCAAGCAGTTAACTAGATGATCTTTAAGGTCCATTCCAACCCAAACCATTCTATGATTCTATGAAGTGCTTAGGAGTTTTATCTATAGCATTAGTGGGAAAAAACATGCATAGAAAATGACATATATATATTCCTCTCTCTGCAGATACCTTGCTTGCAATGATGCACATGGATATTAAGCATCACAATGTGCACAAAAAATAAAAACTTCCTATTGTACTGCATGTACTAAAATGTTGTGTGGAGTTCAGTTTTATTTTTTTTTCACTAACTTCAAAAGAGACAGTATTTCTTCTAAAGTATCTTGAATAACTCTCAATTCTAATTTGACAGCTGTTAGCATAAGAGAAATCAGTAAAAAATGCTAAGAAATAGAAGCTATATTATAGCAGCTTAAATGGCATCATTTCATTTCTGAGGTCATTTAAAAAACAAAGATAAAAATTCACACCACGGTCATGTGCTTTGGCTAAATTGGAAGCTTCAGAAAGTATATTCCTTTGGTCACAATGTGGTTCATGAGAATGGTGTGAGACAGTTCAGATTAGTTAATGTGTGAAAAATGATGTGCACACACATGGTAACTCTTGGACTTTGGTTCAAAAAGTCACTGTATAACAATATATTTTCAGGGTTGGTTTTATGACTTAAAGGTGTGTATATATATACACATATATATATCACAGTTTAATCTCCTTGTTTATTGATTAGTTTGATAATTAGTATTAATAAAATAGAACCATGTGCATCAGAAAAAAAAAAAAAAAAAGTTATTTGTATTTGCAACCTTAATGAATATAAACATACACACACAAAGATCTGTTAAGATATGTTAATGAGCCATGCAAAGACAGAAGATATCTTTATCCAGAAATTCATACAACTTACATATATATTTTAAACTACGAATTATATAATAAAATGTCAAAATACTAAATACTACACATACTAAGTATGTGTGTCTGGAAACTTCACATTGGAAAGTCTGAGCTGTAAACCTGCACCATTCTACAGAAGCCCTATTCCCTTAATAGGAATCAGCACATGCTGAGATTTTAGACTATAGTGGTTTAACTCCAGCAGGCAGGTAAGCAACACAGCTTCATGTTCACTACAGAGACCCAACCCTCGAGCATATCAGGTGGCTCTATAGTCAAGAAGAAACAATGGAAGTGTAAGTCAACTTGTTTAGTAAGGGAGAAAGTAGCTTCTGCTGAGAGGGAATAGGAGGAAGACTCAGAAGAGGCAATCTATTCTGCAGCAAAGCAGTCACAAGAACAGGAGGAGGGAAGAGACAGAAATCATAACCAAGTCAGAAACCACCTTCCCCTGAATGAGCTGCAAGATATGCAAAAAGATTTCAGCCGTCATCCAGGCAAGCACATTATCACCAGTTTGCTCTGATGCTGGGAGCCAATAGTCAGGAATTAAAGAACAAGGAAGCCTGGCAGGTGGGATCCCTTCCTAGAGACAATCAACAAAGGGGTTGGAAAAGAGGAAACATTCTTCAGGCTTAGGAGTTGACACCTACTGAACACGAAGACATGGTATCCCTTCAAGAAAAATCTTGTAAATTATCAAGGCAAGTGGACAACCATTGAAGGAGGTATCCACCATGGTGCAGGTGATCTACATGTATGTATGCATGTGTGCTACAAATAAGGAAACAATCCTAGTAAGTGGATTTTAGATCCAGTATGACTTAAACCAACGGACTTACCTTGAACAAGAGAAGTTGAATGAAAACTGAAAAAACAGGCAACTAGCAGTCAAATTCCTTAGCTCTCATCAGATTCAAACATTTGAATGTGGGCTTTTCATCTTCCTTGACAGTAGGAAATTTGTTATTTCAAAAATCTTTCTCTCCCCTCTCCCTGTTTATATATTTAGTTATTTTCTTTAAAACCTCAAATGATTAAATAATCAAATTATTTAGGTGCATAACTGAAATCTCAAAAAGCTCTGTGAGACAGTAAAAAAACATCCTATACATTTCTACATTTTCCCTGTTATATAAATAAATGGAACTGAAGGACATTTCCAAATAACTTATAAACATAATTAATATTTATCAGCCAAAAAATAAAGTTTCACTAACATAATGGAAATACTGTTTATGCAAAAATAGCCATAATCATTCTACCAGTCAGTCATAAATATTTCTTTTTTTTTTTTTTAATTTGTTTTTGTTTTATCGAAAGAAGCTTTAGATGGAAAAAAGAATTTCCTAGTTTATTCAATATGATTACATTCCAGTTTAAATTATGAAATAAAATAAAAAGCTTTGTACTATGTACAATGTACTGTATGACTGAAATGTTGCTTTTTCACATAATTGTGATGATACATTTATAATTTAAACAAAAATACCTAAAAGTCTGACAGGCAAGAGGAGATTCATGGTTCCTTGAATATTGAAAACAGAACAGATAAGTGATGAATTACAAATAAAGGGTGATGAAGTACAATTTTCTAAAACCAATTATTTTTACATTGTACATTGTTATTGAATCCTCTGTAGCATGCTGACCATATTCTTTCTGTATGAGAAATATTCAGTGAATTCAGAATAGAATAAATCATAGGCTTTCAATCAAATTCCTTGTTGCTGATGCATAGCAGTGAGTTATTTATTTTGAGATCACAGAATCACAGAATTGTAGGGGTTGGAAGGGACCTCCAGAGGTCATTGGGTCCAACCACCCTGCCAAAGCAGGTTTCATAGAGCAGGTTGCACAGGTAGGCGTCCAGATGGGTCTTGAATGTCTCCAGAGAAGGTGACTCCACAACCTCCTTGGGCAGCCTGTTCCAGTTCTCCATTACCCTCACTGTGAAGAAGTTACTTTGCATATTGGTGTGGAACTTCCTGTGCTCCATTTTGTGGCCATTGCCCCTTGTCCTGTCCCCACAAACCACTGAAAAGAGGTTGGCCATGAAAGAGGTTGGCTAATATGTATAGAAGTATAATGAAGTATTTATAAGGATCTTTCTTCATCAGCTCTCATTGGTGAAATGTAGAATGAAGATTTCTTTCTTGTCCTTAAAGTCAAACTTCAAACTTATCTTTTAGAATAAATCCTCACTCTGCGAATTACTGCACTGAAAAACTGTCACAAACAGTGGAATAAAAACATATACATTTGACTTATAGAGATAAAAATTGGCCCATGGAACACGAAGAAAGGGTTTTAATATCCTTTTAGTATTCTTTTACAAGGTCAAATGACCATCTCTGAAATGTTTATCATTTTTGCCAAGTCATATAACAATAATAGGGATAATGGTTGAGAAGACCCACCTTGCTAGGCCTGTAATGGCCAGATTCAGACTGGAATGGAGCATTTGGTATTTTTCTCCCTTGTTTTTTTTTATTTGTTTGTTTATTTGTATACATATGTTTGTATTATAGTGTAATACAAGCCCATTTCAGAAGGACCTGGGAGACATTTTTCCCCCGTACTACCATAAAATTAAGATTAATAATGCTTCTTGATGTCAATATCGATTTAGGACCTCTGATTAAAAAAAAAAAAAAAAAAAAGCAATTTACAATTTCAGAAATTTGTACTACAAAGAAAAAGAAGAATTGCAGACTATCAATATCTTTTATCCTGAAATATCACCTGAAATATCAGGGAATTAGTAGGTAGATAAAGAAGATAAAGATCCCTGATGATCCTAGGAAATGAGCTAGAACTGTTACAGAAGAAGGCAGAAAATACTAATAGTTCTCACTATATTAATGCAAGAGAAAATTCTTCCCAGATCTGTTATCCAAAAGTTTGTTAATCCTCCAAAGAATGAACACTGACAACTCTATATCTGTGTACAGTTTCTATTATTCTCCTTTGATTGAAATATATATATATTTATATATATATATATATATAAATGTTAGAATTTTAATTCAGACATCAAGTGCACATACAACACTAGCTTTATCTCAATCAAATCTTTGGAATTTAAGTCAGAATTTAATGACATTTTGTCATTGATTTGAGATAGTTAGTCCTATTCATAGAGGATCATATATTGTGGTGTTTTGTATTTTTGCTGTTGCAGAGCAGTACTTGCACACCATCAAGAACTTTTCTGCTTCTCATGCTGCTCTCTCAGTAAGGAGGCTGGGGATGAACAAAAAGCTGGGAGAGGACACAGCCAGGACAGCTGACCCAAACAGACTCAAGGGCTATTCCAAACCATATGACATCCTTCTGAGAAATAAAGCCATGGAAAAGATGGAAGAACTGGTAGACATTTAGAGTGATTGCATTTGTCTCCCTAGCAGGGCTAGGGAGGTGATCGTCCCCCTGTACTCAGCTCTGGTGAGGCCGCACCTCGAGTACTGTGTTCAGTTTTGGGCCCCTCGCTACAAGAAGGACATCGAGGTGCTTGAGCGGGTGCAGAGAAGGGCGACGAAGCTGGTGAGGGGCCTGGAGAACAAGTCCTACGAGGAGTGGCTGAGGGAGCAGGGCTTGTTCAGCCTGGAGAAGAGGAGGCTCAGGGGCGACCTTATCGCTCTTTATAGGTACCTCAAGGGAGGCTGTAGCGAGGTGGGGGTTGGTCTGTTCTCCCACGTGCCTGGTGACAGGACAAGGGGGAATGGGCTTAAGTTGAGCCAGGGGAGTTTTAGGTTAGATGTTAGGAAGAACTTCTTTACTGAAAGGGTTGTTAGGCATTGGAACAGGCTGCCCAGGGAAGTGGTGGAGTCACCATCCCTGGAAGTCTTCAAAAGAGGTTTAGATGTGGAGCTTAGGGATATGGTTTAGGACTTTACGGGGACTGTTAGCGTTAGGTTGGAGGTTGGACTCGATGATCTTGAGGTCTCTTCCAACCTAGAAATTCTGTGATTCTGTGATTCTGTCTTTCCAAAACTGTTACTCATAGTGAGCCCTGCTCTTCTGGAAGTGTCTGAACACCTGCCTGATGATGGGAAATAGTGAATGAATTCCTTATTTTGCTTTGCTTGCATGCACAACTTTTGCTTTACCTAATAAACTGTCATTATCTTGACCCATGAGTTCTTGTACTTTGGACTCGATGATCTTGAGGTCTCTTCCAACCTAGAAAATTCTGTGATTCTGTGATTCTGTGATTAACCTTTGCTATTCTCTCCCTCATCCCACATTCGGAGAGTGAGCAGGCAGCTGTGTGAGGTTAAACCACAATACTTTTCAAAAAATGTTGTTTTTCATTCCCAATCTTTTTTTCTCTTAGACTCATTTCACACTGTTGAATAAGTCGTATGCAGCCCCTGTGATTTATTGGCTTTTAGTTGCCCCAGCTAACTTATCTCTTGTGCCTCAGTGACCCTGAAGTAATCCAAGATAGCAAGTACATGACCAATAATAGATGGCATTGATTAATGTCTTCCGTATTGTGCACTAAGCATTGTCTTTACACTTCAGTCCTTTTAATTGATTCCTTGGCATTTCAGTGAAACCTAAGTTATTTGCTTGTTGTTTTCCAAACTATTCTTTCTCATTCATAAAATTGCAGAGGCATTATTTGTTATTTATTCAGTATGCATACCTCTGTTCACCTACTGACAACATAAAAATCATATTGATGCATTAGGGATAGCTACAATATTCATAAGTGGTGAAACTGTGATTTAATTTTTAATGGTAGCAAAAAAAAATATGTCAAATAATTCGAACCAATTCTTAATTTAGTTTTCTCTTACTTACTAAGTAAATTACAAGGGGAAAAAAGCAATCCCTCTTAAAAATATCAGCTAAATTCAGAGTTTTAG
Source organism: Aythya ferina (assembly GCF_964211825.1). Classification (NCBI taxonomy): domain Eukaryota; kingdom Metazoa; phylum Chordata; class Aves; order Anseriformes; family Anatidae; genus Aythya; species Aythya ferina. The sequence continues at coordinate 37,288,121 of NC_140296.1, read as the reverse complement.
AGGACTATAAACATAAATAAATATGTATCTTCATAATATCTAAGTGAATAATTATTATTGTCTGAAAGTGATCTGAAATGGGATTTTCATACTATAACATAATAATTTTAAAGTGCTTTCTCAAATTACTATGATCTTGACAGGCTGGAGAAATGGGCTTACAGTAACCGCACACAGTTCAGCAAAGGGAAATGCAAAGTCCTGCACCTGACATGTGAAGAAATGCTGACAGAGCTGGGGCAGTTCATCCTGGAGAGAACTCTTGGGGAACCTGATAAACATATGAAGGAATGATGTGTAGAAAGTGGATCCAAGACCATTTCAGTGGTGCCCAGTGACAGGCAATAGGAAGAGCAGGAAGTAATGGGCACAAACTGAAACAGAGGAGGCTCCTTATGAACAAAAGAAACCATTTTATCATTTTAAAGGTGGTTGAGCACTGAAACGGGTTGCCTGGAGAGGTTGTGGACTCACCCTCCTTAGACTCTAAAGTTGCTTAAAGATGGCCTAGGGCAACCAGGTGACCCTGCTGGAGCTGGGACCATATTTGGACCATATAACCTCCAGAGGTCCCTTCCAACCTTGGCAATTCTGTGATTTGGTGATTATATTCTGGGCTGAGAATAAGTTCCATCTCTCCCTATGGAATCTACGGAAGTATTTTACTTAGCATAAAGAGACCAAAAACTGAGTACAGCATTAAAGCACATCATATTACACACCTTAAACTTATTTTGTGTGTAGTAAAAATTCTCCACGAGAAACTGAGAGAACAAATCCCTTTGCAAAGTTCTTAAAACAAGTAACATGAAGCTGAAGAACTTTATTAGATGTTCAAAGACCTTAAAAAATGAATGAGCAACCAAAATATTAATGCATGAAATGAGGTGTAAAATATATATTATGATAACTTTATATTTGCTTTGAATAATAATAAAAAATATATAAATATATTCACTTTTTTCCTTTTTTTTTTTTTTTTTCCATTGTAGAAACCTAAAGTTAGATATATAAGTCTAGATTTTTGAACCCTGAATTTAAACTTCTAAATATACTGCTTGTGGATGTATGCTTAAGAGAGATCTTCAAACACAGACTTTACATTCATAAACACTGTGTAAGTTTTAGTGAGCAAGAAGACAGTATAGCAATGATATTTATAGGCTATTTGTAGGAATTTAGTCTCTGAATATGACAAACACATCCATTAGGAAAATTGAATTGCTTTCAATTGTCATTATTTTTGAGCAAATAAATGAGTTTTAAGAAGCCATTGATTATAACTGTAATTTAGATACTGAATTGCTAGCACCAAAATCTTGATTAATATTTGGAGTTATTCAAAATTTCTGAAACATTGGCTTGGGTTTGACAGTTCTGATTCATCACTGGCACTTACTGTCATTTCAAGTTGCTGACTTCTCACCTGGGCTACAGTTTCTACCACACACCCACACACAAAACACCCTAAGAGATTCAGCGTCACATATGAAATTTAGATATCTCAGAGGAAATTATGAGTCTGTGTATAGACATTTGCATGCCACACCAGATAAATTACTGTTGTGTTTGTCAGTATTGCTTCTACTTATTGAACATATGTCTAAATAGTGCATGTACCTATGTATATTATATGCTGATTTTGCAGTTTACCAAGAGTCACATATGTCCTGTTGTCATTTTGTATGACAAAGTGAAATCTGGGATGGCTGCCCAAGAACTTTTCTTTGTTACCATAATAAGAGACAGCTGGATGAACTTTTTTTGCTTGTGGGAACTCTAATTAAAATGAAAGAAAGCAACATTGCAGTATAAGGAAATCAGTTTTAGATCTAACAACTTTGTGCTTACTTTCCTCCAGCTGAGTTTTCCTATTGATAATAATTGAATGCTGGTTCCTTGAAGAGCAGAGGTATAAATTAGCTATTGCAGGCTGACAAAAGAAAAGTCATTTTCATGTGAATAGAAGATGTTGTCTTCACATAAACTGGAAAGAAAAAAAAAAAAAGGAAGATCTAAACTTACAAATATCTGGGGGGGGGGGGGGGGAGAATTCATAAATGCAATAATTCTACTTATAAAGCTAATTCATTTAAATGTTTTAAATTTGTGATTTTCTTCCCAAGAACACTATTTTAAATAAACTGGGTTTCCTAGTATTCCCAGCAGTTATCATGTAGATTAGTCTCATAACAACTCTCAAGAACCTCTCCATCTCAGCTGAGTTTTTGTTCTTTTGTACAGACCAGATGTCATTCATCAAGAAAAATATTCTCTCAGAGGAACAACAGTGCCCTGGAGTGCCAGCATAAATTGAATGAGAAAGCCAAAAATTCTATGAGATCTTATGTGTGGAAAAGTATGGAAAATCTTTACTAACTGATCCCTTTTTCTTTTAAGGCTCTCATTGACAGAAAAGAAGTGTGTAGCTAAACACAAGAGTATTCTTCAAGCATCATTTAGTTGGCAGTTCATTTTCCCTACATTCTACGATATCTGAAACCTCCATAGTGATTTAAGCTCCACTGCTTCAATTGCTCAGAACAGTTAGATTCAAAGACATATTTAAGGTGAAGAGAGAAAGTCTCTATCTTGCAGTCAGAGTCATTGCTACAACAGTTTGAAGTATCAAGTATCTATGATAGTTCAGTGGTAAAATAGATTGATCTATATGATTGACAGGAAATATTTCTTCATTAGGCTTGTCCCTCTTTCCTGAATACTTCTGTAAATTTATTTGTAACTTAAAATTATTTGTCAGTTTATTTATTTATTTATTTTGTAAACACTGGAGTATCTGAATTTAAACACCTTTAGTATCTATTCAGAGTATCTACAAAACTGGTCTTGAAAAATGCATGACATAATCTCTGCTAGCTGTTACACAACATAAACAGTAAATCTCAAAGCAGTACAAATAACCTAAGACAGTGAGGAGTACTTCAGGACTTCATAAGAGAGGAACATACCTAAAAAAAAAAAAAAAACCAACAATATTTATCTAGATATTTATATTTAACATTTAATCATTCTACCTAGACATCATTCCAGACATTAGAATGCTTTTTTTTTTCCTTTCTTTTTTTTTTTTTCTTTCATGATATAGGAGTGTTCTTTTATAATATATAGGAGTGTTATTTTGTTATTTTCTGCATTTTGCAAATACAGAATTTAAGTACAAAGAGACCACATCTTAGTGCCAGGAAGATGCTTGGACACTGAAGTGGGTATTAACTACATAATTTTTACCCAGACAGTAATTACAAACCTGAAATCAAATGTCTATTTGTGTTATTGAATGTTGGAATTTTTTTTTTTTTTTTTTTTTTTTAAAGTAGATGATCAACTTTATGAGGTAAGGGAGATGTACAAACTTTTACGTGAGACAGCTAATCCACATCTGAATCTGCTAAATGGTGAGGTTTCAAACTCAAGCAAAGTTATGTAACAGTTCATAAGCTCTGCTTTCCTTTAGCTGTCTCACATAAGAGGACAGATATTTTTGTAGGTCTTTGTGGAGAATGTTTAACAATGTTGTCCTGTAATATGGTATTGCAATTTCTAACAGCATGCCACAGGCTTTATATTTAGTTTTCAAGTCATCAGGACTGAGGACAGTAAGGCCTGATCTGTTTGGTTTTTTTTCTTGGCCTCCTTACATATTAATATTACTTGATTTATATTTAACAGCAGTTTTATCTACTTGAACAGATAGAATTATAGAACCATAGAATGGTTTGGGTTGGAACAGATCTTAAAGGTCATGTAGTTCCAACCCCCTGCCTGGGCAGGGACACCTCCAGTCAGAACAGGTTACCCAAAACCCCATTCAACCAGGCCTTGAACACTTCCAGGGAGGGGACATCCAGAGCTTCTCTGGGCAACCTGTTCCAGTGCCTCACAGTAAAGAATTTCTTCCTAATCTCCAATCTAAACCTACCTTTGTTTAGTTTAAAATTCCTGGTTCTTTTGCTATACTCCCTGATAAAAAGTGTGTCTGCTCTCCCCCCCCCCCCTCCCCCCCAGGCTTTCCTGTAGGTACCCTTTAAGAACTGGAAGGCTGCTGTAAGGTCTCCTCAGAGCCTTCTCTTCTCTAGGCTGAACAACCCCAACTCCTTCAGCTTGTCTTCATAAGAGGGGTGCTCCAGCCATCTTTGTGGCCTTCCTCTGGACTCTAACAGGTCCATGTCTCATGCTGCATGTCTCAGAGCTGAATGTAGTACTCCAAGTGGGGGTCTCACAAGTGGAGTCGAGCGGGAGAATCACCTCCTTTGACCTGCTAGCAACAGGATTTTTTGTTGTTTGTTTGTTTGTTTTAATATATGTTAATATATTAATATATGTATTTATTTATTTACATCTGAACCAATAAGGATTCTTGGAATTGACTGACACAGTTCCAACCATCCTAATACTAAATTCTTAGCTTCACATATTATGTATGTTTCTTCCCTGTCCCTAAACAAGATTTTGAATACAGCAATATGCATATGCAGTGCATATTAACATCCATACAAGTATTTGGTGACACATTATATAAATGAGATTGTGTAAACATAAGATTAAATGAGTATGTTAAAGCAAGAGATGGAAATATAACTTTTCATAAATAGGCCAGCCGGTGGTGATAGTGATTGGTGGTAACTGCTAGAGAAAAATCTCAGGGTAGGAGGCTGTCAGCAGAAGGATGTCAAAGCAGTGTAAACACAATGTTAATGCACAGCAGCACTAATCGGTACAGTCAAGAGAAGTACGGGCAGCCAGAAGCAGTACTGTAGGAAGAAAAAACAAGTGCTTGCATGAGGATGGAAGATGGAAATCCAACATCTTGGTAAGGGAGAGACACAGGGAAGCTGAAGAAGAGAACACTCGCTGTCTTATGTGTTATGTGTTATTTGTTCAGTAATGGCATTATCATGCAGCTGTGCACACAGCCATAGATGAACTAGACCGCAGACAGAAAGTATCCATTAAGTCTTAGTGAGACCATTCAGTCTCGTGATAATGGAGTAGTGGGGAGGAATCATCTCCTTTGACATGCTAACTACACTTCTTCTGATGCAGCCCAAGTTACGTTTGAATTTCTGGGCTGCAATTACAAATTGCCAATTGAGCTTTTCATCTATAAATATTCCCAAGTCCTTCTCCACAGGCCTGTCTCTATTCATGCATTGCCCATTGTGTATTAGTGTTTGGAATTGCCCTGACCAAGATGCAAGACCTTGCACTTGACCTTGTTTTACCACGTTATTTGTATAGGCCCAACTCTTGTGCCTGTCAAGGCTCCTCTGGATGGCATCCCTTCTCTCCAGCATGTCAAGTGCACCACACAGCTTGGTGTCATCTGCAAACTTGCTGAGGTTGTAGTCAATCTGACTGTCTACATCACTGACAATGACGTTAAATAATACCAGTCCCAATACAGACCCCTAAGGAATACTACATATAACTTCTCCACTTGGACATTGAACAAATTGTGGCCATTGACTGCAACTCTTTGAGTATGATCCTGCATTCAGTTCCTTATCCAATGAGTGACACATCTAAATAACATGATCAATTCCATGTCTCATCATTTTAGAGACAAGGATATCATGTGGGACTGTATCAAATGCTTTGCACAATTCCAGGCAGATGATGTCAATTGGTCTTCCCTTATTCACTAATGCTGTAACCTCACCATAGAAGGCCACTTAATTTGTCAGGTAAAATTTGCCCTTAGTGAAGCCATATTGGCTGTCTCCAAGCACATCTTTGTTTTCCGTATTCCTTAGCACAGTTTCCAGGAGATCTGCTTTGTGATCTCGCCAGGTACAGAGGTGAGACTGACTGGCCTAAAGTTCTGTGGGTCATCCTTTTTCCCTTCTTTAAAAATGTGGGTTGTATTTCCCCTCTTTCCATTAGCAGGAACTTCACTGGACTGACATGACTTTTCAGATATGATAGTGGCTTAGTAACTTCATCCAAGAGTTCCCTCAGGATCCACAGAAGCATCTCATCATGTCTCATGGACTTGTGCACCTTCAGTTTCCTCAGCTGGTCTTGAACCTGATCTTCTCCTACTGGTGGTACTTCATTCTTCCATTCTACAACAACCCTTCCTTTCATCCTGTCAGAATAAACTGTTTCGTCCACAGTTTATTTTATGTGTAACAGCTGATCAACTTGTGATATATTTTACTTCTTTCTTTAAAACTTGCCCATCATTATTTTCCCCAAGGCATTCAGAGTTATTCATAAAGTAAAAAAAGTTGAAGGAGAATATATATATATATATATATATATATATTTTTTTTTTTTCTTTAGGATGCCTGTGGGCAATTATTTTGTGAAAATTTTATATTTTGTCTGGCCTCCAAGGTCATGGATATTATTAAACCTCAACATAAATTATGCTATTCCTTCCGACACTCTGAAATTATCTCTTGAAGTAGTATCAATGCTTTCTTAGAATTCAGTCTTCTGGAAGAGTTCTGGCACTCTTCATGCCAGCAAATTATTAATTTATTTCTATAACCGCAACTGTAACTGTACCTACTGCAACTGTAACTGTACCTGTAGCTATTACTACTACTGCTACTACTACTACTACTACTACTAGTACTACTACTATTTGTTTATTTTATTATTAATTATTTCTCTTTGGAGATATGAATTGTTGGGAAAAAAAAAAAAAAAAAAAAAGTTTGGTTTGGTTGTTTTTGCCTTTTAGACTGACCTGTCTGCTTCTTATCTTCACCAATGTGACTGTGGTGGTTTTACCATGCTGGGCAGCTAAACACCACAACCGCTCAGCAGAGCACAGAGCACACATACGGAGCACAGCACTGTATGGGCTGCTGCAGGGAAAGTTAACATTCCAGCCAGACCCAGTACAGTGACCTGTCCAGCTCTTATGAGTATCAAAAAGCATTTAGTCCATGCAATGGGCCATGACATTGCACACAGGTCTCTGCAAATTACAGTTTCTTTGATTGTGGTCTCATCTAGCTCCTGAAAAAATTTTGGGGACCCTACTTTTGCATCTACAGCCAGGCATCAACTTTAAGACAGTGGCTTTAAGGAATAGAATACTAATGGTGAAAATTTACCTTTCACCATACTTCTTTGCAGGCTGTCTGCAGAATAACTTGAAACTTGCTTTTCTTCAAATTGTGTATTAGAGTTTAGTGAGACAACAGTTCATTTACCTTTAATTCTACACTCAGAAAAGGTTGAAGCTAAGATTAGAACGCAAATTGAACAAGCAGAGATTTCAAATACGAGGTTCTTGCCTGGAAGGGATGTGTAATTTGAAGATATCTATAATCGGGCTTAAGGACCAAATTTTAGCAAGAAGAGAGTTTTCTCACAGATGTCTGTAGAGTAATCATGTTTAAAAAGAGAAAATGTCAATCTGCTTACTGGTTTTGTGCACTGTAAATTATTAAGCATTGTTTCTAAACATTATTCAGATTTTTAAACAAAATGTAAAAGGAAAGATATTACTGAAATAGTGAGACTGTTTAGCAGTTAAAAACATGTTGGCAGTAGTTGTACTGTATTTCTTCTGAATATTTAAAAGAATATGCTTTCAGTATTTCATTGGTTTTGAGGGGTTGTTTGGTCTTGATTTTTGTTTTAATATATATTGTCTAATATTGTTGTTTACTATTTTAGGAGCTTTTTTTTCACAATCCTTCATGTTTTAGATCTATGAATTTACAGTTAAAATGCCTAATACTTGTAAAACTAGACACATGTTTAAAAGGAAAAAAGCTCATACTGTGTGGAATGCACTTTATCTTGGAGGCATTCTCATTTAATTGATGTACTCTGACCTTGCCATTAGTCTTGCTAGAGGCAAGCTATTTCTGTCTGCATTACTTTTTGTTGTTACTTTTGTGTAGAAATTCAGAATCTGCTGTTCCATATAAATGTGTGACAGAGAAGAATACACCCTGGAAAGTCATTCAACTCCTATCTACTCTTACACTTTCAAAGTTAATTCAAACAAGTGTATACCATAGTGCCATACATCAAAGTCTGTTTTATCAACAGAAGTTTGGAATACCAAACTTGTGATCATGATTTGAGATATTGCAAGAAAATTATATTCCTTACTCAGTTATCTGCAGTCCAGGTATCAACTTCTTAGATATAAATCAATCTTATCCTGCACTAGTTACTTTGCAGCTGTGCCTGAGCTTATTAATTTGCTGGTTTTTTTTTTTTTTTGTTTGTTTGTTTGTTTGTTTTCGTACAGAGTGAAGGAGAGAATCAAGTGACATATCACATAAACACTATTTTAAAACTTATTAAAAACTTATTAAAAATATTTTTAAAAATATTAAAAACTATTCTTTTAGCTTTAGGTTATTGAAATGATGAAGGATGTGTGCAGAATGTAACTGTCTTTGAATTATTTTCATTGTTAAACGTTAGACAATATGACAAATTTTAGTCTGACTCAGTCATTTAGAATGGTGTCTGCAGAGCTCTTTCCGGTGCTCATTTATCTTTGTTATTGTCTGGTAACTTGGGGAGACATAGGACTGATAACAAATACAAAGATAGTACATGGATTAAATTAACAACACTTACATGTCTCATTGTTTTTTTCCCAAAGATAAATGTTAGGGATTCAAAAATTCCATGGTAAATACCATTAATACAACTTTGCTGAAAGCAAATACATGCCAATTCTTCTAATTTCAGTCATTAATTAAAGATGTATTTTGACAAATTATCAGCTACTGTTTTACAAACTATTCTGAGTCTCTAATGAAAATAATTGTTAAAATCAGGCAGTTTAGTACAAATAAGTACTAAAGTAATCTTTTAATGTCTATAAGCATGTCATTATCATGCCTATAAGCTTGATATTCACACAGATAAGAAACAACCAGGCATTCCAGAGAGAAACAAACCCATCTGCTTAAGATTTTGCATACTGCTTTTCCTATCAGAATCAAAGTCATTATAGTTTGTTTGTTGAGGTTAATTTGCAGAGAAATCATACATGTAACTATACTGTTTTACTTCAAGTGAGAAACAATTTTAAAGAATTTAAGATTTGAATGATATTTTTGGAAACTAATTATAGTTTTTACTGACATTGTTAATTTTAAACATTTATCTCTTGAGAGAAGGTATTATGAAGCAAGTCAAAATATGTATAATTAAAGACACTCAAAAAACATGTCAGCCTTCATTGAAGCATACAAAGAAAAAAAAACACACAAAACCAAAAGATCCTTCCCTTCCCCTTCCCCTTCCCCTTCCCCTTCCCCTTCCCCTTCCCCTTCCCCTTCCCCTTCCCCTTCCCCTTCCCCTTCCCCTTCCCCTTCCCCTTCCCCTTCCCCTTCCCCTTCCCCTTCCCCTTCCCCTTCCCCTTCCCCTTCCCCTTCCCCTTCCCCTTCCCCTTCCCCTTCCCCTTCCCCTTCCCCTTCCCCTTCCCCTTCCCCTTCCCCTTCCCCTTCCCCTTCCCCCTTCCCCTCCCCCTCCCCTCCCCTCCCCTCCCCTCCCTCCCCTCCCCTCCCCTCCCCTCCCCTCCCCTCCCTCCCCTCCCCTCCGCTCCCCTCCCCTCCGCTCCCCTCCCCTCCCCTCCCCTCCCCTCCCCTCCCCTCCCCTCCCCTCCCCTCCCCTCCCCTCCCCTCCCCTCCCCTCCCCTCCCCTCCCCTCCCCTCCCCTCCCCTCCCCTCCCCTTCCCTTCCCTTCCCTTCCCTTCCCTTCCCTTCCCTTCCCTTCCCTTCCCTTCCCTTCCCTTCCCTTCCCTTCCCTTCCCTTCCCTCCCCTCCCCTTCCCTCCCCTCCCCTCCCCTCCCCCTCCTCCCTCCCCTCCCCTCCCCTCCCCTCCCCTCCCCTCCCCTCCCCTCCCCTCCCCTCCCCTCCCCTCCCTCCCCTCCCCTCCCCTCCCCTCCCCTCCCCTCCCCTCCCCTCCCCTCCCCTCCCCTCCCCTCCCCTCCCCTTTCCTCCTTTCTCCTCTCTTCTGATTTCTTTTATTTTCCTTTTTTTTTTCTTTTTTTTTTCTTTCTTTTTTTTTTTTTTTTATTCCTGTTACCTATTGGTACCACCTTGTGGTGTAATTGCCTGAAGTAACTAGGAAAATAAAACTAACATTCACATTTTTAAGGAAAAGGTACAGCATTGAAGAGGCTTTCAGGGTAGGGCATTATCTGAGCGTTTCCTAGGCTCCCAGCCTTAGATGCTATCGCACTGGGGAAACTTGGTGTGCTAGCTCTAAGGAACAGCACGGAGCGTAGAGTGGAGTGGAGACACCACGGCTAGGCTCTGTAATGAGGTGGAGCCTCAATTGTTCTTGTGCACAAAGCTGCACTTTTTGCCACCCTGAGCCAAAGACCTGTCATGTTTTGACAAATGCTGTACCCTAGTGTACTTTTTGTTCATTATAATATCATTATAATACCAAAACACACCTCCATCCCAAAAGCTACCCACCTCCAAGGTACGACCACCCCTCACTGAGCATGCGCGCTGAATTTCTCGGAGCCTATTACTTTAAACGGAGACGGGAGAACTTTACACCAATCATAACTAAGATATGCTTGACTAGAGTCACTCAAGCTCCACCTAAAAAGATAGAAAATAATATAAATTGGCCCAAGAGAAAGGGGATGTTAGGGAAGATACCACTGTCAGGGGAGATACCATCCCGAGGAAATACAACATCCTTAGGACCTCCTGACTCCTGGGATCAGTCGACGGGCTGAGCCTCTCTTCCCCCTCATTGGGACGCCTTTGGGTGAGATCTGAATACTTGCTTATAAATCTCTATAGAGTCTTTGATCCTTTTAACGCGTTTATTCCTAGGCTGCACACCTATAACACCTGTAACACCTGTGTATTTCATGCATGCTAGCTTGCTTTTGCAGACAGTCACTATCACTGGCAATCCAAAAGAACCTGATTACCTGTTGCTGTAATAAACCATACTTGATTGCATTGTGATAGCTCTCATGAAGTGCAACTAGGGTGAGGGTGGTTATCCATGATAGTTCAGTGTTCTGAATCTAACCAGACCCCCAGACGGTTAATGCGTTTTTGGTGAATGTCTGAACGGACCCCCAGACGGTTACCGCATTTTTGGTGAATGTCTGACTGGTTCAGTACCCTGAATCCGACCAGGCCCGTAACAGTTAATCAGCTACACCCCTTAATGTGACACACCTTTTTAATTGTTACTATGAAAAGTAGGAAAATGAACTTTTAGTGGGTTTGAAAGACATCAGTGTTTTTCTATTTAGGTAGGAAAGCAGCAAGAAGGCAAAATGTTGGAAGAACAGCTTCAAGGATAAGTTTTTATTGTTTCTTGTTTGTTTGTTTGTTTTCTTAACCTGTCTGTTGTCCATTTTGGCCCCACCGAGTATTAAGACAGTATTTAGTCAGCTGAATATGAGCCAGCAGTGTGCTCAGGTGGCCAAGAAGGCCAACAGCATCCTGGCTTGTATCAGAAACAGTGTGACCAGCAGGACTAGGGAGGTGATCGTCCCCCTGTACTCAGCTCTGGTGAGGCCGCACCTCGAGTACTGTGTTCAGTTTTGGGTCCCTCACTACAAGAAGGACATCGAGGTGCTCGAGCGGGTGCAGAGAAGGGCGACGAAGCTGGTGAGGGGCCTGGAGAACAAGTCCTACGAGGAGCGGCTGAGGGAGCTGGGCTTGTTCAGCCTGGAGAAGAGGAGGCTCAGGGGCGACCTTATCGCTCTTTATAGGTACCTCAAGGGAGGCTGTAGCGAGGTGGGGGTTGGCCTGTTCTCCCACGTGCCTGGTGACAGGATGAGGGGGAATGGGCTTAAGTTGAGCCAGGGGAGTTTTAGGTTAGATGTTAAGAAGAACTTCTTCACTGAAAGGGTTGTGAGGCATTGGAACAGGCTGCCCAGGGAAGTGGTGGAGTCACCATCCCTGGAAGTCTTCAAAAGACGTTTAGATGTAGAGCTTAGGGAAATGGTTTAGTGGGGACTGTTAGCGTTAGGTCAGTGGTTGGACTCGATGATCTTGAGGTCTCTTCCAACCTAGAAATTCTGTGATTCTGTGATTCTGTGAAGACATTTTTGGTCAGGGCAATTTGACAAAAGAAAGAGATGTTCTTAAATGGGTTTGTATCAAAATTTCATTCATTATTTTACTTTTTTTTTTTTTTTTTTTCTCATCCAACTTCTTAATTTTCAACTCAGTGTCAGTTATATTGATATTTTTCTGAGTTTATATACAGCATGAATCTTGGCATTTCAATAGTCCAATCAGTTCATTAAAGAGGTAATTATTTATTAGGGAACAAGTGGAAAATATTTATTGCCTTCTTCAGGTAAGGTCCGAATAGAACCAAATGAAGACCTAGCTGCCTATTATTACTTGCTGTATTCAAAGTAGGGCTGGAGTTTTAATAAATATTTTGCAAAGAGTGATCTCTGTAACACCTCAATAAATTTGCTTTGTGTAGTGATAACACTACACTGATGATATCTGTTTAGGGCAGAAGGGGACCATTAACTGGAAATATGATATGCAGATTACATGTTCTACTACAAGCAAAGATCAAGCTAGACTACATTAGTAGCTTGTATTTGTGAATACTTCAAATGGTTTATTGCAGTGAAGGCTAGAACACGTCCCTGCACACCACAGAAAGTTAAAGCTACAAAATCTTTGCCCTGCATCTAGATGTATAGAATATGTGGGACTTCTACATACTTAATCACTAGACCCTCATTGGGACAGGAATGTGGATCATTACACTCATATTTTTATTTTTTTTCCTAAAGAATGCTCTGAACAATAAGTTGAGAAATGATTTGCACATTCTGTCCCTCAGGCTGAATAAATATTGCTTGAAAAGACAAATATCATAGAAGAATGACAGCTAGAGTATTACTGTGGGTAGGACCAGCTGACTTCCAGAAGTCCCTTCCAACCTCAAGCATTCTGTGATTCTGTGTTTAATATCAGTCATGAAATTCCCTATTTAGAATTTAAACACCATGTTTAGTGCACAGGAAGGGAGGTCCACTGATTTGAACTCGAGCTGGAAGACCCACCTGACAGAAAACTTTTCTAAATTATGCATGTGAAAGGCTGCTTTTATAACTGCTTTTACCAGTTTCAGCTCTGATATCAATCTAAAAAAAAAAAAAAAAAAAAAAAAAAAAAAAAAAAAGACAAAACAATTTGTATACAACGCAGCTATATGAGAAAAAGTCCTATGCAGGCAGAGTTTCCATTGGCCATCAATGTACAGTTGAGCTATTAGATGCAGGGTAGATATACCAAAACAACTCATCTCCTGTATTTTATTTTATTTTTAGTAATTTTTAATAATTTTTAATAAGTCTATGTTTTTGGTAGCAGATACTGTAGCAGACTCATCTGCCTTGCAAATACTGTGGCTTCCACAGAAGTAGTATAATTTAAAATATAAAAAGCAGTAGTTAAAATAAATACTATTCCAAACTTCTACAAATATTGAATTTTCTTCATATTTTTCTCATATTTGCTAAGCAGCTGACATTGAATAACTGCATATCTTTCAAATGTCTATGACACAGAGGTATTTTTGGATCTTGTCTGGATATAAAGTACAAAGTAGTAAAGTAATCTGGAGTGTGCATGACATCATCCAGGCCCACTCATATATTTCAAAAATATTCAGTGATATTTATGTACTGTTCCCTCTGATTTTTAGTCACCATTATTGTTCTAAAATATAATTTTGTTATCACATTCGATTGCTTCTATGAGTATCACAGTCTTGCTTCACAATCTGCATGTGTGCAGAAGGGTTCAAGTTGACATTCACCCAGAGGACATAAATGAGGACTGACTGTTCCATTGGGTGGTAATGTACTGCTGAGCTAAGCAGTAGTTGTACTGGACTATACTGTGGCTCAGGCTGCTCAGAGATGTTGAGTGTTATCTGGTTGTTTTCAGCAGGGAGGATACCCCATTGCTGAGAGGTTTGATACTGGGAGCAGAGAGGAAACAGATTTCACTACAGGGCCTTTAAAACCTGGGCTGTGCTTTTTTTTTTTTTTTTTTTTTTTTTTTAATACATCCATAGGTTGTGCAGAACTGTTCTTGGACTGGATCAAATCATTCTACCGTGAGGAGGAGATGGAATTCAGACATCTCCACATTTGTGTGGATCTCTCTGAGCACTGTTCTGGGAAGTAAATGTTGCTGCCTGTGTCATGCTGCTCCATTAACCAGATTTCTGAATTTCTGTTTATTTGTGTTGTTTATTTTTTGTGTGTGTGTGTGTTTTGTTTTGTTTTGTTGCTGTTTAAATTGGTGTTATGAAAAGTAGGAAGTTTTCATTGGGTTCAAAGATTACTGGCTTTGATTGGCCAGACATGTAGATAAAGTTTCACTGGTAGTGTAGGTGTATAGACTGCTTTCAGCCTGGCTAACAGTAGTTCTTGTTGTGAGGATTGATTTGTACTCCACAACAACAGGCTCCAAACCAAACTTCAGCTCCAAACTGCAGGATTAGGACTGAGGTATCTGCTGTGCTTGGCAGTTCCACTGCAAATGCAAGAATCATTGATGTTAATGATAATATTATTTTTATTATTATTATTTTTTAAATCTTTTATTGCTTCTGCTGTGGTTGCTAGCTACTGGAGGACAGTTTGTCTGAGGATATCTGGGAACGGGGCTGGTTTTGATGGACAGGAGCAAAAAAAAAGAAGGGTGCTGACACTTTTTGGGGCAGTCACTTGTGGTGGATTTACTCAGGTGGGCAGCCAAGCTCCACCACAACCGCTCTCTCAATCCCCCTCTCCTCAACGAGGAAGGGGGAGAAAATACAACACAGAGAACTCGAGGTTTGAGATGAGAAAGGTTTAATTAAAGGGAAAGGGAATGGGGAGGAAAAACAGAGACAAAAGAAACAATCAGTCCGCGCGGAAGCACAGAGAGAGAAAAAATTATTCCCTACTTCCCATCAGCGAGCGGTGTTCAGCCACGTCCTGGGAAGCAGGGCCTCAAACACGTAGTGGTTGTTCAGGAGGAACAGCCCCCTCCCCCACGAGAGCCCCCCCTTTTATTGCTGAGTGTGACATCAGGTGTTATGGAATATCCCTTTGGTTGGTTTAGGTCAGCTGCCCCAACAATGTCCCCTCCCCATCACTTGCCCACCCCCAGCCTGCTGGCTCCTGGGGGCTTGGAAGGAGTCCTGATGCTGTGCCAGCACTACGCAGCAATAGACACAACACTGGAGTGATATCAGTGCTGTTCCAGCTACGAGTGCAGAGTACAGCACTGTGCAGGCTGCTGCAGGGAAAAGGTGACTCCAGCTCAGGCTGACCCAACACATCACTGCAGACTGTTGCTCCTGCATGAGCACATCTATTATGGTTGAAGGCGATGTGAAGGCCTAATGCTTGAAGAAACTCTGCACAGAAACTTCTTAACTTGAAATTATACTGCATGGGAGAGGAGGTCTGTGTAGTGGATTCTATGTTCCAATAGGAAATTAAAAAATAAATTAAAAAATAAAAACACTTAAATTGGATTATTTTGCTCTCTTTGTTGCTGCCTTTTAGGTGCATTTTCTGCTACAGAAAAGGAAGTGGATATATAAAAGTAAACACCTTTACACTTTGTTTGATCTAGGTCATGTATGCATCACATTCTAGCTTACTTTTTATATTTAAGTACCTGGGATTAAATCCAGGATTTTTCTGTTAAATAAAATAAATTTCTTGTAGAGATCTTCTTTGATAACTTTCTGGCATTGTGTCTTAGCACTCTTATACAAACTACTCATACAAATAAGATAAGCTTAGTGCCTCATGAATCTTTCAGAATCACCCCCATCCTCCTTAGAAATACTCTAGAATAACTCACGATCTCCATCAATCTAAACCATCTGTAATCTAACTTCCTTTGTAATTTTAGCAGAAAATGAATTAATTAAAAAAATATGTGGTTCCCCCCCCCCCAACCTCCACACCCTACCCCCATTACTTCTCTAATCCTCTTCCTTACTTTCTATGTGTAGCCACCAGAAGTGGAACCTTAAAGTGGTTGGGGAACCTTAAAACCATGAAGATATATTTCTTCTAATATTTGAAAGTACACCTAGCATTGTTCACAGAACGACAATATATATATATATATCAAATATATATAAATTTATATGCTTTACTGCAATTTTGTGATTCAGAGTTTTATTTAAGGAGCTTAACTGTGTTTGAATTCACTTTTCTGTCTTCCAGCAAAGGGTGATAGAAACAAGTGTGAGAGGGGAAAAAAAGGAAAACAAAAACAAAAACAAACCAAAACAAAAACAAACAAAACAAACAAAACAAAACAAAACAAAACAAAACAAAAAAAAACACACAGTGAGAAACAGCCCTACAAGCAAGGTTAGAAAAGAAAGAGGGAATGAAGGTGCTCCAGATGCGAAGGCAGAGGTTCCCATGAAGCTTGGTGAGAAACCATAGCGGAGAAGATACCCAGAATGTAACCCATGGAGCTGAGTGGATATTTCCTTTTGAAACTGCAAAGAAACTGAGGCCTGTGAAGAGTCCACCACTGGAGCACTTCTTGAAGTACTGTGGAAAGTACTTTGGCCTGTGGAAAGTACCCTAAGTTACTTTTAACCCAAACCATTCTGTGACTCTATGACCCACAGTCGAAGAGCGAAACGTGTGAGGAGGAAGGATTGGCAGAGAGGAGCTCTTACAGACACAGCCCCCATTTCCCATCTCCCCACGCTACTCAGCAGGGAGAAGGAAATAGAGGAGTTGGGAACAAAGGACTGAACCCGAGCCTGTAAAGAGGGGTAAGGAGTTACAGTTGGGGGGAAGGTGGGAAGTTACAGTTTTTGTCATTATTTCTCACTATCAAAAACTATCTCATCAAGATGATTGGCTCCAGGACAGATGGAGGTGGGCAACCAGGGAGGGCAACCAGGGTGTGATGTGTCAGTCAGGGAGTGGCATGGCAGTTTGCATAGTAGTTAAAGCAGGGAGGGTGCTCTCACCACTGTTTCCTAACGGTGTTTGTAACCTGCTTGCAAAGAGCCCAGCCATGGTATCCACCGTGCAGAAAGCTGTGGCTTCTGCACCCCTTGTGGCCTCTCCAGCCACAGCTACCTATGTGGCTACCCAGACAGGGTGTGCCTGAATCTTCTGTCAGAGTCTGACAGCAGTAGCGGTGGTTTTGAACTGCTCAGCCTCGTGGCAGAGCTTCAGGAGGAGGTGAGCAGGCTGAAGAGCATCAGGGGATTAGAGAGGGAAATTGAGTGGTGGAAGCATACTCTACCATCTCTGAGACAAGACTCATGAGCCAGCCACCACACAAGAGACAAAGGTTCCCTCATCCCACTAGATGGTAGGAGGGGACCTACAACAAAGGGGAGAATGGAAGAAGATTTCTGTGTGGGGTGGTAGGTGAGCCCTCTCCTTGTGTACCTCACCTTCCCAGGCACCCTTATGCAAAAGGTATGAGGCTGTAGATCATAACAGTCAAGCAAACAACAATGTAGACGAAAGCCCATCCCAGTTGGAAGGGGTGACTAAGTCAAGGCAACCTACCCTCCCACATCACTACATCTTCTATCAAGAAAGAAAGAAGGGTTATTGTTGTAGGGGACTCCCTTCTGAAAGGGATAGAAGGTCCGCATTGCCATCCAGACCCAACCTACTGGGAAGTCTGCTCCCTCCGTGGGGCTCGGGTAAGAGACATTCCCAGGAAAGTCACTTGCCAGGTATGTATGGCCCTTTCACTACTACCCGTTACTGTTTTTTCAAGCTGTTATTGATGAGGTATCAGGAAAGATCAAGGGCAATCAAAGGGGACTTTAGGGCTTTGGGATGACTGGTTAAAGGATCAGGGGCATAAGTTGTGTTTGCCTCTGTCTTTCCAGTAGCAGGGATCAACGCTGACAGACAGACTCAGTTCATCAATATGTGTCTCTAAGACAGGCTAGCAGAACTTTGCATTTCTTTATCACAGGAAGGTCTATGCAACACCAGGCCTACTAGTACCATATGGGATGCACCTCTCTGAGAGGGGGAAAAGGATTTTTTCCCAGGAGTTGGTAGGGCAGATCGATAGGGTTTTTAAACTAGAGTCGAAGGGGGAAAGGGATAAAGCTAGGCCTACCAGTGACAAGCTATGGGATGGTGTGCCAGAATCAGAGGGACTGTGTGCTAGTGAGGTCCTTCAGTCCAATCCACAAGGTGCTGCATACAATGAGGCACATTTGAAGTGCTTCTACACTAATGCATGCAACATGAGGGATAAACTAGAGGAGCTAGAAGTCTTGGCCGAGTCCCAGAGCTACAATATCAGTGGCATAAGAGAAACCTGGTGGGTTGAGTCCTGTAACTAGTGTGCTGCAATTGACAGTTACAGGCTCTTCATGAGGGACAGGCACAGCAGGCAAGGCAGGGGAGTATGTATGCTGTATGTAAAGGAGAGGCTGGACTGTGTAGAGCTTTGCAGTTGGCAATGGCTAAATTGAGAGCCTCTGGGTAAGGTTTAAGGAACAAAAGTAGAAACAGGACATCCTAGTGGGAGTCTATTACAGACCACCTGGCCAGGATAATGACACTGATGAATTATTCTTTGAGGAACTAAGAGATATCTCAAGATCAACTGCCTTTGTCCGTATGGGAGCTTCAACTTGTCAGATGTTAACTGGTAATATGACACAACTGACACAAGCAGGTCTAGGACGTTCTTAAAGCACCTCAATGATAACTTCTTGGTGCAAGTGCTAAGGGAGCCAACTAGGAAAGGTGCCCTCCTAGATCTGTTGCTTGAGAACAGAGAGGGTCTTGTGAGTGATGTGGCAATTGGCAGCCATCTTGTTCATAGTGACCATGAAGAGTTTGAGCAAAGTAAAATTTTTGATGTAAGGAGGAAAGCTGCCACCAAAACATCAACCCTGGATATCGGAAGAGCAGACTTCAGGCTGCTCAGGGAGCTAGTTAATAAGGTCCCCTGGGGAACTGCTTTTGAAGGCATTGGCATCCATCAGTGCTGGTCAGTCTTTAAGCACTGCCTCCAAAAAGCACAAGATAAGGCAATTCCAAAATATCAGAAGTCAAGCAGGTGAGGCAAAAGTCCGACTTGACTGACCAGGGATCTTCTTCTGAAGCTTAGGCAGAAAAAGAAAGTGTATGGCTGCTCAAAAAAGGGTCAGAAAACATGGAAGGACTAGAGGGATGCTGTTTGCCTTCATAGGAAGAAAAATAGTGCATCCAAAGCCCAGTTAGAGTTGAAGCTGGACAGATCTCCAGCTGGAGACAATAAAAAGGGCTTCTTAAAATATATGAACAGAAAAATGAGGACCAGAGAAACAGAGGTCCACTCCTTGATAGGGATGGTCATCTCACAAACAAGGACATAGGCAAAGCAGAGGTGTTTAATGCCTTCTTTGTCCCCATCTTCAATGACAGTGATGGGCTTTGTGACCCTGGGCACCCTGACCCTGTACCCCGGACTGTGACAGTGGGAATGATAAACTCCCAGCCAACCCCAAACGTGTGCAGGATTTGCTGTTCCACCTTGTACTGGGTCTGGCTGGAATGTTAACTTTCCTGGCAGCAGCCCATACAGTGCCGTACTCTGTACTTGTAGCTGGAACAGCAGTGTTATCACACCAGTGTTGTGTCTACTGCTGAGCAGCAGTGGCACAGCATTGGGCCTTTCTCTAACCCTCCTAGGGGGTGGGCAAAAAGTGAGGAGAGAAACATCACTAGGGCAGCTGACCTAAACCAATCAAAGGGATATTCCATACCATGTGATGTCACACTCAGCAATAAAAGGTGGAAACAGGAAGAAGAGGGGAGGGGTGGGCTCTCGTTGGGAAAACGTCAGTCCTCCTCTTGAACACCGGCTGTGTGCGTTGAGGCCTTGCTTCAAGGACGTGGTCAATCATCGCTCATTTGTGGGAAGTAGAGAGTAATTTCTTTCCTCTGCACTTCCATATAGCCTTCATTTATTTTGTTTGTTTGTTTTCCTCCCTTCTTTTTATTTTTCCCTTTTCCCCTTTCCCCTTTTATTTCCCCTTAGTTAAATTGTTTAGTTCGTGGTAGTCTTTATTTAATTGTTATTATTATTTCCCCTTAATTAAATTATCCTTATCTCAACCCGTGAGTTGTTCTTTGCTTTACTTCTCCCCCTCCTCATCTAAAGGAGGGGGAGTGAGAGAGCGGTTGTGGGGTTTAGCTTGCCCAGCATGGTAAAACCACCACAACCTCAATCCAGATGGGATTCACTTCCCGGTGCTCAGAGAGCTGGCTGATGTCATCATGGGAATAATCTCTCAATTATTTTTCAATGGTCTTGGGAATCTGGAGAGGTCCCAGTAGACTGGAAGCTGGCAAATGTTTTACCAGTTTTCAAGAAAGGCGAGAAAGAAGACTAACCCCGGCTATACATACAGACTGGGGGATGAGATGCTTCCCCGCAGGGAGAGATCAGGGGGTTGTGGTTAATAGCAAGTTGAATATGAGCCAGCAGTGTGCCCCAGCAGCCAGGAGGGCCAACTGCATCCTGAGGTGCATCAAGGACGGCATTGCTAGCCAGTCAAGGGAAGTGATTGTTCCATTCTACTCTGCCCTGTGTGGCCTCACCTTGAGTACCGTGTGTGGTTCTCACAGAATTTCACAGAATCACAGAATTTCTAGGTTGGAAGAGACCTCAAGATCATCGAGTCCAACCTCTGACCTAACGCTAGCAGTCCCCACTAAACCATATCCCTAAACTCTACATCTAAACGTCTTTTGAAGACTTCCAGGGATGGTGACTCCACCACTTCCCTGGGCAGCCTGTTCCAATGCCTCACAACCCTTTCAGTGAAGAAGTTCTTCCTAACATCTAACCTAAAACTCCCCTTGCTCACCTTAAGCCCATTCCCCCTCGTCCTGTCACCAGGCACGTGGGAGCACCACAGTAGAAAAAGAACGTGAAACTATTGGAAAATGTTCAGAGAAGGGCTACAAAGATAGTGAAGGGCCTAGAGGGGAAGACATGTGAGGAGCAGCTGAGGTCACTTGGCCATTTCAGCCTGGAAAAGAGGATTCTGAGGGGAGACACCTTATCATGGTCTACAGCTTCCTCACTAGGGGTAGTGGAAGGCACCAATCTCTTCTCTCTGGTGACCAGCAATATGAACTGAGGGCATGGAGCCAAGCTGCGACAAGTGAGGCTCAGGTTGGATATCAGGAAAAGGTTCTTCACTAAGAGGGTGGTCACACACTGGAACAGGCTTCTCAGGGATGTAGTCACTGCACCAAGCCTGTCAGAGTTTAACAAGCATTTGGACTATGCTTTTACTCATATGGTCTGAATTTTTGGGTAGATTTGTGTGCAACTAGGAGTTGGACTCGATGATCCTGTGATTCTATTTTAATTGGCAATAAATTAATTGTCCACTACCTGAGTCTGTTTTGCCTGAGACAGTAATTGGTAAGTGGTCTTCTTGTCTTTATCTTGTCCCAAGAGTGAGAGAGCAGCTGTGTCTGTCTGCTGGAAAAGGTCAGCTCACGTTAATGAAAAATAATGTAAAAATAATATCATGATACTTTTTTTTTTTTTTTTTTTTTTAGGTGTGTATATGTGTAGGGAATGATTTGAAGCAGTAGAATCAGAGGGTAAGCTCAAAGTTGGTATCTGTAGAGATCGTCAATTGAAACTTGGATTTCTTAGCACCACATTTGTCTGAGACATCTTTCCACAGCCATTTTTATTTACTAAAAGGCTAAGATTTGTGTGTGGGGAAAAAAAAAAAAAAAAAAAGTTTTTTTTCCCTGTTCAGTACTCAGAATTCAGATAAGTGCTGAAAAATTAGGAATGACAATGTTGCACAAAGAGGACTCTACAAGTCTGACACTTGCTATATCCTATTCCTCCTTCTGAATCCCATACTTTCTACTGACAGTGAAAACAATTAATGGAGTTCATGACCTGCTTGACATTCCCATTAACCCATACCCCCTTGCCTTCTTTGCCCCATTCTAACAAGAACTAATACAGCCATATCAATATCACATACTCTAGATCAGAATAAACAAGTTCAGGCTGAGAACACTGCAGCCACTGCAGCACAGAGCTTCAAATAAGGTAAATTAGCCCACACACAGCTCTTACTAAGATAAATTCCTGATAAAATAAATTACCACAGCTACAGCTTCAGGTCATTTAACTGGACTATATCCAGTAACTTATCTAGATTCTTTAAATATTGCATTGGATTCCCTGAACTCTACTGCACAGTTCTATTTCTCTGTATTACTATAGGGTAGAGATGTCCTTTAAAAAGGAAATCTGAGCAACTGTGTGGGTAAATGGAAAGGAAGCCATCACAGCTGACTAACAGATTATTTCCTTTTCAGAATAAATAGCTGAGAAAGAATATCTGAGTGAAAGAGGAATTATAATGGACATTTTGATGTCACCTAAGCTGTTCTTTCATACTACAATTTTACTACCAAGTACAATTTTACTACCAAGAAGTAGCTTCTGTCATAATTACAATGATAAAATTCAAATCAATGTAGAGTACATTTTATGCAAATGACCTCTGAAGACAAACAGCATACTTTTCAGTGCCCTGGGATAGACATTTAAAGATAGTATTTCCACGTGTTTGGAAGAGCACTTACTATTCCTATCTGCAATGTCTTAAGAAAAAAAGCTGTATTCAAAATATCATATCTAATCCCTTTTGTTACTGGGGTGGTGGTGTGCGTGTGTTGCGGGGGGGGGGGGAGGGGGGAAGCGCAGAAGGACTGCACAATTTAGGACTTATTTTTATTTTGAAATAATATGATTGGTCAAGTTAGGACTTGATCCATGGGAAAGGGTGCCAATGCCACAGTTGTTGTTCTGTACTGACATTTCTGGTGAGGCCGCAACTCGAGTACTGTGTTTAGTTTTGGGCCCCTCACTACACGAAGGACATCGAGGTGCTCGAGTGAGTCCAGAGAGGGCAACGAAGCTGGTGAGGGGTTTGGAGAACAAGTCCTACGAGGAGTGGCTGAGGGAGCAGGGCTTGTTCAGCCTTGAGAAAAGGAGGCTCAGGAGCGACCTTATAGCTCTTTATAAGTACATTAAAGGAGGCTGTAGCGAGGTGGGGGTTGGTCTATTCTCCCATGTGCCTGGGGACAGGATGAGGGGGAACAGGCTAAAGTTGCACCAGGGGTTTTTTAGTTTGCATATTAGGAAGAACTTGATACAAATTCTTTCTGAACTTGAAGTGGCTAAAATGCATATGACAAACAAAATGAAGCTTTGAAGCATTGGTTCTGTCAATAACCCCATAAATACTACTTTGTTTTTAACATTTGATTTAATAATTTAATATTTGTTTTTTAAGATATATATTTTTTTTTATACAAAGACAAAGTTCCTTGATGCTCTCATGTATTCTGTCCTCCAGGAAACTTCTAAATTAAATTGAGGTGCTTGGAAAAAATAACGAGAAAGGGGCCTTCATTGTTTTAATTCCTTTTACATTTTAAACACTATTTGGCTATTTTTTTCAGAACTCAGCCAACTTTATTCTCCCATACAAAATCAGAAACTGACTGTGTAAGTCCTGTCATTGTTATCTGTCATTCATCCAATTTTATCTGATCTTGATTTAAGTGGATTAGATTAACATTTGTGTAACACTTTCCCCTTGACCAATTTCAAAAACATTTATTATATTACCATATTATACAGTGTACAAAATAAAATAAAATAAAACTCCGTATCTGTAGATGGCTTACAGTTTACAATGCAGTTCTAAATGATTCTTCACTTCAGGGAGATATGATGGTTATATATATATATGGTACAGAGAAAATACACAGATAGACCACTAGAGAAACCACTACAGTCAATTTTGAAATTGGTCTTTTAAAAATTATCATTGTTGTTAAATATTAATAATCCATATTTTCAAATAATAATATAACATTTATATATACATGTGATAAAACTAAATTTATAACTAACTATACTAAATTAATTTATGATAACTAAATTATTGCATACACTTCCAAATTCTTGACATCACATCAGATGCACATGAAAACTGGACCTCAGTGAACTGCCTTCTGTGGGAAGGCACCACACTCCTCAAGTTTGATAATTTTACCCTTCTATGCAGTTGAACTCTACCACAACTGCTCTAACTCTCCCTCCTCAAAAAAAAAAAAAAAAAAAAAAAGGGGAGAAAATACAATGGAAGGGCTCAAGGCTTGAGATAAGAACAGGGACATCACTCAATAATTACTGTCATGGGCAAAACACTCTCAGCATAGGCAGATTAATATAATTTATTACCTATTACTAACAAGATAGAACAGTGAGAAATTAAAAACACCTTCTTCCCTTCCCCCCTCTTCCATTTCCTCCCCCCAGAGTGGCACAGAGGAACAGGGAATGTGGGCTGTGGTCAGTCCCTAACACTTTGTCTCTGCTGCTCCTTCAGTCACTCTCTACACCTGCAGAGCAGAGGGTCCCTCCCACAGGATGCTGTCCTTCCTGAACTGATCCTTCCTACAAGCAGCAGCTCTTCAAGAACTGTTCCAAATATGGGTCTGTACCACAGGGTCCATCTGTCAGGAGCAAACTGCTCCAGCACAGGTCCCCCACGGGTGGCAGCAGCTCCCCCAAGACCCCCTGCTCCTGTGTGGACTCCTCTCCAAGGGCTGCAGCTGCCCCCAGACCCCCTGTTCTTGCATGGGCTCCTCTCCACAGGCTGCAGCTCCAGCCTGTGGCCTGCTTCTGCAGGGGCTCTCCATGGGCCCCAGCCTCCTCCAGGCCACATCCACCTGCTCCACTGCGAGCTCCTCCACAGGCTGCAGCGTGGAGATCTGCTCCATGTGGGACCCATGGGCTGCAGGGGGACAGCCTGCTCCACCAGGGGCCTCTCCACAGGCCGCAGGGGAACTTCTGCTCCAGCACCTGGAGCTCCTCTTCCCCATCCATCTTCACTGGCCTTAGTGTCTACAGGGCTGCTCCCCACTCTCAGCTGCTGTTGAGCAGCAGTTTTGTTGTTGTTTGTTTTTGTTTTGTTTTTCCCCTTTCTTAAATCTGCTCTCCCAGAGGCACAACATTGCTTATTGGCTCAGCTCTGGCCAGTGGCAGGTCCCTTTGGAGGTGTTTGGAATTGGCTTTGATCAAACACGAGGCAGCTTTTGGATTCTTCTCATAAAAGCCACCCCTGCAGCCTTCTGTTACCAAAACCTTGCCACGTAAACCCACTACATTAAGACATTCCAGGAATGTCCATTCCAACACTTTTTCACTTGACACAAATGTCATTCTTAGTCATCTTTTCTGAATACAGCGAATACAAGTTGTAAATTTGTAGTATAGAATTATAGAATACCCCGAGTTGGAAGTGAACCATGAGAATCACTGAGTCCAACTACTTTATGATAGAATCATAGAATCATTAAGGTTGGAAAAGATCTCCAAGATCATCTGGTCCAACTATCCACCTACTACAACGTTACCCACTAAAACATGTCACTAATCACTAAGTCCAACCTCTCCTTAAACACCCCCACTGCTGGTGACACCACCACCTCCCTGGGCAACACATTCCAATACCCGACCACTCTTTGTGAGAATAAATGTCTCCTAATTTCCAAACTAATCCTCCCCTAGCACAACCTGAGGCCATTCACTCTAGTCCTATCACTGGTTATCTGCAAGAAAAAGCTTACCCCCAGCTCCCCAGAACTTCCTTTCAGGTAGCTGTCGAGAGCAGTAAGGTCTAAAAGGATGAAAAGATCTTGAAAATAAAATGCTTCAGGAGGAAGAATTTTGTGTGTGTGTCATAGTGTAGTAGTAGTTTACTAGTGAAGAGAAAGGTCAAAAAATAAATAAGAATATAGGTTCCTAAAATAAGACCTAAATTCAAATTTAAAGTGTTCCCAAATACATTTAATATTCACTAAATCAGAAGCAAAGTAAATAAGGTATGTCTGTAGCTTATTAGCTAGGGAGAAAATGGAGTAAGATTATGTAAAAATCCCACAGTCTTGAATTATAAAACAGATATTCCACAGTCTACATGAAAATTTGAACTATGGTGACATAATATATATATACATATATTTCAATAGGTTATTATAAATTTAATTACAATGCAACAGCTTACTTCATTTGGAAATGGTATGTTTTTATAGACTGGCGAAAGATTTATTTTAGGAGAAGTGAACTTGAATGCTCTATGATGTAGATGTGAATCTTAGCCAGTTCATGTTTTTATCATCATAGTAGTATGAACATGTGTTTCATACACCCACAATGCGACTGAAACAAAACAAAACACACACACACACAAAAACAAACAAACAAAAAAATCCCCATATCAATAATACAGTCTGTCCTGTGACAGTTTTTAGGGGTTCATATTTCTACTAAAATGTTTATTTTTGCTGTCCAAAAATTGAAAAACCTGAAAACCTTGGCACCAGTTTGTCAGATAAGGGAAAACCATGAACAAAATAATTTGTTGCAGACATCACATTTATGTTTTTGAAATTAAAAAGTTTGACCCTTACTACTTCCTTGATAGAAAGATTCCTAGGACTGTAGATCATGAGTGGCTTTCAGTACATTAAATCTAGGTGACAATTAAAACTTATGTAGTTTCCTCTCCTTTAAACTCCATAACACATAGCCATTGGAAATGAAGTACCCCTCTCTATGTACATTGATGGACTGGTAATGCAAATACTTGTCAGTAGTTCTAATCACTCTAGAGGTTAGACACACATTATTTTTAAATAGTTTTTCATAAATCTCAAGTTGATAAAAATAATGGAATGTTAAGAATATGAGATTCCCATTTCCACTTTGCTTTGAAATTATTTTTTTTTGGGTCCCTCTTTATAGATTAAGGACATTTATTAATATAGGATTATTCACTTATTAGATGGCTCATAGAAACCAGGTATCTTAGTCAGACATCGTGTTTTAACAAATACAAAGCACATTTCACATGGAAAAAAAAAGTGTGCTAGTATTTGAGGAAGAAGCATTGAAAAGGTGCAGTGTCAACTTTCCTTCATATTTGACTCAAAATTGTTGGTTTACAGAAAAGCTGGACTAAGATTTTGTAATATTTCTGTTCCCTTTAGTGAGATTTTCACTTCTAACTGTTCTACAGTTTCATAATTCTGATGGAGTATACAGAATTTGATGCATCTGAGTGCCAAATAAGGAACTATGTCTGCAGTGTGTCTCCAAACTTTTTTTTTTTTTTCTTATGCAGGACAAGACAAGACCTTGCTTCAAGTTGTATCAATAGTAACATAGGAAATTTACAAAGTTTGTATGACTTAGACAAGAAAGAGAAAAAGCAACACCACGTGGATATTAACATGTGTTATGCTGCACAAATTCTACACATCTTTATGTATAAAACTACAGCTGAGACTGAGTGTTTATCAAACTGCAATAGGGGCATTTGCAAAAGTACGAAAATATCTGAGTTAGTTCTGGCAGTCAACTGGAAAATTCCTTCTCTTTGGAACAGAAGGTGCATCCAACTTTAATGAGGAGTGCTTTATAAGGGGTATTACTGTACAAAAATTTGGTTTCTAGATGATAAACACCCTAGTGAGATTAACCAGAAGCTGAGCAAATGAGAATTAATACTGGACACTGCTGTTGGTAACAGATTTCTATTCCTTTTCATGGAAGTAATGAATTTACAAGCTTTGCATTTACATGACAGACATGAAAACACTCTTGTCCTCCCAAAACAAAACTCAACATAAGTACTCAGAAAAAAACATTTTATAAAATTCTTCCCTTTCTTCAAAACTCTTGTTTATGCAACTTGATAAACAAATAAAGTTTTCCTACAACACCAAACTTCTTAACACAGAAAATCCAAACAAATTCAAATCATTTTTTTTTTAAGTAAAAAATCTGATGTAGAAGACTCATTCAAAAGAAATGCTACAGGGTCATTTTAATAAGGAGTGTGAAGCAGTAAGCTATCAGTATGGTAATTAAAATCAATGAGTGTCCATAACTGTGCCTGAAGATGTGAAGAAGGTTAAAACTAATTAAAAATATCACAAAAGGTCTTTCCTTAATGATTGGAGAGATGCTTTGGTGGATAGCACTTTGCAACATGATATCAAGGGAAAACAGGTACAAAGGAATAAAAGTCTGTTATAAAAATGTAATTTTTATGCCCTGAGAGAATGGAAACGTTAGACTGTTCAAATGCAGTGTTATGTTGCTGGCTTTCAAATATTGTCAGTTCTCCAAGCTTCTGAACCTATTTCTGTTAAAATGAATGAGAATGCTTTTATTTGACATACAAAGTTTGGATCAGACTCTACTTTTCCTTCTGCAGCAGGTGACAAATTAGAAAAGCTAATTCATATATTAGTTTTCTGGATTTAAAAGAATTGTGTTTTGGAACCACAGAACTATTTGATAGGCCCTTATCTCCAACCCAGACAGGTTGGATTAAGGGCTTCTGGCCTTTTGTGTTTATGCTCTTTGTCATACAGCAAAGAATTCACTACTTGATGCTGTGTTCATCATCACTGTAGAGAATACCCAGACACAATTATACTTAATAAATAGTCAGAAAATTTCAATTTCAGTCAGACCTTCTATTGTGCAAAGATTTCTAGAGTTATAATAATAACAACAAAACAGCATCAACAACAAAACAACAATAATAATAAAATAGTAAGAAGTTAAATCTGGTGAATTAAAGATTTTAAAACTATTTTTAATCCCGCTGATTAAAGAGTAAAACTTTACTCATTTCTATAAAGAAGTATGGAGCTATCCTGAAATATTTGACTAGTCATTGCATGCATTTCACTTTACTACTTGTCAAAAGTGATGATAACATGCCTGAATTCCCAACATCCAGAAAAACTGAATATAGATCTATTATATTTGAAATCAATTATATTTGATTAAAATTATTTGATTAAACTATTATATTTGAAATCAAAAGTATTGTTCAATTAATAAATTCAAATTCTGTTTCCTGTGTAAGGGCTAAACTGTACTGCTTTTGTATTCTATCCAACCCAACAGTGAATTGAAATGCATTTCTGATCCAAGTAATGAGAGTACAGAGCTGGTTCTGTACACCATCTACCAATTCCAGTCATAACATCAAGCTTTGCTACTTTTTATTCTGGTTGACCTTACAGTAAACACAGCTAAAACAGATTCAAGTATTAATCCTATTATACCTTGTGCATCATCTCAGCTGTTTACTATACTGAAGGCAATTACAGCTGTGCAAACTCAGTGACAGTGTTAGTGAACACAGGTGCAAACAAGGGACTAATTTGGCCTGCAAAACCTATATTGGTGATAATAGATGAGATGGACAGGAGCCAACTTAATTCTCAAAGCATAGGCTGAGAATGCAGGGCTGAGAATATCCAAGTGTTTACTGAAATGAGAGAATGTGAAACCTTCATAGGCAATATACGTGAATCCCCAGAGACTTTCCACCTTTTTTTTTTTTTTTTTTTTTTTTTTTCCCTTTCACAGAATCACTTTATCACTTTCTAAAGTAGAAATGAGCTGTATGACAATGACAATGCTAATGTGTTAACACAATGTGGGGAGGCTGCCATTGTTACATTTAGTTATACTACAGAAAAGAGTAAGGAAGGGAAAAAGAGAGACGGTTTCATAGAAATATTACTGGTCATGCAATTATTTCTTATGAAGAAAGAAAACTGAAGAGTAACAAATTATTTGTATATAGTAGGTGAATTCTATCATTTAAAAATAATGGGTACTGTATATAGGGATAAAGGTAATTTAAAATGTCAAGAAAGGACAGACAGAATGCCAGCTGAAGAAGACAGGGGAAGGAACAATAGTGATGATATTTGATAATTTATTGATTATACTAATCATTTATATACGCAAAGATTTTCCCTTTACTTAGGCAACATTGCCTTTATGATATATCTAGTATTTCCAGAAAGTTTGGCTTTTGTGAATTAAATTTAGTCTTTTTTCTTCTTTAAACCAGAATACTCATTATGATTTGTTTTAGTACAGATATTGAATAAAAGTTGCATTCCTTTTCTTTCTACTTCACCTGCTTGTCCAATTCTGCAGGTAGCTAAACACCACACAGCCATTTGCTTGCTCCACTCCAGTAACATGGGGGAGAGAGAAGAAAAACAAAACAAAACAAAACAAAAACAAACAAAAAACTTGTGGGTTGAGACAAAGACAGTTTAATAGGAAAGAGGGGAGGAGGGGAGAGAGAATTTACAAAACAAGTGGTGCACAATGCAATTGCTCACCACTCGCTAAATGATGCCCAACCAAGCCCTGAGCAATAGGAGATTCCCACCCCTCCCAGTCAACTCCACCCAGTTTCATTGTTGAGAATGATATGACATGGTATGGAATATCCCTTTGGCCAGTTTGGGTCATCTGTCCTGGTTCTGTACTCTCCCATCTTCTTGTGCACCCCAGCCTCCTCACTGACAGGGCACCATGACAAGCCCAAAAGTCCTTGACTTGGTGTAATAACTGCACAGCAACAACTAAAACATTGGTGTTTTATCAGCATTATTCTTATCCTAAATCCAAAAAACAGCACCATACCAGATACTGTGAAGAAAACTCTACCCAACTGAAACCAGGACAGTTAGAGAAATGTATTTCATGACTAACAACCTTTCCTGTTACCATAAGTTGCTCTTAATCTTTCTTTTCAAAGCGCCTAAAGTAAATTTTACATTGAATGAATGAGATAAACATCGTTTATCTCATAGTTCTCTATGAGTTTATCTCATAGTTCTCAAAGAACTTGTTCTTTTTAGTTGTTTTTCCTTGTAAATTTAACTGATAAATAGAAAGTATCTCCACATTGAATATATTTTGTTTCAAATCCTGTCTTTGCTCAAATGTTAATGACATTAACATTTGATCAAATGTTAATGACATTTGATCGCTTTTTTTTTAAGCCATGTTTCTGAGTCACTGTGTTGGCTGAAATAATAGAAGGCAGTAATTATATTTGAATGATGACTATTCCTCTGAAATTCAGTTAAAATGTAGCAAATGGGATTTACATAACCTGTGTTCATTTGGAATGCAACATTTATCTTATCTTGGGTCATTTTATTGAGATTGCCATTAATTAAAACAATGCTATAAAGAGTAAATGTTAGACACAACTAATTATCATCTGTAACATCAAAGAAAAGCACAACACTTAATTCACCAAAGCATTTCACCAAATGCATTTCTGAAAATAATTACTTTCTTGTTTGTAACATACTTTTTGGCATAATACATCTGTATAATTTTTTTTTCCAGTCAGATATTAACAGGTGTGTCATAATTAAGCTATTAAAGCAAGTTCTAAGGTATCAGAATAATGAAAAATGATGAACCAGTCCCTCCTTACTGCCTGGATAATTTCATAAGTTGATGTTGTGTATTCCATGCTTATATTAAAAGTATAAATTATGCATACTGGAATGTGTAATCATCTAACTTTCACTTAGTAATTTTATTAGTCTTTCTGTTTGAAAGAAGAGCTGACAAATTGTGTTTCTTATTACCCTTTGTTTGACAGCTTATTCTTTAGGATTCTCAAGCAAAAACACATACTTAAAAATAATAATAATAATAAAGTTAGAGATAACAGACAGAAATGGCCCTCATTTGGGGGCTTTTGCCTTGATTCTTGAAGCCATTCACAGATGGTTGAAATAATAATTATTTTTAAAATGAGCTGAAGTGACTGGACAGATTAGGTACATTCTGGATGGTGAAGGTTCTGCTGAATCTGAGGCTACATTATAGTGGATGGTTCTGTGGATACCGAAGTCTAAACAAGTCATTCATTTAGAATCATAGAATCATAGAATATCCTGAGTTTGAAGGGAACCACAAGGATCATTGAGTACAATTCCTGGCTCTACCCAGCACCATCCTAAAATTAAATCGTGTCTGAGTGTGTTGTCCAAACACATCTTGAACTCTGGCAGGCCATGACCACTTCCCTAGGGAGCACTTCCAGTGTGTGATCAGCCTCTCAGTGAAGAACCTTTTTCTAACATCCAGTCTGAACCTTCCCTGATGCAGCTTCATGCTCTTCCCTTGAAGCAGATTCTGCTTCATACTGTTTCATGAAAGAAGAGACCAGCATCTCCCATTCTGTTTCCCCTTGTGAGGAAGCTGTAGACAACAATGAGGTCTCCCCTTCATCTCCTCTTCTCTTCTCCAAACAAACCAAATGATTTCAACTCCTTAGCTAACTAAGATGTGCTTAAAATGATGCTTCCATTTAAGTGAGATGCCATTTACAAGTACATTACCCACAACAAAATGGCTGTTATACAATTAGAGGTAGCCCAATTGTTTTAAATTCCTGATATAGGATCCACCAAATTCAGTGAAATTAATATAATTCCATTCAATTTTTATTTTGTCAGATATGTAGTCCTTACATATACATATAGTCAAAATCTGAAATAAAAATAAATAAATTAAAAAAAAAAAAGTCTCTGAGAGAAATGAGAATGTACTAACAGAATTTTCAGTTCTGCCACTTGATAAGTCCCTGTACTCTCATCCTCCTTCTGAGTAAGGAAAGATAATGTTATTAATTTATAGACTGCATGAATACAAAATCTGCTAGAATCATGATGTGAGATCATTCAAAAACTTGAAGAATATAGGGCTATTTCTTCTGAATTAAAGTATATCTACATGTCTACCAAATAAAGTATAAAGTATATCTACATGTTTACCAAAGGAAAACTCCAAAATAATAATGTTAAGTTTTAATAACCTCTTTATTTATGATAAAGAACATTTTACTGACTACCTTACTGAATTTGGTTATATTTCTAATATTTCTAATCCTCTCAGAAGTGTAAAGACCACAGTTTGTTTGATGGTCAGGAATAATTAACATGGCTTGTACATTACTAAAATAGAAGGGAATACAATGTAAACAACACTCTTCTCAATGGATTTGTTTAGAAGTAGCTTGACTTACTCATCCTTTTCTTGAGACTCAGAAAATTTAAATTTTAATAATGTTAGGTAATTGCCAATTACAAAGGTAATGCTAGAATTATATTTTAACATATTTGCTGCTTATTTTAACAGTAGCAGTAAATATTAATTTGATTACATTTTCAAATATCACTCAAGGTTTTTACAAACCAAGTTATTCTGTTTCTGCGGAGGGAATTAAATTCTATGGCAGAACTTCTAAAAGGACATGTCTGTACACCTGCAGAAAATGGTTTCTGGGAAGAGAAAATGTGTTAAACCAAGGGTAATGGCAGGAACAAATCTGAGCTGTAACTTTCCTTTACTAAAGACTCAGTAGAAGTTAAGCTTGTATATGCATATAATGAGAAAAAAGAGAGATAAATTTCAAAGAAAGAACATTAATACAAAAAGAGATGACTTGACACTTCTTCATTTCAGTTGCACAAATTCACAACAGGCATATTACATATGTAATCCAGGACAATAAGCTCACGTGTTTTATCAAAAACAGACAATTTTTTGCTATTGTTGTTTGTTTTGTCACAACAGACTTCTAAGTTGTATAACATGACTAAATCATTAGAGGTACTTTCAATTTTAGCAATATCTGGCATTTTGAAAGAAAAACATAATTTCTAATTTCAAATCAGTAAAAGGTTTTGCTCTATTTTTATACTGTAACCTTTTCTACTCTGTTTTTTCTACTTCATAAATGTACAGTTGTCTCAATTCTGAGCTGTTTAGCTTAATTAGGAAGGGATATGTTGTAACTACCTTATATTTAGAGGAAGTTATTAATCTAGTATTTATCCTTTCTCAGTCCAATTCAGAAAGGATTCTTTAAACACACCTTTTACACAAGCAAAAATAGCTTAATGTGGTTATTAAGGATGCAAGGGAAAGACATAGCAGAGCTTTCAAATGTAGATGATTAATGAACCAAGTTACATAAAGAAGTTTATGAAGTTTCAGTAAGGAAGAAGGAGATAGATTCAAGATACTCATAGGATAGCATGAGTAACCGACTTATTTTGTACAGCAACAATTTTTTGGGAAGATTTCAGTTTCACTAAGTATAAAGAATGATTTTTGTTAATTTCTTTAAATTTCAAAACATGAACAGATACCCTTTCTTTAATCTGGCAAGGTTGTGAAAATTATTTTTATTTAACATCTTGTACTGATGGATAAAACACTCATTTTTCAGGTGGGGCAGTTCAGAAGGAGAACTGGAGAAGATGTGCAAATTGACATCTTTAGAATTGGTTAACAATGAAATATTCACTACTTTAATCTGATCTCCCTACAGGAAAACAGAAGCTCCAACTCACACTGCAGTGTTTGTAATCACTTTTATCTTTTTGATAGCGTCCACAGAAGCTCTGCTGATGAAGAATGCCTATCAATATGACAACCCTGTGACTCAATGATGGCTCTAAGGTATCTTACTGAATTTTATTTTTTCCTTTAATATTTCTTCTACTACCTTAGATTTCATTGTGGTTTAATATGACAGGCAGCTTAGCACTACACAGCTGTTTGCTTACTCCCCCCTGCACTGCCATACTTGGGTGGTGGAGAGAATTGGGAAAAAAAAAAAAAAAAAAAAGAGTAAAAAACATGTAAGTTGGGATAATGACAGTTTTAATAGGACATAAAATGAAGGGAGAATAATAAAAATACTAATAATAGCAATATTAATACTATTAATAATAAAGAAAATACAGAGCAAGATATGGACAGTGCATCTGCTCACTACCTGCCAACCAATGCCCAGCCCTGAGGAACAGCAGCCTCCTGCCCCTACCAACTCCTCCCAGTTTTATTGTTCAGCATGACCAATTTTATTGTTCAGGATGAACAATAAAATATGGTATGGAATATCCCTTTGGCCAGCTTGGGGCAGCTGTCCTGCCTCTGTCCTCTCCCACCTTCTTGTGCAGGCCCAGCCTGGCAGGGAAAAATGAGAAACTGAAAATTCCATTGCGTTGTGTAAGCACTTCTCTGCAATAACTGAAAAAGTCTGTTATCAGCATTATTCTTACCTAAGTCCAAAACACAACACCATAACAGCTACTAGGTGTGGTAGTAGTAGGAACTTGTTTTTGTTTCTGTTTTTGTTTTTCTGAGAATAAAATTATCTCTGTCCCGGCCAAAATCTGGACACCTGTTCTAGGTTTATGCAGTTACTCGTGGTAGGATTCACATTTCTGAAACAGCAGGGTCAACTCCAATTGAGGTTAAAATATTACTGAACAAACATCTTGAAGAAAAAAAAAAGGTTGACACATTTCATTTGCCTATGTTTCATTAGCATATCAATTTGCATAAATAAAGTTCAGTAAATTTATCCCTGTTGACTGGACAAATAAGCTAGATTTCAATTCCTCAGGTTTATATACTTTTTAATTGCAGTTTAAGCTTTTCTGCACTAGACAGAGTCCTTGTAATTCTCCTAAACAGGTCACTGACAAGATTTTTGAGCTGAAATAGGCATTTCTTTTCCTTACTTTGTATTGGAAATATGGAAATATGATCACCTTAGGATGATCAGCTTAGGACCAGCCTGGCAGTTAAGTTATGCGAAATAAGATGTTTTTCCATTTGCAAATGCAGTAGGGAAATACCACACTTTTGGTTCAATACTTCTTTAAAAACTGGAGTAAGGCTTTTAAGTTTCACAAGGTTTGATAAATAGGAGCGTTACTACTATGACACTTAGTCAGAGAACAGGACCAGGTCAAAGGTGTTTCACTGGTTCTCTTTTTGAGGATTAATTCTAAATTCATAAACAATAAATTACTAATTATTTTAAATACTTATTTATAATAAAATAAAGAAGGACACAATTCCATAGTAAAAATATACAAATAAATCATCATAATAAATATATTAAGATTCGAGTATTTGTATATAATAATAATATTGAAATATAAAAATATATGAACTCTGTGAGATGTTTGGTTGCACAGGGAAGATCCAAATGCACATTTTACTCACCTTTTCATTGGTATAACTCCAGAGTTTGGAAAGTAGCTAAAATTTACCTGAGCCACATAGGACCTATGAGTTGGTTGAATCATTAAATAAGTGAACATATAATGAAATTCCACTGAATGCTGGACAAGGAATTCCCACTGATGTCTGAAATAAAAATATGCACAGGAAAGTCTTTTTTTTTTACTCATCACTTCATTTGATTTTAACAGAGGCTTTCAACTGTGAGCATATTTTAAAAGAAAGCTAAAATGCAGACAAAAATATTTTGTTAGAAAAATAAGAGTGCTTGACTTGATTTATGTGCTTGATTTATGAATCTGTTGCCACCATATGAGTTATGATCCATTAACAACTACACTAAAATTTTATCTATGTGTAGTGTGAGACTTTCTTTGGTTTATGGTATATTCTCACCTGTATGTGAAACCTACACATTTTTTTAGTCGTCATGATTTTTTTAATTTTTTTGGGGGGGGGAGGGAGAGGTGGTTGCTACTATAATGTAGGAAATATTATAGTAGCAAACAAAATAACTAATGTTGTCAATCAGAAAAAAAAGCCTTTTTTTTTTTTTGGAGTTGGAGCTTATATTTTTCTTTTTTTACAAGGTAGTAATCTATGTTAACCTGCTCTTTCTAAGGATTATAGAGTACTCCATAAAGAGAAACGTCTCTATTTCTGTTCCAGCCAAAGTGGAAACATTTGAATCTTATACCAGAAAGGAATACAAATACTGAATCAAATTAACAGTTCTATGCGTTCAATGACTGTGTCTAATCTTTTATGACAGCCGGTACCTGACAGTATATTATTTATCCTAGACTGTGCTTCACTAGCTGTTCAATAAGCCTTTTCATGGAACTGAGCATTTGCTGAGTAATATAGTTCTTCTATCTTGCTCTTATTCTACAGTAGAATTGAGTTGAAACTATTTCAGTTTCTATCAGTGCAATACAGATTTTGAAAATAAATAATTGTGTTGTGGTTGAAATACTTGTAATAGTTGTAGGGTAAAAATTACTCGTAGGGTAAAAATATATTTAGGCAGCCAAACCTCCTATAATGCAATAATGCAATCACATATTGCAACCAAGGGATGAAATATATAAAAATAAAAAATAAAATAAAATAAATAAAAATTCTCATCTTCATTTCATTAAGTCACAGTGATTGGAAC
This sequence comes from Aythya ferina, assembly GCF_964211825.1. Lineage (NCBI taxonomy): Eukaryota > Metazoa > Chordata > Aves > Anseriformes > Anatidae > Aythya > Aythya ferina. The sequence continues at coordinate 37,250,948 of NC_140296.1, read as the reverse complement.
TGCAAAATAGTAAGTACTGTAGATACAAATACAAAGACAAACTGTCCTGAGGGGTTAGAGAAGAAAGGCCTAAATGTATGCTCTGGTTTCCAAAATTTTGAGTTCCCACTGAGGTTAGTACAAGCAATAAAACTGCTCAACATTTTCAAAAATCTTGTTGCTCTTTCTATTAACTTTGACTACCAAAGTATCTTGTCTATTGAATATACATCCTGTGGCATGGATAGATCAGAAAATATATGAAAGCTTTCCCTATTTCCACATAGCAGAAGTAATGTTAACAACAGAATAGAATCTACAGCAGTATCAAACAGCATTGTTCACGGTTAGGTTTTAGAGTGTTTCACAAAGGGACAGAATCTTATGAATGTGTAAATACTTAGGAAACCACAGCTTGGTTTCGTTCTGTTGAAGCAGCTGTCTGCATCTGTAGTATGTATTACTGTTGTTTTAAAAACTGTTAAAAAAGTATGTCAGTAGAAAAAAAGGGTGATTACCATGTGTGTGTTTTTTCCCTCCCCCTCTTGTCTCTACTAGAGCACATAGCACATACTAGTAAGTTTTTCTGCAAAGGACAGAAGAATATAATCATTCAAAAGAAGAACAAGGAGGAGATACTGCTCCTGCTTAAACAACTGAACACCTCTCTGCTCCCAGCTTCCTGAGGGTAAAGCTATGGGTATTGATTCAATGCACAAAGTATGTCTTGTATGATACACCAAAAGAAAAAAAAAATTCAGAAGACTCACTAACAGTACATATGAAAGATATAAAGCCTAAATAAATACTAATTAATTCCAAGGAAGGTAATTTTATAAAATAAAAATAAAAATAAAAATAAAAGTAAAAATAAAAATAAAAATATAAAAATAAAAATAAATATAAATATAGATATAGATATAAATATAAATATAAATATAAATATAAATATAAATATAAATATAAATATAAATATAAATATAAATATAAATATAAATATAAATATTTTATTTATATATATATATATTTTTAAGAGAAAATGTCGGGAAAGCTGTTTAAAGTCAGTGATGCAGATAAAAGTATGGTAGCAGTCATGAATGAATGGCAAGAAATACAAACAACTCTAACCTCTGTGCAGAAGAAAGTCACTGATTTAAAAGTGAGATCCCAGAGATCAGGCTTACTTGTTGTAGAAATATATTTATGTAAACCCTCTGAGTGGCCTGTAAGTGCAATGTACTAAAATAACAAACAAACAAGATGACTTGTTTGAAAGAGAAATAATTCACACAGCTGACCAAGCAGGTCTTTAAATTATTGAGTGACTGCACTCAAGTGAGCGAGCTTAATGTTGACCAAATACTTTTAATAAAACTGCTATTGAAATAAAATGTCCTACCAGAATGATTTATGTGGCTTTTGAATCAAAGCTAATCTGAACCTGTTTGTTTCAATTATGCCTATAATAAACAAACAAACAAATTACTGCCCCAGAAGGTCATAAATAAATAAATACATAAATACATAAATACATAAATACATAAATAAAATCATAAATAAATACAGCAATGAGGCATAAAGTTTCTGGGCACTGGAACATGATCCTCTTTGGTTGTCAGCTTTTAGAAGATGCCTTTCATTTGCACTAAGCAGTGTTATCTCAGGAAATCACCAATGGTCGATTGAGAGTCAGGAACTTCCAGAGTTAAGAAGCTATTTCTATGTGGGTACCCCAATTTAGAGTCTAATAAAGCCTCCTATCATAGAATGCAGACATATAAATAAAGAAGGGTAGGATATCACAGAAGTGTATTCATAGACTGGAAAACTACAAAACTAAATATCCATGAAACTTCAGACTTTTTTTCACTTTTTAAAATAATAACTAAATATTATTATTACTTTTACTAAGAGTTAGTCTAATTGAAACTGCTGTTCAAGAGATCAGAGATTTCTTTGTTGGTCTGCTTTCCAAAGATTAGTTTAGTTTATACTGGGCATTCTAGATTACACTGCCAAGTCACATTCCTACCAACACTTTGCACAGGGTATTACTTTTTTTTCTGTTTTCTCTCAGTTTAGTTTCTACATTTCAAACTGAGTGCTTGACCCACTAGATACAATTATGAGTCTCACTGTGACAAATGTGTGTCTGTCACTGATTAGAAGAACATTACTGATAGACTTAGGTGAAAAGCAACATAACGATCACTGAGGCTGTATTTCGTATTATATGAGATTTGTTTTTCATTCCAGCTTGATTTTTGCCTTGATGTGAAAGTCTATGTCAAATTTCATTATAACACTGAACTAAGCACTTTTGTGATTAATTTTCTCTCTCAAAAAAGCAGCAGTACATTTTAATGTTTAAAAGGTTTAAACTGCCTACTAGGCAACAGGAAACATGAGCTACATGCACTTTGCCTTATTAACTCTATAATGACATAGTTACTGAGTGAATCAATTCTAAATGTAATCCTAAATCACCTCTGATTACATAAATTACTGAATTACTAAAGAAATCTTCATTCAGTTCTGTAACCACTTTTCAAGGGAAATTAATCAATACATTATGATTCTCTATACAACTTTAGCCTTGAAGTTCTTCTTTCTGCAATTGAGGATGATTATACTTTATTTGAATGTTCTCTATTATTTTCTAAATGATTCATTTTCATATGTGTTGGATGTGTAGGGAGCTTCTAGTGATAGTACTGATCTTTTATATATATATATGTACACATTTGCATATGTCACATAAAACACAGTAATAAATACCTATTTGGTATGTAAGCCAATTAGTTAAAATATCAAATAGCTTTCAGATTTTGGATTATACATTTAGGATTTCTAAAGTTGGGGGTCTTTTATTGACTGCTTGGAAATGATAAGATACTTTCTAACTGTGTTTTTCTGAATAATTGAGCCACAGCTGACAGAGGTCAATCTACGTTTGATTTGACCTCTCTGAGATACATTGATCAAAGAAAATTTTCTCATCAGTCAGTCACTGGTATCATTTGACCATGAATCTGTTCCACTGCTAATTTTAAAGGTCAAACTCAACGATCAGAAATAACAATGAAAAGCGGATTATAACCACTATACAAAGAGATCAATATATATATATGAATAGAAATTGAAATCAATTCAGTCTAAAAGCAGTAATATGTTTGTTTCTTTTGGCCTTATAATAATGCAATAGATTAGAATTTCTGTATTAGTTATAGGAGAAAAAGCGCTCTTTGGTTTGTATTATTATTTTTGTTAATTATTTTTTGAGAATACTCAGATTTCTAGATTCATATTACCTGGTTTCAAACTAACCACCTCCCCCAAAAATAAATAAATAAAGAAACAAATAAATAAATAAATAAAATTTAGCAGAATTATCACATTGGTTAAAAAAGTGAACTTTCAGAAGTTTTACAAATTTCCCTATCAGCTATCAACAAAAGTTGATATTTAAAAAAAAAATAAATCCATGATTAGCTGCTAATGGGAGTGAGACTAAACTAGACCAAGTTTTAGCATTAAAGTGTTCTGCTAAAATACAAACAAAAACCCTGGTTAAATGTATTTTGGACAAAACAAATGTTAACCTATATCTTCATCTACAAATCCTTCTTCACCTTACTTACAATGAAATTATTGCTGCTGCAACACACTCAGTGATTTGATAAACAACATAGTATTAGAGGTGTTTTATTTCAGTTAATTTACATTTAAAGGTAATATACCATCTATACCTTTACCTTCATAACAATTCTCATACAACTTTATTATAGTAATTGAATTTTCCTTCAACATTTCAATTTTATTCTGTTTTATGTCATTTTATTTATAAACAATGAAATATAAGTATCTATAAAACATCAGAAATTTCATATAAAGAGCTTTAATTGCAGCATTTGACATATATAAATAATGCTTTTAATGAGAAATTCTGATATGTAAGAATATACAAAACAAAACAAAAAAAATCTTTCAAATATTTTAAATAAAAACATGTAATTGAAGTATTCAGAAGCATTAAAAAAAAAAAAGATTCATTTAAATCATTTTGACTATTTTTTTTTCCACTAATAATATTTTATTATCATACAAATATATTTACTTAACTTTATGAAATATCTCCTTCCAGGATAATGAAATTAAAACCCTTCTAAAAATGGCAGGCCCCAGAAAACTGATTAAACTTATGCTGATTAAAATCTCATAATTAGAGGGTGCATTACTTATTTATTTATTTATTGTTTGTTTGTTTGTAAATAGAACAATTGTTTAACCGTAGTTTATATCAAAATAGTTATATCAAAATGACTTATATAATGTACTCACTCACTGCTTTCACTATTCCAAGTTATGGAGACTGCCTTGCCTGTAGCAGATCACATCAAAATTACCTTTATTTATGTACACATTTAAGTTTAAGCATATAGTCATTATGTTCTGCTTGCATGTTTTCAAGGTAAGTACACTGTTTTCCTTAAACTTTTATCAAAACTTGAAACTTAGTTCAAAATATAGACCAGCTAATGGCAATACAAACTTCAGTGAACCTGAAGGACAAAATCATTGGGTATGTTCTCATGACTTTTTGTATATAAAGTTTCAGGCCCATGAAAATGACTTCTATCTTGTTGATCAATATAGCATCTTGTCTTTGGAAATAATGAAAACTGATGAGTAGCTCACTGAGCATTAGATTATATCTGAACATAAGCAAACACCTCCAGGAACACTAAATATTATGATACTGTCCAAAGCTGAAACTTTGATGACTATACATATATATATACACGTATATAAATATATACATATATATATATACACGTATATAAATATATACGTGTATATATATATAAAAATATATACGTGTATATATATATATGTATATTAAAAAAAAAAAATCACTTCTCTGCCTTTCTAATATTAAAACCAACACATTAGTAATCAACTTATAATTTTGAAAAGCTTTAGATTCATGGAGAGACATTACATATATGGTCTAAAGGCAGTCCTCATGTACTCAATCAGATCGTGTACTTAATAAATGATAATTAGCACGAAATCATTAGAAAGGTATTATGATATTTCCATTCTCTGTTGTCCAAGATAGGTATACAAAAACATCTCTATGCATATGTGGTCTAAGGAAAATTAGACACCAAGAGCCTTAGATTAGTTCTCATTTGGACTGACAGGACCTTTGTAAACTTCAACATGCAAAGTCCTGTCCCAGGGAAGGAAGACTTTGCAGGGAATCAGGCAAAGCATGGAGCAGCTCTAGGGGAAAGGTTCCAGAGGTCATTGCATAAATATAAGCCAACAATGTGCCCTGGCAGCAGAAAACATCAACAGCCTTGCAGGCTCTTGATGTATAGAAACATGGACAGTAGATCAAGGGAGGCAATCATCTACCTCATCACTCAGCACACATCAGGTCCATTCTAGGTGTTGTGACTTGGTTTTGGCTGCCCTAAACCAAACTGGAGCGAGTTAATCAGAGGTCACCAAGATAGTAAGAGCTGAAGCACTTGCCCTCTAAAGAAAGACAGAGATTATGTGGCTGGTCCAGCCTCTTGAAAAATTGCCTAGAGGGAACCTCAGAGCAATCCTCAATGTTCATGGAAACGTTCTCAAGAAGACTGAGCCAGGCTGTCTACACTGGCACTTGGTAAGATGATGAGTAATGACAGACATAAATTGAAGCAAGAGTGCTACATCCAGAAATTTATATATATAATTTTTTTTTTTTTTTTTCTATAAGGAGAGTAAAGCAGTGGAACATGTTACCCAGGGAGGTTCTGCAACATCCTTGAACATTTTTAAGAAATGACTGGATATGCCCTGAGCAGCCTGGCCTGATCTCATCAATGGCTCTGCTTTGGGCTAAGTAGAGTATGTTGCATATACTGAGATCCCTCCCATGCTTGAGTTTATTCTATCCCAAGATTTCAAATCAGAGCACTAATCTTATTTAAGTGTGGGACTACAAAATGATAGTATATAAGTTTATAACATTATCCATGCCATTTTTCTTCAGTAAATAAAGAAATACACGAATTATTCATACATAAAATGATTTTTATACCTATGTGCAATCTGCAGAGATCCAGTGAATCAGTTTGCTTTGAATAGACATTAAAAAAAAAAAAATAAAATAAAAAAGAAGAAAAGAAAAAAAAAAAAAAGATATTTGTTCAACATTTTGAACATCTTCCATTTTTCCTTTGGAAGTAAGATGGCTTCCAACTTTCAACTTCCAAAGCCTTTCCTCCTTTCCTTCTTTAACAAGTGGTATTTTAAATGTTTGAGAGAGAATTTAAATGTAACTGAAAGAAGTGATTTCAAAGTTAATTTCATGTTCTAAACACTTGTATTACAGTACTGATAAAGTACAACTTTTTGTTTCAATGTCACCTTTATGTTTACTAAGTATTATATAAACATCTAATTGGTGTAGATCTCAATTTGGAAAGACTTTTTAGTCTGAAACTTGGCCAACAAATTTTAAGGTGAATATATACTCTAGACTTCTTTATTTTCAATTTAAAAGGACAAGCAGATAAGGTGATAAGGAATGAGTCACCTTACCTGGAGGTCTTCAAGAAATGTAGACTTAGAGCTTAGTAGCGTGGTTTAGTGGTGGGCTTTATGATAATAGGACAGGATTTAGGATAATTAGGAACATAGGACATAGTTAAATTTCCTTTTTCTGGAAAGGTTTATTTTCTAAATGAGGATTTTTCTTCCTTGAAGTGAAAGACAGAAGTCAAACAAACCCCACAAATTTAGTTCAGCACCAAGCATCATCTTAGGTAAAAGAGAACACTTCAGTACTTTGGTGAATAAAGTGACAATACCAGGCTTTTAGATGAAACATTCACTTTCTGATTGCAATGTGATTAGCTGAGACTGTTAGATCTTTGATGGTGGGGGGAAAAAAAGGCCCAAATAAAAACTATGTAGAATTATTAAATACATCAAATACCAATCACCAATGTTAGAAATTTCCCTCGGAATGTAAAATGACTGTGCAGAGGACTAAGGCCTCCCTTTTTCACAGTAAATATTTGTCCCTTGGTCTCTACAGAAGCCCTTACTAATTCATCTGCCTTTAAGATTTTGAGGTCATATATTGCTTCACCAGAAGGAATATATGCCCTCGTTCAGCCCTCGTTCCCACCTCCAGTTCCCTCAGTTATTTTTGAACTTATTTCATTTGAAATATTCACTCAACCCAAGTCCTCTGTCTTCTGGACACTCACTGAACCAAACAGCATCTTTTAGTGAGATGACCTCCTCTTTCACAGCTAAATTTTATGCTGAAAATGTGTTTAGCTGTTAGGCTTTACAAATGGCTTGCTTTTTTAGGTGTATCCTGTTACGTGAGTGTGTATACTGAATTATGATCTCAATAGAATATGAATGTACTGACATCTAATTTTTTGTATCTGATAACTGAAGGATAAAATAGCCATCAGCATATTCAGCCCTGATGAAACTTACACATCTCTAGGCTAACACTGTAATAAACATATAGCAACCCCATACCCCTAAGCATACCCTTAACCATACACTTATGCATTTAGGCCTTTGGGGAGTACCTGCTATTGGGTGTTTTGTTACCCTTCCCTTCCCTTCCCTTCCCTTCCCTTCCCTTCCCTTCCCTTCCCTTCCCTTCCCTTCCCTTCCCTTCCCTTCCCTTCCCTTCCCTTCCCTTCCCTTCCCTTCCCTTCCCTTCCCTTCCCTTCCCTTCCCTTCCCTTCCCTTCCCTTCCCTTCCCTTCCCTTCCCTTCCCTTCCCTTCCCTTCCCTTCCCTTCCCTTCCACTATTTTATCATATTTCTGCACTTAAATTTGGCCTAATGGTACTTTGTAAGTTTTTTGTTGTTGTTATTATTTTGTTTTTGTTTGTGTCATTTCTCTAATTGACTTTGCTCTCCAGAAAATAAACAATGCAACATGTATGATTTCTGTACTGAGATGTTTCTGAAACTAGACAGGATTAGCATAGGTTTGTAAAAACATCAGTTCTGGACACAAATGTCTCTACCTAGGTCATTCTTCAGGTGCACTGAAAAACTTCATCTGGATCTGACTGTAAGTGGTTTGCTTAAAGCTATCAAGTTAGTGGCAGAGTTTGGATTACAGTTTAGAAATTGCTGATCACCTGCCTCATGATCAATCCATCAAATGAGGCTGAATAAAAAAATGCATCTCCAGCTGTTAGAGAACACATGCTGTTATAAGAATTAAAAGGAACCAGCTGTCTATAGCCCCTGAGAAATTTGAATAGGCCCACATTTTTCCACACAATCATGCTGTAATTACATGTCACCCCAGGTGTTCTCAATATGATTACTCCCTATAAAACTATAAGCAAGGCATGAGACAGCCCATACAGCTGCAGGAAAAATAATGAAGCAGCAGGGCTTCTCTTTTTTGTGCATATGCTTGTTTGGTGCTGTTTATATAACCAATCTGTTCCCTGGGACTGCTGAGAGAGCCCTTATGGTCCCAGACATCCAGGGACCATAGATGCTGACCTGTCATAACTGGAACGTGGAATCCAGCTACTTTTTTGACAAAGATATCTATCATATATTTATTTTAAAAGCCATTAGGAAAGGTATAAACCCTTTAAGAGAAGAACATGCCAAGATGAGACAACTGGAAGACACAGGGAAAGAGATTTTTTTAACTTCCAGTAGTTTCAAATGCATAAGCTTTTTTTTATCTACACAAAGAAGCATGTATAGTTTAAAAATATTATAACTTTTAGTATGCCTGTTCTTAGCACGTTTTGAACTGTCATATTCTGCTTCCCCAAAAGGTATCCTAAGTCCCATATAATAACTAGATGATTTATAGTTTATTATTTTTATTGTTTTTACTTTTTAACAGAAATTTAAAATATCCTTTTGGTACATGGGCACATAAAGAGGCTATATCCCTCATTCCTTCAGCAAAGTGAGAATTCTAACCAGAAAGCAAGGACTGCATTTAGAAATCTGGGGGAGCTAGGGAAGATTTGTGTATTGCCAATGGATCAGGCACTACATATGAGATGGTCAGGGAAGACTTGTTTTTCAAATCATGCTAAATCCATTAAAGAAAAAAAAAAAATCAAAAGTGGAAACAGTGAGACAGGTCTTCATACTTCAACTTGGTATCTACCTTGTGTTGCCAAATTTAAACAAAGACAATGAAGAAGTCTTTAATTGGGGGTTATTTTTGAAAATAATGATGATAAAAGGAAGTAAAAATAAATATCTTGCATATTAAAAATACAAATATTATATATATATTTATATTTATTTAAAAGGAAGACTAGGGAAATTGTGGGCCCTCTCCAGAAGGAAATGGAAGACCTGGTTGCCTGGGATATGGAGAAGGCAGTGGTACTCAATGACTTTTTTGCCTCAGTCTTTACCAGCAAGAGCTCTAGCCACATAGTCCAGGCCCCAGAAGGAAAAGTGAAGAATGATGAACTGCCCAATGTAGGAGATGAAGTTTGAGACCAGCTAAGGAACCTAAAGGTGTGCAAGTCCGTATACATCTGGACCTGATTAGATGCATCTGAGGGTCCTGAGAGAAATGTTGAGGAAGTTGCTAAGCCACTGGCTATCATTTGAGAAGATGTAGCATTCCAGTAGTGTTGCAACCGACTGGAAGAGGAGAAACACAGTGACCATTTTTAAAAAGGGAAAAAAGAAGGAAAACCTGGGAAACTACAGGCCAATCAGTCTCACCTATGTGCCTGGCAATATCATAGAGCAGATTCTCCTGGAAACTATGCTAAGACACATGGAAACATGTAAAATCCTTGTAAATGATTGTTGACAACCAACATGGCTTCACTAAGAGCAGATCATGCCTGAGAAATCTGGTGTCCTTCTACGATGGATGGTGTTACAGCATTATTGGATAGGGGAAGAGCAACTGACATTGGCTACCTGGACTTGTTCAAAGTATTTGAATAAGCCTTGTCCTGAGTGATATCCTTGTCTCTAAATTGGAGAGACATGGATTTGGCAGATGAACCACCCAGTGGGTAAGGAATTAGCTGGATGGTCACACTCAAAAAGTTGCAGTGAATGGCTCAATGTCCAAGTGGAGATCAGTAACGAGTGGTATTCCTCTGGGATACTGGGACTGGAGCTCTTTAACATCTTTGTCGGTTAAATGGGCATTGAGATTGAGTGCACCCTAAACAAGTTTGTGGATGGCACCAAGGTGTGTGGTGTGGTCAGTACATTGGAGATAAGGGATGACATCCAGAGGTGGGCAGGTTTGAGAGGCGGACCTTTGTGAACCTGATGGAGTTCAACAAGACCAAGTGCAAGGTCCTGCATCTGGGCAGTGGCAGTCCTAAGCACAAATACAGGCTTGGTGGAGAATGGATCAAGAGGAGCCATGATAAGGGCAGCAAGGCACTGGGACAGGTTTCCCAGAACTGTGGATGTCCCATGCCTGGAAGTGTTCAATTGAATAACTTCACTATAAACTGTGGAGATTCTTGTTTCCAAAGAAAATCCTTTCAAGCTAAATGCGAGCAGACCCATAGATTTGCAATCAAGCAGATACTTTAGTGACTGATAAATAGATTCCAAATAGTACTTTTTTTTTTTTTTTTCCTCCACAATAAATCTGTTGCAAAGGAACAGTTGTAGTTCCTAACAATTTAGTCACCTAAAAAGTAAGGATGAGGAAAATGTAGAGGCATTTAATGTCATTTTGGCCTCTGTTGTTAACACTTATAACATATCTTGTGCTTCCCAGTCCTCATAGACAGAGGACTCTTACTGGGGGAGCCACTTTCCATCTGTGGCCACTGGAACTGTAAGAGAACAAATAGGAAAGAACAAGTAGGAAATATCAGTAGGGGATCTTTTTATAATTTTATCTGAGAGTAGTAGGATTATAAAACTCCTACCTGAATGTACTAAAAATATATTTTTTAAACATTTTAGAGACCTGGGTAACAATATTTGAAGTGTCACTGATACATACCAAATAAATAACTGCAGTAGGTGCTTTAACTCTTAAATTGATTCAAGTAATAAAAATGACTATATTTTAAATAGAGGTTATTAAACTTTTGAAACCCCTTCCTTTGCAAATCATTTTTATTTTCACATTACCTATAGAGCGGCACCCATGTATGAATTATTTTAAAGAGTTCTTAATTTAGCACACTTATTAAAATGAAGCTGAATCACTGCAGTCTAGAGCTCCTACTGGAAGAAATACTATATTCCTAATTTGTTTCTATCTGGGACATTTCTGCTTACAGAATGAGTTACCCACAATATTTTATTATCAGGACTATAAATGTCATGAATTATGCTTGATTTTGTAGTGAATATTCTCTAGAAAAAGTATTTTGTCAATTGAAAAGACTTCCATAACATAGAAGTTAAGAATATCATGTTGGAACTGATTTATTAGACACCATTCAACCTTTATTCAAATTAACAACTATGGGCATCCCACCAACAGACACTTCCTTTAATATTTCTATATTTTTGTTCAAGATGTGAAGACACGTATAAATGAAAATATTAATGTGTGGATGAATATCTTCTGAGTCACACTGTCACACTCAGGTTACAAGCTTGTACAAAATTATTCCTAAAATTTTACCATTCTGTAGAGGGAAATTTGGAGGAGATTTCTTTATTTACAGGAAGATATATGTATTCTCAAATTACCGTTAATCCAATTGCTTTTAAAGATGAAGAATAAGATTTTTCTGGAAAGATTTTTTTTTTTTTTTTTCATTAGAGTGAATCAGACTAAACTAAAAGTCATTGATTCTCAAAAGTATTTCTTGGAGGACAGAATACTTGCATGTCTTTGTTAAACTGATAATTAACACAACTGATTTTGAAAGCTTAGGTGTTGTGTGCTAAGCCTTACTCTTACTGACAGTATTAAGTATATATATTTTTGAATAAATAAATAAATAAGTAAATAAATAAATAAATAAATAAAACACGTTCCAGTTTGGTAAGTGGCTCTATTACTGCTTATTGAATATAATTAAATATACAAAGTATATTTTATTAGCATTATAACATGCTATTTTTATGTTCCTTAGCAACTCTTTGATTTCACAATTAACTATTTTACTTCACCACACTTCCATTTCTGAATGTGTGAACTATGTATTGAATTAGACTTTAAAACATCTAGATTTCCAGTTTAATCACTTATTTTTTTTTCCTGCATATAGTAACTCAAATCTATTTTGTCATTCATTAAATAATAGCCCTTTGAATTTTATTTCATATCCCTTTACTGACTTTTTAATAACTTCATTCCTGTCTGGATCATGTAGTCCAATATGTCTTTCTTTTCACTCACTTTTTTGTTCTCAAATATTCATGTTTAGTAGAAATCTATTTCACTGAAATTTAAAATACAACTATCAAATGTGTTCTCTGTCTGCAGAAATATGCTATACATTTGAAAAGAAAACTACAAAATAAAAAAATAAACACACTAGTAGCCTGACCAAGTAAAGGAAGTTCATTGTTATTCAGAAGTTTGTTCCTGTTCTATAATAGAGCAGTTGTTAAACTCAAAAAAAAAAAAAAAAAAAAAAAAAAAAAAAAAAAAAATTGACTGATTTGCAGTGGGAGCTAATGATGCAAAAATGGGACCTTTTAGATGTAAAATTGACAATTTAGGTTTTGTGAAAGGGAAGACACTAAGTTTAATGGACAGTGATATTTTCTCTGAGAGCTTTTGCCACTAAAATAATATTTTGAATACAAAACAGCAAGACTGGATTGAATTAGTCTGTTTAAAGGTGTCTTGGTTCAAAGGCTGTACAATGTTACATGAGTGTGGTGTAAATGCCTGAAGTAACTAGGAAAATAAAACTAACATTCACAATTTTAAGGAAAAGGTACAGCATTGAAGAGGCTTTCAGGGTAGGGCATAACTGCATTATCTGAGCGTTTCCTAGGCTCCCAGCCTTAGATGCTATCGCACTGGGGAAACTTGGTGTGCTAGCTCTAAGGAACAGCACGGAGCGTAGAGTGGAGTGGAGACACCACGGCTAGGCTCTGTAATGAGGTGGGGCCTCGATTGTTCTTGTGCACAAAGCTGCACTTTTTGCCACCCTGAGCCAAAGACCTGTCATGTTTTGACAAATGCTGTACCCTAGTGTACTTTTTGTTCATTATAATATCATTATAATACCAAAACACACCTCCATCCCAAAAGCTACCCGCCTCCAAGGTGTGACCACCCCTCACTGAGCATGCGCGCTGAATTTCTCGGAGCCTATTACTTTAAACGGAGACGGGAGAACTTTACACCAATCATAACTAAGATATGCTTGACTAGAGCCACTCAAGCTCCACCTAGAAGATAGAAAATAATATAAATTGGCCCAAGAGAAAGGGGATGTTAGGGAAGATACCACCGTCAGGGAAGATACCACCGTCAGGGGAGATACATCCTTAGGACCTCCTGACTCCTGGGATCAGTCGACGGGCTGAGCCTCTCTTCCCCCCCATTGGGACGCCTTTGGGTGAGATCTGAATACTTGCTTATAAATCTCTCTAGAGTCTTTGATCCTTTTAACGTGTTTATTTCTAGGCTGCGCACCTGTGACATCTGTGACACCTGTAAACACCTGTAACATCTGTAACACCTACAACACCTATATCACCTGTAACATCTGTAACACCTGTAACACCTGTGTATTTCATGCATACTAGCTTGCTTTTGACAAGACAGACAGTCCCTATCACCGGCAATCCAAAAGAACCTGATTATCTGTTGCTGTAATAAACCATACTTGATTGCATTGTCATAACTCTCATTAAGTGCAACGAGGGTGAGGGTGGTTATCCATGATAGTTCAGTGTTCTGAATCTAACCAGACCCCCAGACGGTTAATGCGTTTTTGGTGAATGTCTGAACAGACCCCCAGACCGTTAATGTGTTGATGATGAATGTCTGACGGGACCCCCAGATGGTTAACATGTTTTTGGTGAATGTCCAACTGGTTCAGTACTCTGAATCCAACCGGGCCCGTAACGGTTAATCAGCTACACCCCTTAACGCGACAATGAAGAAAACCTACTTGATATAGAAAGCAACCCTTTGAGCTTTCAATGCTATGTGTCACTGCTGTTTGATAAAGACAGTTTGTTAAAATGTGCTGTTTTCTCTCCTTCATTTCCCCAAGGTATTGGCAGATAAAGTGTCAGTTAGTTGGGAAAACGTGACTCCAGCAAATGAACAAACTCAGGGAATTTGGGGTCTTTGGCCCTTTTAAATCAAGGAAAGAGGCATGGGGATTTTCTTGCATCCCTAATCTTTATATCTTACTGGATTTGCAATTTTATTGCTGCAGAAACAGAAGCAAGCAAGATAATGGTGTGTAGAGCTGCTACTTATTACATTAGAGATTTGTGGTATCAAAATAAATTTAGAGAAAGACAAGACATAAAATAGGTAATCATCAGTTGTGACAAAATCAGAAGAAATAAGTTATGCATACCAACTGATCACAGAATGTTTATGAGCTAGAAATAAGATATATATATATGATATTTAAGATATATATCTTATATATACATGTATAAGTATACATGTATATAAAGTGTTCACAGAAATGTATTTTTAATACAGATAAGGAAATGGTAATGTCACTGCATCAGGAACTCATGTGAAATTTGTTTATGAAAAGTAAACATTACATAGATGTAAGAAATGACAGGTTTAAGGAAAGGTTTTGAGAATAATCGAGAGAAGGAATATTTTAAGAAAAGAACACATAAAAACAATCTGCATTGACATAACAAAAAGAGGGTATATGAATTTTGTCCATATATTTGGAGGAAGAGGGGGAGACCGAGATTCGGGGATGAAGACTTTTCTTAAAGATAATATTAAGCTGTAAAGAATGAGCATGCATTAGTTTTGGAGAAGTTTGGGCCTGAAATTGTACTGTTTCCTGGTTTTCTATATATTAACATGAATCCTGAAAAACCTTCCAGTAGTTTTCCTATCATTGTTATTCTTTACTTATATTAACCTTAAACTTATAAAATTAGATAGTTATTAAAGACTTGAGAACTAGTTACTCAACAATGAATGTTGTCTCCTACAATCCAAATGTCCCAAATATTTTGCAAAATGAACTGTAATACATACTGTGAATTTTTAGATTGCTAATGCAATTGTTAAGATAAATGGCATACTAATACAGCAAGGAGAAAAATTTCATTCCACAAACATTTAGTTCTGGTTTGAGCGTATGGTATGTGGGTGCAGGAATGTGCTGTGGAAATCATAGAATCATTAAGGTTGGAAAAGTCCTCCAAGATCACCTAGTCCAACCGTCCCCTTACCACCAATACTGCCCACTAAACCATGTCCCTAATTACCACATCCAACCCTTCCTTAAACAGCCCAGGGATAGTGATTTCCCCACTTCCCTGAGCAACCTGTTCCAATGCCTAACTGCTCTTTCTGAAAACAACTTACTCCTAATTTCCAACCTGAATCTCCCCTGGTGCAACTTGAGGCCATTCCATCTTGTCCTATCACTAGTTATCTGTGAGAAGAGGATGACCCCCAGCTCCCCACAACTTCCTTTCAGGTAATTGTGGAGAACACAGAGAGCACTAAGGTCTTCCCTGATTCTCTTGTCCAGACTAAAATATAGATAGAAGGAAAGGGCAAGGACAAATTTTATGTGTTAATAAAGTATGGGTTGCATGAGGCAACAGCAGATCCTATTATGATTTCTGCAAGACAACATCTCAAATTCCTGGAAACCTAGACTGGTTGCTGCTGCTGCCATCATAACAGAGGTTTGGGTAAGATTATTGTTTTATCTCATAACTCCAATTTAATTTTCCAGTAGTAGTCAAAATAACAAGATGAATTCTCCAGAACTCTCCCCAAGCTTTCCCTCATCAGCTGTTTCCCCTTTCTCCTTCTCTTTGTGGCATCAGTAGCTAGCTTTCTTCCAACCAACACTCTTCCATGACTATATGACTGTCATTAAATCCAATGTTTATACTATTTTACTTTGAAGTCAAAGATCTTGTCAAGAAAGCAATTAGAAATTAATCACATTTTGCTTGAAAAACACATGGTTACTAGTAGGCTTAAACAAACAAACAAAAAACCCACAACACAATACTAAGTACTAATAACTAGACAGATAAGCTGTGGTAAGAGACAAATTAAGATCTGCACTTTTGAAGTTACTGCATACACATTCCTTCCAGTTACCTCCTAACAAACTCAGTGTATTCTCATGAAATCAAATATGACCGTCGTGTTTCAATTCATCCAAACAGTTAACAGAAGTGATCAGAATCCAAGCAAAGAGAAAGAACTTCCACAATATTATTTGTCTAGAAAATAAATAAATAAATAATAAATTTAAAAACAAAACAAAAAAAAAAAAAAAAAACACTAAAAATACACACTTCAAAAATAATGAAGTCATCACACCATTTTTTAAACTCTTATCCTTCACAATAACAGCTATCCTACTTTATTTTTTTATTGGTGACACATCTGATATAGTGACCCATGCCTCCTATTGTCTTCTCAGCAATAGAATGCTTTTCTGACCCATCTATTGCCTATTGGTTGCATGAACCTTTCCAGCCAATTCTAAACTACATATGGTCACTACATCTTAGAATGAACCAAACCCAAGTTTAGAAGGTCTGCAAGACATAAGCATTCAGAAAACTATGTCAGACATTACTTCTTGTCAATCCTTGTTTTCTCTTTGGGAAAACAAATAAACTAAAAACAAAATCATGGACTTACGATTCAGATGGGAACCAGAGCATACTACAATAAATGTCTGGTAAAGATGATAAGAACACTAAAATAAGTAATCAGCTGGCAGTAGAAAAATCAGTCAGAACAGTATAAGGGTGAATTCAGTGTGAGAGCATCTGGTTCATTAAGTTAACTGGTTAAGGACTATTAAGTATTATATATATATATATATATATATATATAAAAGAAAAAAAAAAAAAGAAAAAAAAAAAAAAGCTAATAACAAGGAAAGTGAATATATGCATACACAAAACTGAGGAGCAGGTGACAGGAACAATAATGAAGACCCTAATTCTTCACCTGCTGATTGAAGAGCTATTAAGAAAACACCCAGGCCTAGCCTTGAAAAGAGTTGATAGGAACTTTTTAACTAACAAGAATAGGAAAAGAGTCAAGGATAATGTTATGGGATACTTTTGGATACTTGGGAGGGGGAGTGGCAAGTGGGTGTGGCTGTGGAACTGTACATTTATCAGGGGATACCAGAAGGGGGTTGTGCAAGAGTAAGAGTTGTGCAAAACCAATTATGGGATCCTTAGGGGAAGGAAGCATCAGAAAAGAACAAGCATGGGAAAATAAAGAGAAGGAGTAAAGATATAAGGGGCTAGTCACATGCCCCCATTCAATAGACTGATATGACTAAACTCTGCAGTTGGTCATCATGATCTATCCTATCTTCTCATTAAATCCTTTCTTATCTGTCTTTCTGTGTAATTTATTCCACCTGTAAGTGTTGAAAAATTTGTGTGCAAACAACTGGAGAGACTGGGGTTAGTGAAATCAAGTACCAACAATTGAATGCACTGGAGAGTGTATTGTTACTTAGTAAATTTAACCTAATATGTGCCTATACGTCATCCAGCAGAAAATTTCTAGTTAACTTATTGGGCAAGTAGGAAGAAAACATTTTCCTCATAAGGCTCAAAGTCTGAGGCAGAGGTGGATAAAGGTGTCTAGGGTCTCAGAATGGTTTAGGCTGCCACAGAAGTGATTCTGGAAGTTCCGTCACTGTGGAGGTAACAGAATCCAGGAGCAAATTTATGAAGTTTTACTGAAGTTCAGTCATGATTGTGAGATCATTTCCCCATTAGAGATAAGGGCAGGCAACCACTAAAATTTGTAGAAGCTTTTGTATAATTTGCAACCAAAAGCTATGCAAAAATTCTTTCATTGAATCTGTAACTGACACACAAGTATGTCTATTCTCGCTTTACAGACTAGCTAGAACAATATTCTTCTGTTTGATTACATAATTACCTTTCTCATTATGTATTCATAATATCAGATCTAGTTGTACTTTTGACTTACACTCGAGTCTAGACCTGTCTTACAGGTATCTTTAACATGTTTTATTAGACTTTAATGTGATTAATGAATAGCCTTAAGTAGATTTAAGGACAATATTTATTTATTTATTTATTTATTTTTTCTCAGAGATATGATCGATTGGTTAATACAGTAATCTGAAACAGCTCTAGCCAAATAAAATAGTGTTTGAATTTAAAATGCAAATAACAAGTTAAAAAGAAGTTTCAATACAACAAAAGATTTATTCCAAATCTCTCTTACCTGTAGATTTGCATAGGACAAACTTAACTGAAGATCTCAGGTGTGGAAGCTTGGCTTCTGCTAATCTTTGAGTTTATCTTTAGAAACAGCATCCTTTTATAAAGTTAACAAAAATCTTGCTGTTTGCACCTGTGATTGAAGTTTGATCAAACCAGTTTGACAGCTCTGCAAGAGTGCAGGGATATACTTCAAAGCATTTAGTTTACTGCATTTTCTCAGGTATTTGCTAGAACAGCTGCTATCAACTCATTGGCTCCTTTCTATCTATTCTGTCAGCTTCTGGTTCAGTTAACCCCTTAGACTCATCAATTAAACAATACCAAATAACTAACGGATTGAAAATACATTATGTATGTGTTATTATACAGTCTCACTTCCTTTAGTTTTTCTCTACTGAAATAGACAACACAGGTTTCATAAAACATAATTAACTGGTGTGATTTGTTTTTTGACTTGTAACTGCATTATTGTCATGTGATAATGAAGCAGGGAAGAGAAAAGGAAACAGCAGCTAAATATATATATATAATATATATTGTATAAATGAAACTGAATTCTTTATTTTAGTTCCACTAATCATTTAGTCTTATGTTAGAACAGTAGCATAGATAGTCTGTTCTCCGGTGTCAGGGCCAATACTTGAATGAAAACCCTCCGAGACAAACAGAACCACATGAAATAGATGTTGAAGGTGAATAATGAAACCAACAGCTGTGCTGATGGATACGTCAGTAGAATGGCAAAATAAATTGAAGAGAATACATCCCGCATATTGGGTGTGGGTTTTTGTTTGTTTGATTTTTTGTCATACAGCAGGTATCTAGATTACTTTAATAAATAGCCAGATGATCTTAAAAATAAATAAATAAATAAATAAATAAATAATGAAGTGGTACTTGCACCATCACTACAGACTTCTGAAACACAAACGTTCTCTTATCCAAAGCCTTTTAGCAGTCTCTTTCACCATGTTTAGTGGATTCAGATCTTTTACTTGCCTTTGTGTAACATCAGTAACATTAATATATCAGCATCATAGAATGATTTGGTTTGGAAGGGACCTTAAATATCATCTAGTGGCAACCCCCCTGCCATTAGCTGGGACACCTTCCACTAGACCAGATTGCTCAAAGCCCCTTTCAACCTTAACTTGAACACTAACAGAGACGGGACAGGAGCCACTTTTTGTCTCTCTGACTTGCAATCTTTTACACTTTTCCTAAATTCACTTCTATGTTAGCATGTAAAAAGCACAAAAACAATCTTTTTTTTTTTTTTTTTTTTTTTTAAGTGAAAAAAAATATAGTCTTAAGATTAAATTTTCAGAAAAATAATGCATATATATATATATTAATATCCCTCTCTTACAACCACAAACCTTGCCAAATTCAATCTCATTTTAGATTTCCAAATGTAGGAGCATTATCCAGTAAACATTAAATAGTATTATATGCCTATCATTTTCACTTGTTTAGTTTGTACCACTCTGAAATTCCCCAGTAAGAAAAGATAACAGAGATTGAACTAGAATGACTTTTGGCAGGCAAACTTAAACAAATTAATTCATTTTGCAAAAAGTATACCTTAAAGCTTATGTGAAATTATTTCTTTAGTCAAACCCAAGATTGTCTGTTCTATATAGAAAGACATCCTGAATTTTCATTTTAATACTGGAGTGCTATATTTCTGATGTAGTAGCTATAAACATTACCCTCCCTCACATGGAGGTAATCAAAAATCCCATGATGGACCAAATGCATCACCCACAGACTAGACTATATGCTCAGTTTTGGCAGCAGTAATGTAATTTGTTTATAAATCCATCCATCTTCTTTTTCTCTTCTGGAGTCAAGCTATGTCTAAAGAACATATTAAAAATCCAACAGGAACACTCAGAGACACTGCTACAGTTATGGCCATAGTATCATTAATTTTTCAACTTAGCATCACTGGCTGAGGCATGATGGCATGAGAACTGAATAAGAAACAGGAGTATATTTCAGTGATGGAGGATGGCAGTGAGAATAAGAATTCCAGACAACTTTGCAACTTTGGATTCTCAAGTTCTATTACGTCTTGCCTGGTTTATTCCCTGAAGTTTATAAGTAATAGTAAAAGATGAAGAAGGCAATTTATTATATGCAGAATGTGTCATTGGACACTGTTCATCAGTGTTAATCTTGGTTATGCTTGCTTTGTCTCTGATGGTTTTTTTTTCTTTAGTAATATCTTTTCAGTGCCTATCAGAATGTTGCTTTTGATTTAAAATTGTGTGTTGCACAGACATGGAAATTTGTTATCTGAGATATTCTGCATTTTCCCTCAAAACTAACCTCATGAGCAAACTACAGTTAGCAGTCTGTACATGTAGATATATAAGATAACATCAGCTAAGTTCACAGAATCAAAGTTCACTCTATCTAATTGTAGATAACAGGGGCCAGTAGACTTACTTTAATCATGTACTCTATGCGCAAAATTTTCTGGAAGTCTGACCTACAAGCAGATTCATATCTCTATTGATTTTATGAAGTGTGTGCACATCTTTGAGTTATTTATTTGTTTGTTTGTTTTTCTTTTCTCAAAAACTTACTTATCATAGGGTTGTGAGGCACTGGAATGGGCTGCCCAGGATAGTGGTGGAGTCACCATCCCTGGAGGTCTTTGAAAGACATTTACATGTTGAACTTAGCGATATGGTTTAGTGGAGGACTTGTTAGTGTTAGGTCAGAGGTTGGACTCGATGATCTTGAGGTCTCTTCCAACCTAGACAATTCTGTGATTCTGTGATAGACAGAGGGAAGTTTTGACTGCAACCATATACTGCAATATTCTATCGACAGATTTAGTGGGGTATGATTTTTCACCTCTTAAAAGAAAAAATTAAATAAAATAAAATAAAATAAAATAAAATAAAATAAAATAAAATAAAAATAAAATAAAATAAAATAAAATAAAATAAAATAAAATAAAATAAAATAAAATAAAATAAAATAAAATAAAATAAAATAAAATAAAATAATAAAATTAAAGGTTCAATGGGTAATATTTCTGCTTTTGGCTTAGGTTATCTAAGATATTACATAATTCCCTGTTAATAGAGACATCGTATCAGTTCCTCATTTTCCTCAGTATTCGAGGAAATAGAAGATAATCTCTTAATTAAATAATAATAATAGATTTAGTGAATCCTTTTTCTCGTTCACAAAATCTCAGGAACACCTACAAGGTTTTCTGAAAATTAAGTATAATACAATTTACACAAACAAACAAAAAGTTGATTTTACTGTTAACTTAAAAAGGACAAGAAGAAATATTTCTGGAAACTTGTTTTTAAACATTAAAAAAAAAAAAAAAAAAAAAAAGTTGAATTGATTAAACCTAGTCACAATTTCTAAGAAATCTACTGGGATAAAAAGATGAGTGTGTCAAATAATATACATCCTGTTGTATTAGAAAAGAGCATTAGAAGAATTACATTCATTTCACTTTTCAAATTCCAGAGTTAGGTACTAAGAAAAAAATGAAGCTTAATGCAAGCTTAAATTGTCTAAAGTCTAGTTGAGGAAGACCACTACTAGGTCCATGATTGAAGACATTTGGTAATTTCAAATAACTCTGAATTTATCTACTGGATAAGTGATGTGATTCCTTGTATTATGACCCTCAGTGTCAATGGTGATAGCATTCTTTATTCAGAAACACTAAAAGTTCCTGTCCCTTCAATTACATGACTCAGACAAAGTGTTATTATATGTAGTGACATTTACTGTCAATTGCCCACCTTCCTTTTAAAATGTAGTGGCATTCTAGCATTGTAAGACTGGTGTGGAAAGGAATATATTTCAGAGAAAAATCAGCCCCACAGACTCGCAGAAGGCTAGCTTATACATGTTCAGTGGAGAAGTTCTTTAGTGTAAATGAGACAGAGAAGTTTTGGGATGTCTTCAGAAGACACATATTTCTTGAATACTCTCAGTCATGGTGATTAAACATGAGAGATAGGTGAGACGCAAACGATAGATCTATATATACCTAATTTACATATGTTTGTCTACTGGCCTTCAGCAGAAACAGAACAGCACAAGAGCAAAGAGGTATCAGTTTCCAGACTGCACTAGTTTTGTTTTCCATTTAATGGTTGTCATTCTTCAATAACAAGGCTTTGCTTGTTTAACATGCTCAAAGTTAATCTTGTAGTTAATGATTTGTTCCTTTGTAATTTATTATCAAAAATATTCAAAATGTAATATAAAATACAGAGTCCTAGCCCATCAGTGTTTAAATATTTAATTAACAATTAAGCTGTTTCCTAATTTTAAGGCTCATTATGACCATGAAATGGCAGTTTAGCATCCTGAGGGCAGTGAGGAGGGAGTACAACAAGCTCGCTACCCTGAGCAGACTTAGCCCTCTTCAGGGATCTGCTTGGTAGTGTACCATGGCACAAAGCCTTGAAGGGAAGAAGAACCCAAGAAAACTGGTTAATATTCAAGGATCGCCTCCTTCAATCTCAGGAGTGATGCATCCTAACAAAGAGGAAGTCGGGTAAAAATACCAGGAGGCCTGTGTGGATGAGCAAGGAGATCCTGACAAAAATCAAGCAGAAGAAAGGAGACCTACAGAGGACGGAAGCAAGGACAGATAGAAGATAGCCTGGGGGAAATACAGAGACATTGCCTGAGAATCCAGAGATCAGATTAGGAAAGCTAAAGACCTACTAGAATTTAATTTGGCCAGTGATGTCAAGGGCAACAGGAAAGGCTTCTATAGGTATGTCAGCGATAAAAGGAAGACTAAAGAAACTGGATCCTTTATAGAAGGAAATGGGAGATCTGGTTACCCAGGATATGGAGAAGGCAGAGGTACTCAATTACTTTTTTGCCTCAGTCTTCACAAGTAAGAGATGTAACTACATAGATAAAGACCCAGAAAGCAAAGGCAAGAGAATAATGAACAGCCCACTGTAGGAGAAGATCAGGTTCAAGACCAGCTAAGGAATATAAAGGTGCACAAGTCCATGGGACCTGAGGTGATGCATATTCATAGTACTAAGGGAACTGCTGAGGGAGTTGCTAAGCCACTGGCTTGAGAAGTCGTGGCAGTCTAGTGGAGTTCCCAGTACGTGGAAGAGAGGAAGCATAACCCTCATTTTTAAAAAGGGAAAAAAAAAGGAAGACCTGGGAAACTACAATCTAGTCAGTCTCACCTCACACCCAGCAAGATTATGGAATGGATCCTACTAGAAACTATGCTTAAGTACATGGAAAACAAAAAGGTGCTTGGAGACAGCCAACATGGCTTCACTAAGGGCAGATCATGCCTGACAAATTTGGTGGCCATGTACAAGTTCAAGAGGGCCAAGATCCTACATCTGGATAGGGGCAATCCCAAACATGAATACAGGCTGTGTGGAGAATGGATTTACAGCAGCTCTGACAAGAAGGAATTGATGGTGTTGGTTGACAAGTAGCTAAACATGAGCTGGCAATGTGCGCTTGCAGCCCAGAAAGGCAACCGTAACCTGGGCAGTATTAAAAGAAGCATGACCAGCAGGTTGAGGGAGGTGATTCTCCCCTTATACTCTGTTCTTGTGAGACCTGTGAGAAAAATCTCAAATAATTTTCTTCAGACAGGATCTTCTGTGAAGCTATTTTATTCACGATTGCAATGGTGGGCGTCCTGTCAAGCAGGAGCACATTTTAGTAAACACACCATAACCTTTTACTCCCTATTACCCAATGCCTGATCACTTCCCTTGTTTCCTCATTGGCTGAGTACTACAGGTTCACAAGCTACTCAACACTCCTCTATACCATATATGTACAATTATTTAAAAACAAACAAACAAACAAAAAAAAAAAATGTCTCCTTTATTATGTTTTGGGAACTTGTGATTGTTGTTTTACTGTTCTCACACTGCTCATCCTGTTTTTCTCAAGCTTCTACCGTATTTTGGAACAGTGAGGCCTTCTACTGTCCACTTATCTACTTAGCATTTCTTCTTATTATGACTACACAACTACCTTGGAATACAGAAAATTAGTTCTCTACTGCAAAAACACAACTTTGTTTCTCACAGACCCCACCTGGAGTACTGTGTAGCTCTGAAGCCCCCAGCACAAGGACATGGACCTATTAGAGCAAGTCCAAAAGTCAAAGTGCTGGAGCACATGTCCTATGAAGACAGGATGAGGCTGTTGGGATTCTTCAGTCTGGAGAAGAGAAGGGTCCAGGAAGACCTTATAGTAGCATTCCACTACCTGTAAAGGTCCTACAAGAAAGCTGTAGAGGGACTCTTTATCAGGAAGTGTATTGATAGGACAAGGAGTAAGGGTTTTAAATTGAAAAAGGGTATATTTAGCTTAGATATGAGGAAGAAATTCTTCACTATAAAGATGGTGAGGCACTGGAACAGGTTGCCAGAGAAACTGTGGATGTCCCATCCATGGAATTATTTAACTCCAGGTTGGATGGGGCTTTGAGCAACCTGTTCTAGTGGAAGGTGTCCCTGGCCATGTCAAGAGGGTTTGAATTAGATGTTCAGGATGACAGGACCCGCGGGAACGGGATTAAGCTGAGGCAGGGGAAATTTAGGCTTGACATCAGGAGGGGGTTCTTCACAGAGAGGGTGGTTGCACACTGGAACAGGCTCCCCAGGGAAGTGGTCACTGCACCGAGCCTGTCTGAATTTAAGAATAGATTGGACTGTGCACTTAGTCACATGGTTTGAACTTTTGGGTAGACCTGTGCGGTGTCAAGAGTTGGACTTGATGATCCTTAAGGGTCCCTTCCAACTCAGGATATTCTATGATTCTATTCTATGATTCTTTCCAACCCAAACCATTGTACAATTCACAGGAAAGGAAAGATTTGGAAACTGAGGAATGAATACACACTGCATCAGTTCATGAACTTTATTCATCCATGTAAGAAACTCCATAATCTAGGACTGAAAGCTTGAGTGTAGAAACTCTCACACGGATAAAATGAGCCCAGAGACAGCACAGCTGATTTATTGCAGGCTTTAAGATTTGCTGTGGTTTGACCCAGCTCGCAGCTAAGCACCACACAGCCGTTCACTCACCCTTCCCCCTCTCTCTCTGGAATGTGGGAGAGAATCAGAAAGAAATGAAAGCCTGTGGGTTGAGACAAATACAGTTTATTAGAACAGAAAATAAATTAAAATAATAATGGATAATAATAATAATAATAATGATATAATAGTGTGTACAAAATAAGTGATGCACAATGCAATTACTCACCACCCACTAACCTATGCTCAGCCTATCCCTGAGTAGCTGGTCCCCCCAACCCAGCTAGCCACCCCTATATGTTGTTTAGCATGATGATATTGTTTAGCATGATGGTATGGAATAACCCTTTGGCCTGTTTGGGACAGTTGTCCTGGGTCAGTCCTCTCCCAGCTCCTGCTGCACCCCCAGCCAGCCTGCTGGCAGGACAGAGTGAGAAGGCAAAAAGTCCTTGGCTCTGTGTTAGCACAGCTCTGCAACAACTAAAACATTAGTGTGCTATCAACATTATTCTCATCCTAAATCCCAAACACTGTACCATACCAGCTCCTAGGAGGAAAATTAACTCTGTCCTAGCTAAAACCAGGAAAAGATTATATATGATAATAATAAACCTAAACAAACCTGATATGATGAAGTGAAAGTCTTGTATTTATTTGCAAAATTTTCTCTGAGAGAATTTAAGGGCTGAGTTTTTCAATTTACTAAGGTTTCTGTGTAGGAATAAGATCTTTATTCAGTGTGTTCAAAGGCAGACTATAGAAAATCATAGATTAAAGCTGACAGTATTTTAATGACATTTATTTATCCCATACAGACAAAAGTAAATGTTTGTACTATGTCTTTTGGCAAAGACCAGTTATAGATATCAGATATTTTATTTTATTTTATTTTATTTTATTTTATTTTATTTTATTTTATTTTATTTTATTTTATTTTATTTTATTTTATTTTATTTTATTTTATTTTATTTTATTAAAAAAAAATCCTGCATGTTAGTCAGCATGATTAGCAGTCTTGGCATAATGCATAGGTCTGCAATGTGAAGAAAGCAATAGATGATGAACAAGTTTTGTATATTGCACACATTATGTGGAGTTATTCTGTACACATTCAGTGCCAGAAAATTCTACATACCCATTGAACATATAAGCTATTTGGACTACGTCTCTACTAATAGACAAACCTGGGGAACTTTTCCAGCATTAGAATTCAGATCATACATTTCAGGGCACAATATAATTTTAAGTACAGCAGTCATCACTGTGTTCTCAGCATGACAGAACATTTGAGATTGGAAGAGACCTCTGGAGGTCATCAGACCCAACTTCCCTAGTCAAGCAGGGCAACCTAGAGCTCCTTGCCCAAGAGCCCATAATGCGTTTGAATATCTGATCACCACTCTCTAGGTCCAGTCATTCAGCTAGTTTTCAAATTACCTCTCTGTCTGCGCATCCAGCCCACATGTCTCCAGCTTCTCTGTATGAATCTTAAGTGTGAACTGTCTCTCTGATGTTACAGTAGTTTCATTTTCTGGGTATGCTCTGCAGAAGACTGGACTCCAAATATGCATGCTACAGAGCATTATTTATTTACTTATTTATTTTTCCCCTACTCTGTATTCTTTAGAAAGTGTAACTTACTGATCCTTTGAGAAAACCTATTTATGGCTTAG
This sequence comes from Aythya ferina, assembly GCF_964211825.1. Classification (NCBI taxonomy): domain Eukaryota; kingdom Metazoa; phylum Chordata; class Aves; order Anseriformes; family Anatidae; genus Aythya; species Aythya ferina. Next base: position 37,223,847 of record NC_140296.1, on the reverse strand, counting down.
ATTAAAATAATTAAAGGTATAGGTTTGTCTGTCTCCACCTATACGTATTTGTATGTATTTCAAAAACTATTATAACTATTATACAAACTATTTGTTTAACTCTTTATATCTTTATTACCATTTCCTGAAACTGAAAATAGAAGGTGTCAAACATAAGATTGAATCTCAAATATTAACATATGTAGGTATTACCAGTGGACAATACAGTTTGCTTTAAAGGTAAAGTAAAATGAAATAATATTATTAGGTGTGAGAAATACCTTTTTTTTTTTTTTTTTTTTTTTTTTTTTTTCCAGACAGGGTCTTCTGTGAAGTTATTTTATTTGTGATTGCAATGGCAGGCATCCTGCAAGAAGATGTGCCCAGCAAAAGTATATAATAACCTTATATTCCCTATTACCCAACACTCGATTCGTCCCATTTTCTCTTTGGCTGAGTACTAGAGGTTCACAAACTACTTGATGCTTATTCCCATACCATATATGTACAATTTTATTTGACCAACCATTAATTACTCCTTTTCTCCTTTTTTTTTTTTTTTTTTTCTTCTCTCAACTAGAGGGACTGTGATTTTTTGTTTGTTTTTTAATGATTTTGCAGGACTCATCTTGTTTTCCTTGACTATCCTCCTTATTTTGGGACAGTGAGACCTTCCCCTTATCTGCTTAACATACTTAACATACTTAACACTGGTATGCCACTGTCAAGCCTGCACAATCATTTTTGAATATGCGAGGTTAGTGGAATTTTCTACTGCAAAAACACATTATAATGAAAATAAAATAAAATAAATAAATAAATAAATAAATAAATAAATAATGTTTCTCACATTAAGGTACAAATTATAAAAGAGTTTCTTAAATGCCTATAAAACACTAAAAAGTTAAAGATTATTTCTCAATTAAATTGCAATAATGGAGAAACTTGTTATGTGATTCTATAATTGGCCTAAGCTGATATAAGTCAAAATGAGTTTCTGTTCCCAATAGCTCTTGACAGGCATTCTCTCCCCCTCTCTTAACATAGTTTCAGTGCTGACTACAACCTTGTGATGAGTTGAAGTACCTCATCAATTGGGAGGAAACAATAATAATAATAAAAAAATCTATTCCTATAGAAAACTCCTTAGGGAGTTTTCACTTGTGTCAGTAAATGGAAACGAGAGGAAATGGCAGAGCAGTCTTAGATCAGCTCAGGACAACCACAAAGTAAAACCTTATAGGGAATTTCACAAAGAATTTGGATAGCTCAGAGTTGACATATGTTTCTTGCACTGTGTCGTGAATGCACTGTTCATCTCTTCTCAACTCTTCTCAATTCATCTCCTATCTTAATTCAGTGATGCAGCTTCCCTTGGAGGATGGGACCCTTTTTTTTTTTGGAAAGGAAAAGGAAGTACAGAACAAAGTCATGAATTTGAGGTATCCTTATCATATTGAAGGTATTTTTAACAGTTGCACTGGTTGTTGGTACACCTAAAACCTAAATTAAACCACAGATAAACCACACATTTTAACAATTTTTATTTGCTATGTTTGCAAGATATCAAAAGTTTCTATGTATTACCTTTTATTTGCATCCTCACTCTTATTTTATAAGAAGAAGGAAAAGAAGAAGAAGGAAAAAAAAAAAAAAGATAACAGCAAAAAGACAATTAAAAACAAGGTTCACTAAATGGCATGTTAACATTATTTGCTGTCAGAATTATTTACATCCAGCAGTGTTATTGCTGAAGCAGTTTGCTCATTACCAGTTGAGAACTATAAAAATAAATAAATAAATCAGTATTTAGTTCAATTGTTTTGAAACAGTGGAAAAGGACAAGACACTGTGAATATAAATACTCTTTTGTAACTAATTAAACTTCTAATTGTAAATGTTATAAAGTGTTTAAATGATAGAAAAAAAAAATGCAGAAAACATTATGGTCTATTCAAACACTTTGCAAGGTATAACTCATCATGGGCCAGTTTATTCCCAGATGTACAGGCTAGAAAAAAATGCCTGTATTATTTTGCGTATCCCTGTTGAAATGAGCTGTCAAGCACACATCAGGGGACAGCAGATGTTAAAGACCACAGTGCTTCAAATGTCAAAGAAATTCAACCTTTGCTGCAGTTTGAAACCATCTGTTGACATCTAAGCAGGATACTGCATGTCAAGTGAGATTTCTAGTTTGTAGGTTAAGACTTTAGTATCTGCCCTTACTTACTGCTTGTGAATGTTTAAGTTTAGTTTAAATAAGATCTACTAGACAATGCATTTTTAAATCCTAAAGTGTATCTTGTGGACATTTATTCAGGTGAAATGAGGAAAATAAAAACAATCTACAAATGAATGTTTAAACTGTACACAACAAGAAAATCTTAAGGAAAATACACCCTCCTAAGTTAAGGACAACTCTAGATGATATTAACTGTCAATAAATGCTGGAATCGAGTCCATTGGGAGAAAAAAAACCACCGTGATTCACAATTACACAAATACCTATGATTTGATTATTAGCCATAATAAAAAAAACTTGTAGTGAATTATTACTAACATGCATAAGTAAAAATATTGGGAGCCGGTTACACAATTTCAGTGTTAAATTCATGTAGACATCTAATTCTAGATATTAAAATAAGTACTATATGTAACATACTGTCAAGGTCATACTGCAGGAATTACAAAATCTGATTGATACATTATGCATCTGGTGCCCAGAGAGTTACATTCAAATCTGAATTCATCTGTAAGAGTTTCAGAAATAGCCACTGAGCTTAAATGTGTCTGTGTAATACTGTACTGAAAGTTCCAAAGCAGTCAAAACATACACAATTAATAGTAATAATAAATTACTAAATATATAAATGAAAAAAAAAAAAAAAAAACTCTCAGTGGTGCTATATTTAAAAATACTTTAATAACATTTAAATAGTAGGTTATCTTGGTGAACTGTTTTCATTATGGAAAAATGTAGAAGTTTAGAGCTCTATATATCCATTATAAATCCATATTCTCTTAGGATCAACTACTAATTTCACTTTGAAGGACAGAAATACACAGAATTTCATTTTTAAATGATCAGCTGAGATTCTGGATTTATATCACAGTCCTTAACAAATGAGCTAACAAACAAACAAACCAAACACAAACAAGCAAACACAGAAAGCTGTATTTCTTGTCATGAAATGAAAAGTCCTAGCTAATATGGCAGAACAACTGTGAGTAACAAGATCCCATAGGATACATTGCTTTATCAGTGTCATGGTTTTGGCTGGGATAGAGTTAATTTTCTTCATAGGGGCTCACAAAACACTGTCTTTTGGGTTTTTGATGAAAAGAGTGGTGATAACACACCAATGTTTTCAGTTGTTGCAGAGCAGTGCTTACACAGAGACAAGGACTTTTTTTTCTATTTTTTTTTATGACTCCAGTGAGGAGGCAGGGAGTGCAAGAGAAGCTGGGAGGGGACACAGCCAGGACAGCTGACCCAAATGGATCAAAGGGATGTTCATACCATATGACATCATGCTCACAAATAAATGTTGGGGTAAAGAAGGAGGATGGGTAAAGGTATTTCTTTCTTTTTATTTGGAGTAAAGGTGTTTCTTCTCAAGAAACTATTATGCATGATGAGCCCTGTTTTCCTGGAAGTGGCTGAACACCTGCCTGATGATGGGAAGTAGCAAATTAATTCTTTGTTTTGCTTCACTTGTGCATGGAGCTTTTGCTTTCCCTAGTAAACTGTCTCTAACTCAAACCACAAGTTCTTGCACTTTTACCTTTCTGATTTTCTCCCCCATGCCACCTGGGGAGTGTGAGCAAGTGGCTGTATGGGGCTGAGCTGCATGAAGGGGTTATACCACAACAGTTAGAAATAAGTGAAAGCAGAGTCTGTATAGGGCATAGCATGGTTCTAGACACAGAATAGGTGCTACTGGAATCCTCAGGGCTGATAAAATATTTAAAATTGCATGCTGTTATCTAATTTAGAATGAAGTTTGTACAGAAAGGCTAATATTTTCTTGTGGGTCTTAGGAAGGTAATTTATTTGCATAATTCAGAAGAAGGTTTTGCAATAGATCTTATTTACTTATTGTTAGTCACACTATTAGACCTTACAAAAATACCACTTTTACCTACAAAGAATGTCTGGCTGATATCCTCAGATCTCACAGCTACAAATACTCTATGACTGTAACAAGTAAAGAATGATAATTGATAAACATGGTGAAATTAGCCACATAAAGAAATGTACTGAAGCTTCTACCAATAATTCTAAAATACATTTTAGACATTTTCAGTGAAAACGTTTGCCATGCTTTAGTCCAGTATAGAGAACAATGGCCTCTATCTAGAAAAAGGGGAGAAATAAAATAAAATAAAATAAAATAAAATAAAATAAAATAAAATAAAATAAAATAAAATAAAATAAAATAAAATAAAATAAAATAAAATAAAATAAAAAAGTTCTATCCTGACTCATTAAAAAACTTGAATAATATGTTTAATTTTGGATAGTCTTAATAATGTGATAAAAGCCTAACAAAACAGCATCTACATTAACATGATTTTTAAGTTTTTAAGTATAGTATTCCTTTTTATTGGCCTCAGTATTATATCTGCTGCAGTGAAACAAATAATACAATATACTAATTATTCAAATATCATGGAACTACTGCAGCTCAGAATGCATAAAGCATCTGTCACTACTGAAGTAAGAACCAGTTTTAACCTCTTGTTGGTAAAAAATATGCCGGTGTTCTTAGGCATATTTATAATGCCAAGCAGGGTACCGTACAGTTCCATATTACATGCATCAGGTTTTATTTAGTCATGGGAATTTGAAATATAAACTTTATACAGAATAACATCAGAGAAAGAGAGACATATTAGAATACTTCATAACCTAGGAAATAAAATAATTATTTCTGATGCTGTTGTTCAGGCCTGAGCACTAAGAAAAAACAGTCACAAAAAATAACTGAGAAACTCAACCCTTGACACAAGAAACATTAAAGAAAAACACATTGAAACTGGACATTCTTATAAATATGTATTTATGTATTTATCAAATTCCAGTATTTTTCTCAAATTCTGAGAAACCACATTACTCTCATTGCCAACCACAACTGAAATTTTAATACTCATATTAATGTTAATTTCATTTTAATATTCCAAAATTTGAAAAGTGGGTAAACAGTTAAAAAAAATGGATCATTAGTCGGTTGAGAGAAGTGACTCTCCCACTCTACTGTGTACGGGTGCAGCCTCACTGTGAGTACCGTGTGCAATTCTGGGCACCACAGTACAAAAAGGAATTAAAACTGTTGGAGAGTGTTCAGAGGAGGGCTACAAAGATGGTGAAGAGCCTAGAGGGGAAGACCTGTGAGGAGAATCTGAGGTCACTGGGCCTGTTCAGCCTGGAAATGAGGAGGCTGAGGGGAGACCTCATCGCGGTCTACAACTTCCTCACAAGATTGAGCAGTGGGGAAGGCACCGATCTATTCTCCTTTGTCACCAGTGATAGGGCCTGTGGGAATGGTGTCAAGATGAGGCAAGGGAGATTTAGGCTAGATATCAGGAAGAGGTTCTTCACTGATAGGGTTGTCGCACACTGGAACAGGCTCTGCAGGGAAGTAGTCAGGGCACCAAGCTTGTTGGAGTTTAAGAAGCGTTTGGACTGTGCACTTAGTCATATGGTCTAAAATTTTGGGTAGACCTGTGTGGTGCCAGGAGTTGGACTCAGTGATCCTTATGGGTCCCTTCCAACTTGGGATATTCTATGATTCTTTGATAATTTACCCACAAAATTTGCAATGCTAATCATAGCATCATAAACTTATTAGATTAGGTTGGAATGGACCTTGAAGACCATCTAGTTCCAACCCTTTTCATTGGCAGGGACACCTTCCAGCAGATCAAGTTGCCCAAAGCCCCATCCAACCTGGCCTTGAACACTTCCAGGAAGGAGACATTAACAACTTTTCTGGAATATTTTCCAGAGACACACCACTCTCAAAAGGGAGAATCTCTTCCTAGCATCTAATCTAAATCTACCTGTGAAATATGTTCATCTGATTCGTGTCAGTATGGAACAATGCTAGGACCTCATGGTATGATGAATGTGACCTTCTGTCTTACATACGCTTGTATAACCACAAGTCTAAGAAAAACAGAGTGGTTAATGTAGATGGTTCTTGTATTCCTCTTGCAAAGGAATGTTTTAGCAATTTGTGTCAATAGAGAGCTTGAAGGGAAATGTATTTGTAGGCTTTTCCTTGAAGTCTCTGATATCTGGGGGGTTTCAGAATAACTGCTAACTATTATGACTATTGTATGGGACACCATACAAGTCTCTGATATCTGGCCAGGATATTAAGGAGATGGGGAGAGCTGAAGGACAACTAAAAGACAAAGCTTGTAGGGGATGCTGCACAAGTCTCTGACATCCAGCCAAGTTGGACAAAGGAGAAGGACAAGAGGGAGGAAGACTATGAGTCTTCAGCACAAGAGACTCCCAGAGACCCCCAAAGGGACCACTGGAGACTGATACTCATGCTCCAGTAGGAGGCTTTGGATTCTGGAAATTAATTATAATAACCCTGTTTTTTTTTAAAGTAGTAATGAATATGTATCAACCTAGGAGCACAAAAATCAGCTGCTTGATGTAACTGGTGTGCGTCTTGGTGGAGCAGAGACTCCTGGTGCACCCAGCACTGTTTGCTTACCTCTATTCCTTTAATAAGTTGTAAACTTCAATTATAGTCTTATTTTGAAGACTGAGCCATTTATTAAATGCCTTTTTGTTTTGTTTAAAACCATTACTCCTTGTCCTATCGCTACACTCCCTGATAAAGAGTCCCTCAACAGCTTTCCTGTAAGACCCGTTTAAATCCTGGAAGGCTCCTATATTTTATTCCCAGAGCCTTCTCTTCTCCATGCTAAAGAACACAAAGTGCTTCAGTCTGTCTCTGTAGGAGAAGTGGTCCAGCTCCCTGATCATTTTTATGATTGTCTTCTTCACCCACTCAAACAGGTCTATGCCCTGGGTCCCCAGAGCTGAATGCAGTACTCCATGTGGGGTCTCATGAGAGCAGAGTACAGGGAGAAAATCACCTCCCTTTACCTGCTGGCCACACTTCTAATGTATCCAAGGATACGGTTGGCTTTCCAGGCTGCAAGTGCACATTGTCAGCTCATGTTGAGCTTTTCATCCACCAGTACCCCCAAGTCCTTCTCCACAGGCCTATTCCCTATCCACTCATTGCCCAGCCTGTATTAATGTTTTGGATTGCCCTGTACCCAGATGCAGGACCTGGCAGCTGGACTTGTTGAAATCCATGTTCACACAGATTCACACAGGCTCACCTCTGAAGACTGTCCATGTCCCTTTGGATGGTGTATATTCTGGGAAACTACAGGCCAGTCAGTCTCACCTCTGTCCCTGGAAAGGTGTTGGAACAGCTTGTTCTGGATGCCATCTCCAAGCAATTGGAAGAAATGAAGGTTATGAGAAGTAGTCAGCATGGATTCACCAAGGGGAAGTTGTGCTCGATGAACCTCGTTGCCTTCTATGATGGCATCACCAGCTGGGTAGATGCGGAGAGAGCGGTGGATGTCATCTACCTTGACTTTAGCAAGGCTTTTGATACTGTCTCCCACGACATCCTGCTAGCAAAGCTGAGAAAGTGGGATAGAGGAGTGGACAGTAAGGTGGGTTGAGAACTGGCTGACAGGCTGAGCTCAAAAGGTGGTGATCGGCAGTGCAGAGTCTGTCTGGAGACCTGTGACTAGCAGTGTTCCCCAGAGGTCAGTACTAGGTCCAGTCTTGTTCAACATCTTCATCGACAACTGTGATGAGGGAATAGTGTCTGCCCTCAGCAAGTACACTGATGACACAAAGCTGAGAGGAGTGGCTGACAGGCCAGAAGGCTGTTCTGCCATTCAGAGAGACCTGGACAGGCTGGAGAGATGGGCAGGAAGAAACCAAATGAGGTTTAATAAGAGTAAGCATAGAGTCCTGCACGTGGGAAGGAACAACCACATGTATCAGTACAGGCTGGGGGATGACCTACTGAAGAGCTCTGAGGAGAAGGACCTGAGGGTCCTGGTGGATGACAGGTTGACCAAGAGCCATCAGTATGCCCTCATGGCCAAGAGGGCCAAGGGAATCCTGGCGTGCATTAAAATGAACGTGGCCAGCAGGTGAAGGGAGGTGATCCTCCCCCTCTACTCTGCCCTGGTCAGGCCTCACCTGGAGTACTGTGTCCAGTTCTGGGCTCCCTGGTACAAAAAAGACAGGGATCTCCTGGAAAGTGTCCAGTGGAGGGTCACAAAGATGATACAGGGCCTGGAGCATCTTCCTTATGAGGAAAGGCTGAGAGATTTGGGTCTGTTCAGCCTGGAGAAAAGAAGACTGAGAGGGGATCTCATCCATGTGTATTGATATCATCAATGTGTCTCCCACAGCCTGAGGTGTGGGAGGCAGAGGGATTTGGCCAACCTCTTTTCAGTGTTTTGCGGGGACAGGACAAGTAGTAATGGTCACAAGATAGAGCACAGGAAGTTCCACACCAATATGTGAAATAATTTCTTTACAGTGAGGTTGACGGAGCACTGGAACAGGCTGCCCAGGGAGGTTGTGGAGTCTCCTTCTCTGGAGATATTCAAGGCCTGTCTGGACACCTACCTGGGCAGCCTGCTCTGAGGAACCTGCTTTGGCAGGGGGGTTGGATCCAATGATCTTTCGAGGTCCCTTCCAACCCCTTCAATTCTGTGATTCTGTGATTCCTGCCATCATGTCAACCTCACCACACAACTTGGTGGCATCCGCAAACTTGCTGAGGGTTCACTCAATCCCACTGTCTATGTCACTGACAAAAATGTTAAATAATACCAGTCCCAACAGAGGGACAGCACTTGTCACTGGTCTCCACCTGAATATCAAGCCATTGAGTGGAACTCTTTGAGTGCAAAAATCCAGCCAATTCCTTTTCTAAGTGGTCCATCCATACAATCCATGTTGCTTCATTATACAGACAAGGATGTAATATGAGACTGTATCAAATGCTTTGCAGAAGTCTAGGTAGATGATGTTACTTGTTCTTCCCTTATCCAAAAGTGATGTTACCATGTTGTATAAAGCCACCTGTCAGGCATGATCTGACCTAAGTGAAGCCATGCTGGATGTCTTCAAGCACCTTTTTGTTTTCCATGTACTTAAGCATAGTTTCTAGGAGGATCTGCTCCATGGTCTCGCTGGTAACAGAGGTAAAACTGACTGTAGTTTCCCAGGTCTTCCTTTTTTCCCTTTTTAAAAACAGGGGTTATGTTTATGTTTCCCCTTTTCCAGGTACTAGGAAGTCCACTGACCAACATGACTTTTCAGATCTGATGGATAGTAGGTAGCAACTTCATCCTAGTTCCTTCAGTGCCTTCAGAAGCATCTCATCAGGTCCCATGGAATTATGCATCTTCAGGTTCTTTAGATGGTCTTGTGCCTAGTCTTCAACAGTAGGAATTATTTAATTCTCCCAGGCCCTGCCTTTGGATTCTAATATTTGTTTCTCTCACAATTACCTAGTATAAACTCATTATGTGAGGACACTTACAAGAGCCCAAAGCAGGCATTCATTTAGAGCACTTATTTTAAGTTATCATCCATACTGCATAATAGCTAGTGCCCCTTCATAATGAAGTACTACCTAACACTGAGGCATCTGTGACTGCTGAAGTCAGACTCCATGTTTAAAACAGAAGTTTTAAACAGAAGTCTTTTATGGATTTCCCTTCTACCAGCATCTGGGAACAACAGCCTCTAATAAATAAATAAATAAATAAATAAATAAATAAATAAAACTGCACGTTAGTCTTTTTTTCTTGAGGACATTTGAAAAGCTGTATGAACTGTTTCCTGTCACTCAAACCCTCATTTCATCTCTGCATAAGATCAATTTTCTGTTTAGACATAGTAACTGTACTAGTCTACTTGGGGATTTGAAAAGATTGATTCACTTCTCAGTGTGCTTTAGGCATAGTGATTTCTTTCACCTTCTCTATCCATGCTGAGTAGGTCAGGAGACTGTAAGTTGATATAACCTAGTATATTACATGGATTAATCATATGTTTGATTTAATGTATACGAATATGTGTACAAATCAAAAGAAGTATTGAAATTAATTAAATACCAGTTTTTTAAAATTGTGAATTGAATGTATTCTAAATTTACCTGCAAGAAAAATGATACTATAGAAATAATAGATAAAACATCATTTAAATAAAAACTGATCATATTTCCAGGTAACGATATGATCAGATTACATAGTAATATTTTCAGAAAAACAAAACAATAAAAATTAAAAATGCACAGAAGATTCTGCTCTTTCTTGAAGTTACCTAGTTTCATGACAGTACTTATATTAACTTTCATGATATTTTGATTATCATATCATCTTTAAATTTGTCCAAATATTTGTTCTTTTTCAATTAAAAGTGATTCAACCAACAAACATTCTGCACCAACATGTCGCCCCTGTTCACTCCTAGTGATTTAAGAGAGATGAGCACAATTTGCCAGCCAAAGAACTACAACTCTTATAAGGTAACCAGAACAGGGAAACTCTGAACAGATTCTAAACATCTTCAGAAAGGAAGGATCTGCACTATGACGGTATTGGAGTACAAGAGCTCCACACAGAATCGTAGAATCATAGAATCATAATAGAGTTTCAGTTGGATGGGACTTTTAAAGATCATGCAGTTCCAATCCATCTGCCACGGGCAAGGACACCTTCCACTAGATCAGGTTGCTCAAGGTCCCATCCAACCTGTTCTTAAACACTTCCAGGGATGAGGCACCCACAACATCTCTGAGCAACCTGTTCCAGTATATAACTACCTGCATAGTAAATAATGTCTTCCAAATATCTAATCTAAATCTATTCCCTTTTAGTTTAAAACTGTTTCCTACTGCCAACTGTAACCTGGTCTCATTCTATCTTTCTTGTAGTTCTTCTTTTTGTATTGTAATGCTGCAATATGGGTTCCCTGGAGCCTTCTCTAGACAACCCCAACTCTCTCTGCCTTGTTTCCTAATATTCCAAAGATATTTGGTCAATAGAATTGTAAAGGCTTGTCACCAGGGACTACATATTACTGCTTTATTTTACATAGTTATGTTTGTGTGTAAACAGGGGTCAGTACTGGCTCCAGTCTTGTTCAATTTCTTCATTAATGACCTGAATGATGGAACAGAGTGCACCCTCATCAAGTTTGCTGATGAAACAACACTGGGTGGAGTAGCTGATACACCAGAGGGCTGTGTTGCCATTTAGAGGGACCTGGATAGGCTGGAGAATTGCGCAGAGAAGAACCTCATGAAGTCAATAAAGTCAAGTATAGGGTCCTTTACGTAGGGAGGAATGACCCATGCACCAGTACAGGCTGGGGGCTGACTTGTTGGAAAGCAAGTTAACTATGGCCAGCAATGTGCCCTTCAGGACAAGAAAGCCAAGGGTATCCTGCAGTGTATTCAGAAGAGTGTTGCCAGCAGGTCGAGAGAGGTGCCCCTTCACTCAGCCCTGGTGAGGCCACAGCTTGAATACCGTGTCCAGTTCTGGGCTCCCTAGTAGGAGAATCACAGAATCACAGAATTTCTAGGTTGGAAGAGACCTCAAGATCATCGAGTCCAACCTCTGACCTAACGCTAGCAGTCCCCACTAAACCATATCCCTAAGCTCTACATCTAAACGTCTTTTGAAGACTTCCAGGGATGGTGACTCCACCACTTCCCTGGGCAGCCTGTTCCAATGCCTAACAACCCTTTCAGTAAAGAAGTTCTTCCTAACATCTAACCTAAAACTCCCCTGGCTCAACTTAAGCCCATTCCCCCTCGTCCTGTCACCAGGCACGTGGGAGAACAGACCAACCCCCACCTCGCTACAGCCTCCCTTGAGGTACCTATAGAGAGCGATAAGGTCGCCCCTGAGCCTCCTCTTCTCCAGGCTGAACAAGCCCAGCTCCCTCAGCCACTCCTCGTAGGACTTGTTCTCCAGGCCCCTCACCAGCTTCGTCGCCCTTCTCTGCACCCGCTCAAGCACCTCGATGTCCTTCTTGTAGCGAGGGACATAGAACTACTGGAGTGAGTCCAGCAGAAGGCTACTAAGATGATGAGGGGACTGAAGCATCTGTCATATGAGTAGAGGCTGAGAGGGCTAGGCCTGTTTCTCTTGGAGAAGAGAAGACTGAGAAGGGATCTTATCAAGGTGTATAAATATCTGAAGTTACGGTGTCAAGAGGATGGGTCCAGACTCTTATCAGTGGTGCCCAGCAACAAGACGAGAGACAACAGTCACAAACTGAAATGGGAAGTTCCATATGAATATGAGAAAACACTTTCTTAGTAAGAGGGTGGCATAGGTTGCCTGGAGTGGCTGTGGAGTCTCCTTTTCTGGAGATATTCAATACCCGCCTGGATGCAATACTGTGCAACGTGTGCTAGGTGCTGCTTGGCAGGGTGATTGAATTAGATGACCTCCAAAGGTCTCTTCCAAACTCATCCATTCTGTGCTTATGTGCAAAATGAAAAATAAAATAAAATAATAATAATAATAATAATAATAATAATAATAAATCTCCTTCTTTGATAGTTTAGTGGGAAAATGGAGAAATTTGAGTCTTATGCCAGAGACCAGCAGTGGAGAAAAAAAGATTGGATGTCAGCATTTCCCACATGGAAATGATTTTAGAAATAAAAATAATGACCTGCATTTTACAAAAATAATTTTAGATGTTTCCTGAATGTTTTAAATTGAGACAACTGAATCTAGATTAAACTAAATCCCTTAAATCTCACCTTCTTCCTCTTTGGACAGGATATCATTCTAGTTCTGACTTAAAAACATTACATTTGTCTTCTGAAGTCCTAATTTTATCTTATTCAAGATGGTCTCACCTAGCTCTGTAAGCAAAAAGAAAAAAAAAATCTCATCTAATAAGTAAAATAAATAAATAAATGGAGTTATTTTGTCTGTGCATCCCTGAATCAGATTTGCCTACTCTGACATTCAGTTAGAAGACAAGTTGAGTTGAATGTTATATATGCCTTCAGGTTCACAGACTTCAGATACAGTGGGGAAACATGGAATTATACATGTATACCTCCAAACGTATATTATATGATTCAATAATGTAGAGCTCCCAAAGCAAATACTAGCACTCAGAAGATGAATTGAATTTAAAATAAATAAATAAATAAAATAAAATAATTACTCTCTGGTGATTTTTTTTTAACAAATAAAATAAAATAAAATAAATTGCTTCCAGAGCTTTGAAATATTCTTTTCACCCACCTCCAGTTTTAAGAAACATAGCAAGAAACAAATATGAGAATATGCTTTCAGTATTGACTTTTCAAAATCTCAGTCTATAAAGCTTTAAAGTTTTTTTTTCTATTATTACTGAGTAGTTTGTACCTACAAGTCACAGAATAACAAATACAGCCACTAAACTAACTTCTTCAAAACAATCAGACATTTCAGTGACATTAAATGAGCATCTCTTATTTACCTGACTGTATTTAGATTCAAACATATTAGCTATAGGAATAAAACAGAAGCATAAAAAATACCTATTCATAGTCTAAACAATTGAACATGAAGAAACAAAAGAGATGTTTCAATATACTGTGCTTCTAATCACAGATCTAGTAAGAATTTTGATGTGCCAGCAATCTATGAAGAAGGTTTTCATCAGAACAGAAGAGGTAAACACAAGAAATTCTGAATTGACTGGAAAAAAAAAAAAGGAAAAAAATATAAAATATATATATTTTTTATTAAAGTATATAATATTAAAAATATATATAAAACATTAGTGTATGTATTATATTTTATATATATATAAAATTATAAATCAATAGTAATATATTTATAAGTATATATTTATTATGTTATAGTTGTAATATATAATAAATATAATATAATATAATACAATATAATATAATATAACATTAAAGTATTCAATATTTTTCTTCTGGGGTCTGTATTGGGACCAGTATTATTTAACATCTTTGTCAGCAACATGGACAGAGGGATTGAATACACTCAGCAAGTTTGTGAATGCCACCGAATTGTGTGGTGTGGTTGACATGCTGGAGGGAATGGGCTTGATGATCCTTATGGGTCCCTTCCAACTCAGCATATTCTATGAGACTATGATCTATGATCCTCTCAACACCCTCCCCTCAGATATACACATTACTGAGGTCTCCCCTCAGTCTTCTCTTTTCCAGCCCAAACAGGTCCAGTTCTTTCAGCCTGTCTTCATTTCCCCAGTTCTCTAATCATCTTTGTAGCCCTCCTCTGTACTCTAGTAGTTTTATGTTCCTACTGGGGAGCCCAGAACTGGACACAACAGTCCAGGTATGGCCTCACCAGGGCTGATCACCTCCCTTGACTGGCTGGCAACACTCTTGTGAATGCACCCCAGGATACCAATGGACTTCTTGGCCACATGGGCACACTGCTGACTCATGGTCAGCCTGCTTAGTCCACCAGGACTTCCAGGTGATTGAAATTTATGTAATAAAATTTATAAGGAGGAAAGCATAATTATAGGGAGCTTTGTTTAATTGCAAACATAATTTCATTTCAAACAATGTAGTATATTTGTTCCCTAACATAAAGAAAGCCATCAAATATTGAATACAAGTTTAAGGTGTGGTGTTTCTTGGTATTATGAATTGTAAGAAGGAAAATAATCTGCTTAGAATGAATTTGGAGCCTATTTCTTTAAAACTCTCAAACTTGTGCCTGGTTTTCTTTGAACAAAGGAAACATTCAAGTGTAGGATCTGAGAAACAGAGAGAATGCAAAGCTGTTCTAATTTTTAAGACCTTATATAAGAAATAATTGATGGAAAGGTAAGGAATACCATAGAGAATTGCTCAATTACTATTTTATTTTATTTTATTTTATTTTATTTTATTTTATTTTATTTTATTTTATTTTATTTTATTTTATTTTATTTTATTTTATTTTTTATGGGAGGGTGGAGGAGCAAGCAAGTAGGTCCCAAGTAGGTCCCTAGAAAAATATTTGCGTATGTGTTTCATTCTGCAAAGGAATGTCTCTCTTTTGTGAGTGTTCAATTGTTTTATTAGTAGGTTGCTGAACATTCTGAAAAACATTCATCTGCTATTGATTCATTCCCTCCCCTAGGGAAATTCATAGTATTAAGTGGATTTGATTGAAAATATTTGCTAGAGAAGATTGAGAAGAGAATAGGGGGAAAAAGAAGCAGAAGAAGTAGCAGAATGAGAAAATGACAGAAGTCAACTGGAAAAGAGGAGAAAGGAGAGGAGTTTGAGGGAGAGGCAAGGAGAAAATATTGCTTGCATTTATTTTTAAACTGGTAGTGCTGATCAGAGAGAATGATTTCTTTTACTTCATTTTATAAGAATTGCATACACTTGTAGTGTACATAAGAAACTGTAATTCCATTTGGGGTTACTTGTGACATTAACAAATCATTTGAACTGAGTTCTTGAAGTTTATTATTATGTCACCAGTCTCCTCAGGGAAATTACTTACACTGCATGTGCAGTTTTGTGTACATAATTCTTTATATTTATCAAATTATATAGCACTCTATAGTGCACTTCATAATTTAAAGTCATACATTAAGTATAAGAGGCACATATACTATTTTAAGAAAATGTGCATATTGCTTTATCACTGTCTTTCATATTACCATCCATTAAAGAATCTTAATGTTTTCTAAGTTGTTTTATGATAAGATAATGAAAGAATATTATTACACCTAGCAATTATTTGTGTAGTAAGTATATACAATGAAACTGCAAATTAACTTTTGCTTATATTATTCTAATGATGTACTGAAAACTAAGTTGATATTTCTTAGCATGATATGCTAATAATTATGCTATTATGCGTGATAGCATGATATCCTAGCTAGAACAATCAATAGTCTTTTCTTTTTTTTTTTTTTTTGGGGGGTGTAGGGAGGGGATGCCATTTTAAAACTGCAAGAAAATTATAAGGAAAATAACTTTACAGCTTGCTCCCCTCTACCCCCAAATAATTCAGAGAACTCATTCTTTTTCCTTTCTGCAACAATACAGACCTTGTTGGAAGTAGATTCCTGAATCTCCATAACATAATTTATTAGAAGATTCAGCCATCCTGGGTAAAATTCTTTCACCCTAAAATAAGTGTGTTTACTCATAGCTATGTCAAAGAAACTTTATTTACAAACTAATGAAAGAATCGGACAATTCCTAGGTACAGTTAGTTTCATTATGAAGTAAATGTCTAATAGACCTTGTGATGCCCGGAACAGATGTCATGCTGGTCATGATGAAAATTATGTAAGATGAAAACCCTACATTTTGTGTCTAATAGAACTTAAATTAAATATAATAGGCTAAATATTACATACATAATACTATATTCTGTTTGAATAATCATTAAAAATGAATGCAAGATAGGTTAACTCATGGAAAGGAGTTCACAATCTCTCTCTAGCTGTTCTTAAACGTGTTTATCTCTCATTTAACACCATCACAACTGACATAGTATTTTTACAATCTCAGAGAAGTTACTTCCCCTCCGCCCCCAAAATATCTATCTTTTTGAAATGTAAATTAAGCAATGAATGAGAAAGCAAGTGCATCATTCAGAAATAAAATGTATAAATTTCATGCAATCACTCGTGTTACTTTCACCAAATATTTATTTCCTTTGCTATGTGAAGGATCTTGATCTTGAGCAAAAATAATTCAGATGAAAGGATCTGATAAACAATGCACGCTAATTTATTACTATAGTGGGTTTACGTGGCAAGGTTTTGGTAACAGGGAGCCATAGGGGTGGTTTCTGTGAGAAAGATCTAGAAGCTGCCCCATGTTTGGGAAGGGCCCCATTGTTTTCCAGATCTGAGCCAATAAGCGATGTTGTTTTGCGCCTCTGTGAGAGCATATTTAAGACAGGGAAAAAACGCTGCACCAGACAGCAGCCGGGAGTGAGAGAACAGCCTTGCAGGTGCCAAGGTCAGTGTAGAGGGAGGGGGAGAGGTGCTCCAGGCGCCGGAGCAGAAGTCCTCTGTGGCCTGTGGTGAGGACCACGGTGGAGCAGGGTTCCATGCTGCAGCCCGTGGAGGAGACCACGGTGGAGCAGGTGGCCCTGCACCGACGGAGGCTGCTGCCTGTGGAAGACCCCTGCCGGAGCAGATTCCGGGCTGGACCTGTAGCCCGTGGAGAGGAGACCACACAGGAGCAGGTGACCCGGCAGGAGCTGCTGCCCGTAGGGGAGCCAGGTTGGAGCAGTTTTCTCCTGAGGGATGGACCCCGTGGTACAGACCCATATCTGGAGCAGTTCTGGAAGAGCTGCTGCCTGTGGGAAGCCCACGCCGGATCAGTTTATCAAGGACTGCATCCCGCAGTCCTTGAGGGACCCCACAGCACAGGGGACGAGAGTGACCGAGAAGGAGCGGCAGAGAAGAAGTGCTGTAGACTGACCATGACCCCCATTCCCCCGTTCCCCTGCGCTGCTCGGGGGGAGGAGGTGGAAGAGCGTGGATGGGGGGGAAGGTGCTTTTGGTTTGCTTTTTCCTTTGTTTTCTCACTTCTCTCGCTTGTTAGTTGTAGGCAATAAATCTTACTATCTCCTTATGCCGAGTCTGTTTTGCAATAATTATTATAATAATATTTTACAATAATTATTGCGTGATTTTCTCGTCCTTATCTCAACCCTTGAGCTCTTTTCACATATTTTCTCCCCATTCCTCTTTGAGGAGGGGGAGTGAGAGAGCGGCTGTGGTGGAGCTCGGCTGCCCACTCGAGCGGAACCATGACAATTACATAGATTACTACTTTGTTTAGTCCAAGGGGTCTTCTTGATGGACAGGTCAGTGCAACCCTCCCACTGCGGGTGTCAGTGATAGAAGTGGGCTTGTCCCAGTCTTAGAAAGGTATGTCTGTGATCAGTTATGAGTCACAGCACCCCCACCTCATTTTTAGAACAGCTTTTACCAGTTCCATTCAGCTCACTAGGCTGCAAAATGCAGTTAGGAATAGGTCATATTTCTAATTCTTCCGTATGAGTTTGTGCATATATTTGTTTGTCTGAGAATCAAATATGGAGTCACTTTGTGTCATTATGGTACACCATTTGATGTTTTGAAGTTCATTGTTATATATATACATGTACATGTAACTATGGCCTAACTATGGCATAAGGCCTGTATCTTAAGTCCTACAGACATATTTTGTAGCAGATACTGAGAAGAGCATTAAGGACAAATAATCTGTATGGTATATTCCAGGGTAATACCAGAGTTAAGCTAAATATGAATGTTAGGCTGCAGAATTTGTGAACTGACTGGGAAATGAATTAGTTGATTCTGTATGACCCTAGAAAGCTGCTTCCAAAAGTCTTTGAATCTCTGCCATCTCTCTTGTGTTCTCTCTTCACTGACATCTATTTTCTATTGCTGCATTACCTATCCAACAAATATAGATTTGCAGGAGTGAACAGAGGCTGACCAAAAATGAAAAAAAATCTCTCTCTCTCTCTCTCTATATATATATATATATATTTAAATTGCTGCCAGTGTTCACATCCGTATATAATCTTTTGCTTCCATACGTTGTTGTTTTTTTCCAATTACCTCTTCATCTCCTTCATCTCCTTTGCACATTAATTAACACAGTGAAAGGAATGGTGTTGATCCCTGATGTCTGCATAGAGCATTACAGATTTGGGAACAGAAGATGTTCATAGGTATGTACTTTTTAATTCTTCTCATGGAAAGACTGGACAGATTGAGAGACCAAAATCAAAGAAAGGTTGGTATGTGGTTTGTAAAAAACTGTAATGCCTTCCCCCTCCCATTCAGGACACCATGATGTCATCAATTTTTATGTATCTATTTAACAATAACCCCTTTCATGTACTAACTATAGCTCAAAAACACATTCATAGAATAATTTTAATTTCCAATACTAGTCATTTATTTAAATCTACATTAACTGTAGCTATCATTGCATAAAGCTTAACATATATTTTCACAGCTCCATATTTAATGAAAATCACAGTTAGAATTTCTTCACTAAATAAATATTGTTACTGAAATAAATTATACAACATGCAAATTGAACCGAACCAAGATTCTTGTGAACGTCTGAAGTAAAACAGGGAAAAAAAAAAAAAAATAGGGGAAAAAAAAGAGGGGAAAAAAAAAGTAAAATATGAAGATGATAAAAATAGCATTATTCTGTGTTGCCTGCTATTATATTGCCTTTGAAGTTTGTGGCAATCTGTATCTTTAAGCCAAACAGTTGATGATGAGTATGGGATCTTAAATTTATTCCTGCTGGTTTTCCTCCTTTCCTCTGCTTTTAAAAAAAACACTTGTTTTCTTTGGTATTTGCATATTAGTGAGATAATATCAAATTTCTAAGATAAAGCATAATAATATATACTGTCAGAATGCAGTGAGACTAATTTAGGATGTAAAAGTCTCTTTCTGCAAAATAGGCAGGTTTTTTTTTTTCTGTCCCCCTCTATGCTAAGGATCAAGGTCACATCTACTGATAGAACAATAACAATCACAGTAAAAGCCAACAACAACAACAACAAAAATATATATATATATATGAACTGGAAACATAATTAACTTAATCATAATAAGCTTGATCTTCAAATGCAGACATACGTTAACATTTTGAAAATTACAGAACCAATAAAAATATAGCAAATACCAGTTCCAAATGCAATAACAGTTCTAGCCTTATTTGATAAATATATTTTAATTATTGGGAATATAATCATATTCTTGGAGGAGAACTGGTTTTCAGTTTGCTCTAATGCATTTTAATTGTTCAGAATTTTTCATTTCAAATAGTAGTGACAATATTGCTATCTTCACTAAAATAAAATGCAGCTATAAAGTTCAGACTTTTTTTAGTAGATAAGCATTTTTTGCCTTTTCAGAGGTTGTAAAGGAAGAATTAAATTATATTCTCAACATGTAATTCCACTGAGGATAAGAGAACCAGATATGAATTTGCCACCTATTATAAATTTAGGATATATGGCATCTCCAGTGACTATGCCAAACCTGAGGCTATATCCAAACTGAATTCCAGGGGAAAAAAAAAATAATGATTTTCTCTTCTATGCAGGTTGTGCAATGATAATGTTATGGGAAATAAATAGAGAATATTCAGGATATGCTTTTACTATGTAGGCAATTTATTACTGCTCTCAAATCACTTCATACGTAGCAGATTGACTTTTTATATTACACATCATAGTTCTCAAAAGAAGACACAGTAAATGAAAATAGATCAACCAGGCCACTCATTTGCATACCAGGTATATAGTTAATTTCCAAAAACATACTTTAAAACTACTTGTTGTTTTTAGCTTTCTACCTATCTGAAAGTATGTGTCAAAGAAAACTAATTTACCAGGAATAACAATTTAATTGAAATGGAATTCTGTGACCTTTTCTCTATTTCATAGGTTTGGTGTACTAATTTAAGGAAGAAGACTGCTTTATTTTCCAGTATTTCTTTTAGCAAAATATGTTTTATTTGGAAAGAAAAGAAAAGAAAAGAAAAGAAAAGAAAAGAAAAGAAAAGAAAAGAAAAGAAAAGAAAAGAAAAGAAAAGAAAAGAAAAGAAAAGAAAAGAAAAGAAAAGAAAAGAAAAGAAAAGAAAAGAAAAGAAAAGAAAAGAAAAGAAAAGAAAAACACCTTTAATAGATTTAACAGTAGAGGGAAGATCTAAGAGACCGATTTTCCCTTTTCCTGATCAATAAATAGCAGTCACTTTTAGCATGACTCATATGGCCTTGGTCATGTCACAGTGATGCACTCATTCAAAACAAAACAGTGTCTATTGCTATTACAGACACTTTGTTAATGAAAAAAATAATATATATATATATATATTCATCTTCGGATTCAGTTATAATAATCTGATCTGAAAATCATTGCAGTAAAGTACAAACAGATTTATTCTACTGTCAGTTATACTGAGTGACAGCTGACTCTTGCCAGTGCAACAGGTTCATGACCTTGGAGAATGTCCAATGAAAGTTTGAAAGTGAGACACACAGAACTTCAGATGATTCTCTCAATCCCCCACACAAGAGATGGAGTTTTACTCACTGATATTTTACTCACTCATTCCTGTATGTGGATCCATGTGAAGCTTTCTGTTTCACTAGCTTTAATGTGATAATTATAATTTCATTTTACTTACTTATTATTTTGGATTCCAAAGGAAACTAAAACATTACTGCCTCAATATAGGAGGATCGCTTAAAACAAAATATTTAATTTGCTTCAGGATTAATATAATTGTATTTTTTTTCCTAGTTTTCCTTTTTTTCCCTGCAAGGAAAAAGTTTTACTCATAAAAAAAAAAAAAAAAAAAAAAAAAAAAAAAAAACAAGAACAAAACCAAAAACTATTGTTAATTCTTGTACATGTGAACATGTGAACTTCTAGGGGTAATAGGTAAATGGAAATAAGTCAGTGAGTTACTCTTTTTTTCCCCTTTGTTTCACAGGAAGTTAGATTGTAAGGGCTTAGACTGTAGAATTATTAAGGTTATTATTGGCTAGGTACCGTTGACCACAATGTCAAAAGTATGCCAATAACCTACGTCTCCAGGCAGCTTTCTCATGGAGGCAGACATAGAACTCTCACAGATAATGGGATATTTAAGTGATGCATGAGCACAGATGAAGAATAGGTGGATTAGAGTCTGAAATGAATAAATAAATAAAAGAATAAATTGTTCTGAAGGGATAAATACAACTAACAAGGCAAAAGCCCTCGCAAATTAATTGCCCACTAAGCCTGGGCAATTCAACAGCAAGATCTGCTCAAAAACATGTTTTGTCTGTTTTTTTTTTTTTTTTTTTTTTTTTTTTAATTATTGCTTAGTCCAAGATTTTGCTGTTTTCATCTGAAGAAAAAAGATAGTTGTTTAACTTAAAGTTTTGACACTTTTCCATGTTTTTACCAAGCACAATGGACAGACAATAAGGAATAAAGTTGAGATTGCAAATTTCAATCAGAAAAATCCTATTGTTGTGTGTTTCTCTAGTAACTCCTAAATTTCCACGGCCTTCAGTAAGATGTTTTGTTTCCTGATCTCTAATACTAAAACATATCTTACCTAGCTTGCCTTATTAGCTGACCTAATATTATTATTGTCCTTGAGCATAAGAACTGCGACTGCACGGCTTCAATTAAGTGTTTGAGTTGTAATAAAATCATAGAATTGTTAAGGTTGGAAAAGACCTCCAAGATCATCTGGTCCAACCATCTGCATACCACCAATATCACCCACTAAACCATGTCCCTAAGTAACAGGTCCAACCTTTCCTTAAATACCCCCAGGGACAGTGACTCCACCATCTCACTTTTCCAACCTAAACCTCCTCTGCTGTAACCTCTAGTCCTATCACTGTTTATCTGAGAAAAGACGCCGAACCCCATCTCCTCACAACTTGTTGTAGTTGTAGAGAGCAATAAGGTTTCCCCTGAGCCTCCTCTTCTACAGACAAAACTACCCCAGTTCCCTCAGCAGCTTCTTATAAGACTTGTGTTCCAGACCCTTCACCAGTTTTGTAGCCTTTCTCTGGATATGTTCTAGGGCTTTGAAGTCCTTCTTGTACTGAAGGGCCCAAAACTGAACACAGTACTCGAGGTGTGGCCCCACCAGAGCAGAGTACAAGGAGACAATCACCTTCCTGCTCCTGCTAGCTACACCATTCCTGATACAAGCCAGGATGCTGTTGACCTTCTTGGCCACCCAGACAAACTGCTGGCTCATGTTCAGGCAAGCATTAACCAACACCCCCAGATCATTTTTCTATGCACAGCTTTCCAGCCTCTCTGCTCTAAGTCTGTAGCATTACATGGGGTTGTTGTGACCAAAGTACAGGACCCAGCACTTAGCCATTGTGAAATATGTTCATCTGATTCATGTCAATATGGAACAATGCTAGGGCCTCATAATGAAATGTGACCTTCTGTCTTACATTCCCTTGTATAAATAACCACAAGTCCAAGAGAAACATAGTGTAAATTAAATTAGTGTAAATAGTTCTTGTACTTGCAAATGAATGGTCTAGCAGTTCATGTCAATAGAGGGTTTGAAGGGTAAACCTTGAGACTCAGGTCTGGGAGATAAGAGAATAGGGGGGAGTTTTTTGAGATAACTGCTGACTATTGCATGAGACACAACTTTCTGACATCTGGCCCAGAGACTACTAAATAAGGAGAGGGGGGGAAGCTGAAGAATGACTGAAGGACAAAGCCTGGGAGGAAGACTACGAACCTTCAGTACGAGCGACCCCCAGAGAGACCACCAGAGACTGATACACATGTGTCCGTGGGATGGTTCAGGTCCTGGGAAACTAATTATAATAACCCTGCCTTTTCCAAAAGTGATGACGAATATGTATTAGCATAAAAACCAGCTGCCTGATGTAACTTGTGTGCATCTTGGTGGAGCAGAGACTCCTGGTGCACCCAGCGCTGTTTGCTTATCTTCATTCCTTTAATAAATTGTAAACTTTGATTATAGTCCTATTTTGAAGACCGAGTCATTTATAACAGCCATGTTGAACCTCATCCCATTGGCAATGTTCAATAAACTGATGATTTTACCATCTTTTTTTCTTTTCCTCCAAATATATTTTGCCATTTTTGACTGAAGAAACTTAACTATACTTATTTCCTTTTTTTTTTTTAAACAACATAATGACTTTGTTATCCTATATAACAATTATATCCATCGCTATACATCTATCTTATACATTTGTCTTAACAACAAATAAACTAATGTTAATGATTTAATGGTCAGAGCTTTCTCATATCTTTCTTTGATCTTTCTTTGATTCTGGATATTTGTCAATATTTCTATAAAATACAAAAATAGTATTTGTCAAAAACTATTTGTCAATTCAGTTGTGCTTATAAAAATATCAGTGCTTACAGCTTGAACTAAGCATATCTTTGATACCAGAAGGTCTTTCTCAACGGGAGTAGGCTCATTGTATGTAACACTGAACAGTAACAGCACGACTTGTCAGTGTTATTGAAAGCTGCAAATAACATAAATAATAGAAAATGCGCAGCCACAACAATCCTTTAAGAAATTGATTTTCTAATGCAATGCAACAAGCAATGAAAGTATGAATCTATTTGTAGTACTCCATCTCTAGACTACAGTGAAACAACCTGGTCACAAGTATAAGTGCTGATGTCTCTCCTCTCTGAGTTCTCTCAGTTACAAAGGTGTTAGATTGCTTTATAATCTAACACCTGTACCACTAGTCTTAGTGTATTTTCAAGGAGATATCATCAGTAGCTATATAGTTGACAATAAAGCAAATAAAAACTACTTTTCTGTTTGTATCATATTTATTTTAAACAACTACAATCAAAAAAATATGAGGAAGGTGAAACCTTAAGAAGAATTGAATATCATAATCTAGTACATAAAAAATAAATAGTAATGAAGCTGAGATTAATTAAAGTACAGAATTTAGACATTTAGGCATTTTATTTTATTAAGGGGGCTCTTTTCTGAAAGGATGGATTTTTTTAGTCTTTAAAACAAAACTTTCTTCATTTTCATCTTTTGCATACCACCCTGATTTATTAAACAATTACCAGCTGTGTAAGACAGTCACAGTGCACAGACCATTATCTTATGAAACCCTGGATTAGTAGGTTGCTTGGCAAAGCACTGTCAAAAGGTAATTATCTCCAATGTCCCCAAAACATGTGCCACTAATTCTGTTGGTGACTGCAACACCTGCATTGATTTCCCTAGGATACGGACTTCTCTACGGTTGAATGAAGGTTAGGTGTTATTATAAGAAATGTCTCCATCATGAAATTAAACAATTTTTTTCATTAATTAAAGACACAAAGATAGCTGAGCATTTAGTATTTATTACTTATGTGGTTTAATGCAGAAGACATCTAAGTCACACATGGCCACTGGATAAACCATCCCCTTTTCCCAGTGGGATAGGGGAATTGGGAAAATAAATAAATAAATATATAAGTAAATAAATAAATACAATAATAATAACAAATACAATAACACTTGGGTTGAGATAAAGACAGGGTGGGGTGGGGTAGGGGTGTAAATTGATTGCTCATCACCAGCTGACTGATGCCTAGCCCATCCCCAAGTAGCAGCAGTACCCTCCCCCATGATTTTATTGTCTCACATGACACCACATGGCATGGAATATCCCTTTGGTCAGTATTGGTCAGTATGGGTTAGCTGTTCTGGTTCTGTTTCCTCTCAGAATCTCATGCACCACTGGCCTCCAAGCTGGTAGGGCAGTATGAGAAGTAGAAAAGTCCTTGACTTAGTGTAAATACAGGTCAACAACAACTAAAACATCAGTGTTTTATCAACATTATTTTCATTCTAATTCCAAAACATGGCACTGTACCAGCTAGTAATGAGAGAATTAATTCTATCCCAGATGATAACAGGACAATTGCTGACTCTCAAATACCTTTGAAGGGATCTGCTTTATGTAAGACTTCTGCTTTCTTAGAGCATCTTGCTTTGGTATTACTTTAGTTTTTCCAAAGCTGCATAGCTGCTTTCTTTTACAATATGAAACTTACGAAGTATATGAAAAACCTCCTTATATGAGAAACTTACTGAGTACTTATGGCTGAGTATGAAAAATATGTGAAATTATTAGAACTATATGACTGAAAAATACTCAGCCATAAACACCTAGGGACATTTCACATGCACTGTATATCACAAAAGTACAGAAACACAGAATGCATGAGGTTAGAAGGGACCTCTGGAGTCATTTGGCCCATCCCCTATGTTCAAGCAGGGCTGCCTAGAGAATCTGGACCATGTCCAGACAGCTACTGTACCTGTGACAACGCTGAGTCACCCACACAGTAAAGAATTGCTTCCTAATGTCCAGATGGAACCTCCCGTGTTTCATTTTACGTTCATTGTCTCTTGTCCCATCACTGTGTACCAATGAAAAGAGCTTGTCTGTCCTCTTTACACCCTCCCTTCAGGTATTTATAGACATTAATAAGATGCCCCACTGAGCCTTCTCTTTTCCAGGCTGGATAGTCCCATCTCTCTCAGCCTTTCCTGATAGGAGAGATGCTCCCACCCCTTCATCATCCCCTTGGCCCTTTATTGGACTCTTTCCAGTATGTCAACGTTTCCCTTTTACTGGGTAGCCCAGAATTGGGCACAGTATTCCTGGCATGGCCTCAACAGTGCTGAGTAAAGAGGATGGATCACCTCTGTTGAGGTGCCTAATGCATCCCAGGATACCTTTATCTTTCTTTGCTACATGGGCACATTTCTGGCTTATGTTCAATTTGTTTTTCATGAGGACCCCCAGGTCATTTTCTGCAAAGCTGTTTTCCAGGCAATACACATGTACTGCGCATGGTGCCTGGTCTTGTTCCTCTCTAGGTGCTGGACTTTGCACTTCCCTTTGTTGAACTGACACTACTATGGTGTAAGTGTTGAACTGACATTACATATATGTTCACGATCTGTGTTGGACTGGCAGACATGACAGAAGACCTATTGGAAAACTATGCCCCCCAGGGTGGCCACAGGATGATGAAAGTGATACCATAGGACACCTTGGATGGAAAAGATACCATACCACTTCATTCAGTAGGAGTCAGGGACCATGTCTGAGCAACTTAATCAATTCTTACATGTATGTCAACACTGGCTACACTAATTTTTGTAGATACGTCTTTCTCAGGCATATGTTTTCAGATGTTTGTACTAAATATTTTACTATCTGGAACTGAATTGCACTCCTAAAGGTGAGTAAAATTAATCCCATCATCAAAGATGAGTAAAAATAATCAAAATGTGAAAGAACTACTAATTAGTAATAAATTGTAGTCAGCCTACTTATTTCTATTTAGTAGCATTAATAGGCAGCTTAATAGAGTATGCACACTGTATAACTCTATTGTAAAGAATGAAGATCCTATAATTAAAAAAAAAAAAAAAAAAACAAACGAGATGTAAAGAAGTGTTATAATTGTATTCTGTGCAAGCAGAAAAAGTTTTTTTGATGATATCTCAGTTCGAAGACAGAGAAAATGAATGATTTACTGCTAAATACTAACCTGACAAGGATATAGATGGGATACACTTCCTCTGGAACCCCACAGGACTAAAGCAACCATCCAGATAGAGCTACAGTCAGTTCACGTAGTCAACCAGCTTTCAAGCTGTGGGTGTGCCCAGGGCTACTCCCTGTTATGGAAGGTGTTAGCAAGCACACTTGTGGGAGATGTTTCCAGGTAAATAAGTCTGGTGGCCAAGCTTCAGGAAGAGGTGGGGAGATTGAAAAGCATCTGTAACTCTGAAAGGGTGATAAATCAATAAAACTGTGTTTTGCCCTCTCTGGGACACACATGTCAATTTAACAACCAATACTGAGGTAGGTTCAGGATCCGATCTGTATCATGATAAATAAAGCAATTTGAAGGAGACTGAGGAGTGGAAGCAAACTACTGTATGGAGCCATAAAAGGAGCCCCTGCCTGCACACTCAGCTTCCATCACAGTATAAGTATGAGGTTCTGGGAATGGTAGATGAGGGATGTAAGAAAATGGAAGAGAAGGCATCCGTGCAAGATATCCCTCAAAGGTTAGATCAACTAACCCCCTGTAGAAAGTGCAGCATCAAAAACAGTGCCATGTACAAACAGTGAGCTGTTGTCACAGGTAACTCCCTCCTGAAGGGAATGGAGACCCCATCTGCAGAGCAGACCCACTTTACAAAGAAGTTGGCTGCCTCCCTGGGACTAGGTTCAGGGACATAACCAATAACATTTCAAACTTAGGATAGCCTTCAGACTATTGCCTACTCCTCTTTCATGTGAGTATAAACAGTGTTGCTACAAGAAGCCTTAGGTCTACTAAAATAGATTTCAGGGCCCTGGGAAGGCATTAAAAGGATTGAGGAACACAGTTGTGTTTTCTTCAATCATCTTAGTAATGAATAGATTCATGAAAATAAACAGGTGAGCCCAGGTCATCAATGCCTGGCTCCAAGACTGGTGTTGCCACCAGAATGTTAGGTTTTATAGCCATGGAAGAGTCTTTGAGAGGAGAAGTCTGATGGGACCTGATGGGGCCATATTTAAGGGGGATTTATTTATTTATTTATTTATTTATTGGCTTGTAACATAGTGAGACTGATTGAGAGGGCTTTAAACCAGGATTGCTGTGAGAGGAGGATACCATTCAGAACACTGAAGTTAATCCAAGGGATGCCATCTGAGAGGCAAGACTAATATGAGCACCTACACTGCTCCAGGGAGTGCTGTTGGTTCAGGAGCACATCTGAAATGCTTGTATAGAAATGAAGGAAGTTTGAGGGACCAATGGGATGAACTGGAAACTTTTGTCCTTCTCCAGAGTTATGATATCATTGATATTAGTGAGACTCAGGACAAGTCCCACAACTGGAATGCTGGAATAAGTGGCTATTGGCTGTTCAGGAATGATAGGCAGGGCAGGCAAGGTGAAGGTGTTACACTGTATGTAAAGGAGATAGACTGTACAGCACTTGCAGTAAGTGATGATGTAGAGAACTTCTGAGTGAGGATTAAGGGGATGGATAACAAAGCAGATGTTGTTGTGGATGTCTATGATTGATCACCTAATCAAGGTGATGGCATGGAGCAACTATTCTATAGTCAACTAGGGGAAATTTCAGGATCAGTTGCCCTTGTGCTTATGGGAGATTTCAACTTGTCAGACTTGAACTGGGAATACCATACTGCCATGACAAGCAAGTCTGGGAAAGTCCTGAAGCATATTAAAGATAACTTCCTGTCACAAGTGCTGAGAGAACCAACCAGGAAAGGTGCCTTCCTAGATCTGCTGTTTGAGAATAGGGAAGGGGCTTTGTGGGAGAGGTGATGATAGGTGGCTATAGTTATCATGAATTAGTTGAGTTCAAAAATTTTGGTTTAAACAGAAATAAAATAAAATAAAATAAAATAAAATAAAATAAAATAAAATAAAATAAAATAAAATAAAATAAAATAAAATAAAATAAAATAAAACAAGTTAGCAGGGTTCTCACCATGGCTTTAAGAGAGTGTTGTGGTTTAGCCCCAGAAAGAAGCTAAGCTCACTCTCCCCAGGTGGCATGGGGGAGAGAATCAGAAAGGTAAAAGTGCAAGAACTCGTGGTTTGAGATAAAGACAGTTTACTGGGGAAAGCAAAAGCTGAATGCACAAGTGATGCAAAACAAAAAATTAATTTACTACTCCCATCATCAGGCAGGTGTTCATCCACTTCCAGGAAAGCAGAGCTCGTCATGCGTAACAGTTTCTTGAGAAGACAAACACCGTCACTCCAAACATCCCTCTCCCTTTATACCAAAGTGTAAAGAAGGAAAACCAATAAATAAATAAATAAATAAATAAATAAATTAATTAATAAAGCTTCTCTGTGAACTAATTAGCCAGATCCTCCAGTAATCAGCTCTAGAGAGTTTAGGGGTCTATTAGGGCTGGTTTCTTTTCAAGAGACACCTTTTAAAAGCCTGGAAGTAGGCAATCCCACTGTGTTGCAAGTCAAGTGACTGGGTTAGAAGATGAGCCTGTGTGAACAGGGAACTCTGCCTACAATTAGGGCAGGAAAAGAAAATATAGGACTTTTGGAAGCAAGGTCTGGTTTCAGAGGCAGAGGAGAGAGCTGCAGTTCACAACTGCATTTTGAAAACAAGAAAAAAACAAAGCTCAACTTGTGTTGACACTGACCAGTGTGGTCTTGGGGAAAAAAAAAAAAAAAAAAAAAAAAAAAAAAAAAAAAAAGTCCTTTTCAAGAATGTCAAAAGCCCTAAGGAAAACATTGGAATGTTTTGATGTATCACTGGAATGTATCATTGGAATGTTTTGATGTATCACACTTGATGTATCCTAACAAGTAAGGATGAGAAAAAGTCAGAGACATTCAATGATTTTTGTTTGGTTGTTTCTTTATTTCTCTCAATACTTATTCACACAACCACAAAATTGTTAAGGCTGTAAATGACCTCTGGAAGTCATCTGGTCCAACCACCCCTGCTCAGTCAGGGACAGTTTGCCAGGACCATATCCTTTTTAAAGGTGTCCAGGAAGGGAAACAACAATATCTCTGGGTCATTAATAGTAATGACAGATCTTGGCCTGCTTGGTCCTCAGAAATGGAGGACTGTGACTGGGGGAGCAGTGACTTTCCTTTCATGGCCTAAATACTTTGGCTGTTTAATTTAGAGAGAGGAGGTGACCACAGTTCTCTGTACAATTTCCTGAGGAGGTGTGGTGGTTTTACCCAGCTGGGCAGCTGAGCTCCACCACAACCACTCTCTCACTTCCCCTTCTCAAAGGGAAAGGGGGACAAAATATGATTGAAAGGGCTCAAGGGTTGAGAAAAGGACAGGGAGATCACTCAACTGTTATTGTCATGGGCAAAACAGGCTCAGCATAGAAAGGTTAATATAATTTATTACCTATAACTAAAAAGCTAGAGCAATGAGAAACAACAGAAAAACAAACTATTACCACCTTCCCCCTATCCATCCCCTTCCAAATTTTCCTCCTGAGGGAAACACGGGGGAACAGAGGAATGGGGGTTGCGGTAGTCCGTAACACTTCATCTCTGCTGATCCTTCATGGTCACTCTGCCCTTACTTCAACTTGGGGTCCCTCCCATGGGATGCTGTCCTTTCCAAACTGCTCCAACATGGGTCCCCCACATGTGGCAGCTCACCCCAGGTCCCCTACTCCTGTGTGGGCTCCCCTCCATGGGCTACACCTCTGGCTTGGGGCCTGCTCCTGCAAGGCTCTCCATGGGCTTCACAGTTGAGTTCTACTCCCCCATGGCCTGCTCCACTGTGTGCCTCTCCACAGGCCACAAGAGAACTTGATATCTAGCACCTGGAGCACCTTCTGCCCTCCTTCTGCACTAATCTTGGTGTCTGTAGGGCTGTTTCTCACTCTTCCCTTTCCCAGCTTCTGTTGCACAGCAGTGTTTTTGTTTGTTTGTTTGTTTTGTTTTGTTTTGTTTTGTTTTGTTTTGTTTTGTTTTCATTTTCTTTATATCAGCTCTCACAGAGGTACAAACAGCATCACTTACTGGCTCAGTTCTAGACAGAGGTGGGTCCCTTTGGAGACAGCTGAAACTGGCCCTTATTCACTATGGGGCAGTTTCTGTTTTCTTCTCACAGATGCAACCCTTGCAGCCCCCTGCTACCAAAACTTTGCCATGGAAACCCAATACAGGAGGGGAAGTAGAGAGGGAGGTGCTGGTCTCTTGGACTCTTTTCCCTGGTAGCCAATGATGGGATGTGTGAGAATGTCAGAAAGCTGCACCAGAGGAGGTTTGGACTTGACATTAGGAAAAATTTAATTACCGCAAGAGTAGTCAAACACTGGAACAGGCTTCCTAGAGAGGTGGTTGATGCCTCCTGCCAATCCTTAAGAGGGATTTGGATAATGCCCTCAATAATATGCTTAACTTACGATTAAGCCTGAAGTAGTAAAGCAGGTGGACTAGATGATCTTTGTAGTTCCTTTCCAACTGAACTTCTCTTTTCTGCTCTATTCTTCTCTATTCTGGCCTATTCTGTTTTGTCTGTTTTGTCTGTTTGAAACAAAACAAGTAATCTTCGTAATTGTACCTTGAAAATAGAAAGTAAATCTAGTGCCATAGATGTCTGCAGTACTCCTGTAACAATTTAACTTGTGGTGGATTTTCTGCAGCCAGTGGTTTGGTACCATTTCAATGCAGTGAAATCATACACAAAATTGTACACAGCGCGTGTGTTTCTGTATACAGTCCAAGTTCATTTCATGCTTGAAGTTGACCTTAAAAGAGGAAAGATAGAAATCATATTACATGTAAAGATTCAATAAAAAGAACAGGATTATTTAATCATGACTCAAAGAGGAGGACGACCCAGACATATTAAGTCTGTGTTTGACCACACAGCTTAGCAGGTTCTATGGATAAAGGCGTATGGACACAATGAGATATGAACATCAAAACCCATGATTTTTAGAGTGTATTTTTTCTTATTTCCTATTTTATAATTTTATTTATTTATTTATTTACAAGACAGATCTGTTCAAATCAGTTCCATTCACAATAAATGTATTTGCAATTCAGAGGAGTGGTACATTTCTGGGAACACCAAAGAAGGTATCTTGCCCTTTTCTTTACTCTTCTCAACCTGTTTCCACACCTAGCAATGTTATTTCAAAGAGATGAGTAAACATACTAGATGGACATGAAAGACAAATCAGCACCAAGATTCACTGCCAGAAACCATAGGATTAGATAATATCCACAGGAAGAAACATTTTTCCCAAAAATATGTTTTTGATGATGGCCTCAATCTCAAAAACAGTATCCCTAAGTATATGCATAAATGTTTCCAAGGAACTTTAACATAGCCGAAAAGTTAAACTTATACTATACATAAACGCTTACAGAACTAGGCCCTAAATTAGGTTAATATATTGTCCTAATTTTGGCTGAGGTATAAATAATTCTCTTCATAGAAACTCTTATGGTGCCATTCTTTGGATTTAGGAGAAAAAAAATGTTGATAGCACACTGATGTCATAGTTGTTGTAAGGTATAACATCTGCTAAATTGCAAAGTACTTTGGGGTGAATCCCATCAGGCTCCATGGATTTATCAACATGTAGTTGATACAACTGTTCCCTTATAATTCTGCTGGCCACAGATGGAAAGATGGAAGGTCTCTGATCCCCTAGTCATGGTCCTCGATCTCTAAGAGCCAGGTAAGCCAAGATCTGTCATTGTTATTATGGTGTCATGTTCAAGAATAAAACTGGGGGGAGTTGGTGAGGGGGCTGTCACTGCTTGTGGATAGGCTGTGCATCAGTCAGCTGGTGGTGAGCAATTGCATTGCACATCACTTGTTATGTATATTAATATTATTATTATTACTTTTTTTTTCCTTCTTTATTTTTCTGTATCTCATCCCATGAGTTTAACCTTCTTCTGATTCTCTCTCCCATCATACGGCAGAGGAGGAGCAAATGGCTATGTGGTGCTTAGCTGCCTGGTTAAACCACGATATATATGAATAAGTAGTGTAATGAACAATACACAGGAAAAAAAAAAAAAAAAAAAAAAAAAAAAAACTGCAAAAATACCGAGCCCTTTTCTTACCCTCAGTACCATCAGGGGTAGACAGTAATTTGCTACTTCAGAAGGAATTTAATAGATTAATGTGGTTCAAGTTCAAGTTAATCAATATTTTTAGGATAAGGTACTAGCACATGGGGGTATGACATCACACAATCACCTTCCCTCTTTAATCTCAATTCCACAAATAGGGGAGACTGAGTTGCTGAGTTCTTTATTTTCAAAAGATTGCAGTAGTCTGCTAATGTAGTTTTGATCCATAAATATTCAGTATAGGGCCTCAGGCAAAAAGCTAATGGTATGTCAGAAGGAGGAACTGCAGGAAAACATGTTTGTAAATACCCTTTAAGTGAGTGATGCTGAACAGTTGAATGACCATCACCATTTTCAGGCAGTTGGCAGCTGACTGCTGCTGACTCCTGGCAGACTGTGCCCTACCATTTATCTTTAGTGCTTCATTTGGTCCCATCCATAACACATCATTGTATTGATCTTGTCAAAACAGTGATGACACATAATATTCACCAGGACCATTGCATGTTATTTTACAAAATTACATACTATGCTAACTTCATGAGAAGCAATGGCAACTGCAAAAACAGAGTAGTGGAATAAATCACTGCTGGTAAAATTGGCAGTAAAGCTGATTTTCTTATTCCTCAGAAACAGTGAGGAATATTTTCCTCACAATATATTTCCTTTGAAATATTGGTAAAACCACTTAAAGGGGATTTTTATTATTTTTTCCTTCTAACTACTAAAGTGGCCCTATTAAAGAAAAATAAAACAAACAACTGCAAAAAAATGAGTCACAAAAGAAAGAAGCATTGGATGAGGATAGCAATTACTATGAAAGAGATCTTTCCTGAAGGGCTAAAACTTAAAACTATATAATACAAAAACAAAAATAAAAAATTAAAATAAAAATTAAACATGCATTCTTGTCTTATCAGCTATAGTGCTTTACCCCTGTCTGATGCACTCTACTTTTCATCTCTATTCTCTAACACACAATTTTAATTCCTTTACTTCCTCTCTCCCTCCAACCCCCCACCCCCTGCCGCCCCCTTCCTCTACCTTCCCCCTTATTTTTCAAGCAGAATAGTAGACTTTGTGATACTCCCTTGTGTTGGGTCTGTCTGAACTGGAGTCACCTTTTCCATGCAGCACCTGCAGCAGTCCACACAGTGCTGTGCTCTGCACTCATAGCTGGAACAGCACTGATATCACTCATGTCTTGTGTCTATTGCTGCATAGTGCTGGCACAGCGTCAGGACTCTTTCCAAGCCCCCAGGAGCTAGCAGGCTGGGGGTGGGCAAGTGATTAGGAGGGGACATTGCCAGGGCAGCTGACCTAAACCAACCAAAGGGATATTCCATAACACCTGATGTCACACTCAGCAATAAACACTTCCCCTCCCTCTCGTGGGGGAGGGGGCTGTTCCTCCTGAACAACCACTATGCATTTTGAGGCCCTGCTTCCCAGGACGTGGCCGAATGTCACTCATTGATGGGAAGTAGAGAATATTTTTTTTTCCCTCTCTCTGTGCTTCCGCACGGACTTGTTCCTTTTGTTTCTTTTTCTCCCCAATTCCTTTCCCTTTAATTAAACCTTTCTCATCTCAAACCTTGAGTTCTCTGTGCTGTATTTTCTCCCCCTTTCTCTTTGAGGAGAGGGGGAGTGAGAGAGCGGTTGTGGTGGAGCTCAGCTGCCCACCTGAGTAAAACCACCACATCCCTGTTACTCTCCAGCACTAGAGACCTTCTAGGAATAAGTTTGTTTATTTCATTTGAAATGATAAGTATGGCCCTGAAGAACTCCTGTCCCACATGCCAACCTTTCTTCTCCTACTCTAAAGTTCAAAGAGCATCATTTCCTGCTTTTTTTTTTTTTTTTTTTTTTTTTTTCCTGAGTCTAATCACAGATGATCTAGTGGTTCTTTGAGGGAAGAAAATCAGTTTCAATATACATCTATATACATATATAAATTCTCCACTCTTCTGGAGCATAGATTATGAAAAAAATTAGGAGTTCTATACAAATTTAAAATGCTTTTAATCCTTTGAGGAAGCAATTGAATCCCTGTGCTGTAAAAGGGAGATGAGCCACAGGAATAGCTAACACATGACAGAAAATGTGTTGGCACAGAGAAGAGAAAAAAGTTGCCTAGGGGAACAAGACATCTCAGCTCTGCAGATGATTTGACAAGAGAAAAAGATGAATCAAATTTCCAAAACTTCAGAAAATTCTCATATCACTTCACAGCTATCTGATACTTATGGAAAAAAAATATATTTTGTACTTTTTTGTCTATTCTTTTTTTTTTCTTTCCCCCAGTTCTGATTGCTTTTTAACCTCCCTCCCACCCCCCCCCCAAAAAAAAAAGAAAAAAGAAAAAAAAAAAAGACACTATTACACCATGTGCTTTATGTGTTCATTGTTAAATAAGACCACTGAAAGGCACTGAATGACTTATGACTAAATTATTAGGTCTTCCTACATCTGGAGCAGATTTATCTGGTAGAAAGTTAATTGGAATGTCAAACAACTAAGCAGTAAGGAGTTCAGTATTTAAAAACTGGTAACTCTTGATAGCTGATTGTTGGTGCTCCATCCATACTTTTTGCATTTTACTGTCTATCTGATGTCAGTTGCACTTAGTGTAATGTAACACAATAGTGACATGGAATTTTTCATTTTTATTTTTTGGTAGTTTAGAAAACGAATTAAAATAAACAGGTAATGATTACAGAAAAGTTGAACAAATGGGGAAAGAGACATTTTGCAACATACAATCTTTCAGTATTTTTAAAACCTGTATACCTATGTCAACTACAAATACTTATTCTTTCTAATATTTCAGACTATTTCTGCACCTGTTCAATGCACTATGGTGAACTGCAGAATTCAGTTTCACACATACAGTAGTTACTCTAAATTCTCTCCATTAGTGTCTGCCAGATTCATTTTGGATTTGAAGTCTCTTATTTAAATTGACACCAACTATCCAATCACAGTACCCTTTGCATTCCTGATGTGTCATATTGCATTACATTTTCTGTGTCACCACCCATCATGTTATATTGTGTCATGCAGAAAAGCCAATATGAGTTGACATTTACACAAAAAGATGCGATCTCAAATATCTAAAGCTATGTAATGCACTGAAACAGAAATGTGACACACTGCAACCAAGGTGTAAATACCCATTTCCTCCAGAGCATCAGCTATCTTAAAAAAAAAAAAAACAAACACACAACAACAAAAAAAAAACACTTAAACTCCAGGAATATTGAAGATTTGACTTAAACTTACAAAAACAAATACAATTAAATTGATATTGAATACATTTTCCTATTATTTAGTCATCTATATATGGGCATGATTTTCACTAATATCATACCTGTTATGTTAACAGTTTTAATGCTTTAGAAAAGTAATTATACCTCACAACATGAAAGAAAGAGAATAAGTATAGTAAGTATTACTTTATTGGTTTGATGAATATAAATATACATGGGGAGCTGAAGTGGCAATAACTAGTGCTATTAATGAAACATATATGGGAACAGTAGAAAAGATCTAAGAAATTTGTTTCTCAGTGGAAGGGAATAAGCAATCCCTGCTACCTTAAATGTATCCTCTTCTTACAAGAGGAAAGAAGATCCATCTTACAATAGAGCTGATTTTGATTTTACATGTTTCATCTGGCCCTATGAATTTTAGGCTAACAATCATCAAATTAATTTTAGCAGACATGTCTAAGTGGACATGTCTAAGGACATGTCCAATGGACATGTCTAAGTTAGGAGTAATTCAAGGGTCCTGTCTTGTAAATATGAAAAGTGTTAGTGGGTTGCCAAATCCATTAGCCCAAGAGGTAAAGTCATTGCCTCCCAGTCCAAACAGTAATGAGATCAAGTAAGCGTTCTTAGTCATTCTACACATGCACATATATTTATATCTACAAATATACATACATATATACATACAAACACACACAAACCACTCACTCTTAGAGACTCACATACCCCACAGTCTTTTTAGCAGCTGGCTGGTACTCCCTTGGTCCTTCTGATAACCAATTCCATGGCTTCACCCTCAGAGACCTACACTCCTACTTGCCCTCAGGTCATTTCACCTATTGGGCCTTTTATGGGTTGATAGCTCTATGGGGCTGTGCTACTCCTATTGTGGGCCTTGTAGATGAGGGTATTATTCAGGTTACCCTGTCTGCCACTGTTCCTCTGTGCTCTTTATTTTGTCTGAAGACAATATTTTTATTACATAACCTAACTGAAGTTATAATTCAGCTAAGTGCTTAAAATAAAGCATGACAAATTAAGATATTTCAGTTTACTGTGCAAATATTGCATTTAAGTCTGTATTCTCTTGTCCTGTTACTTTTCCAGAATGATTTTTATAGTCAGAATCAACCCCTTCTTCTGGTTCAGATGAAATCATCTTTGGCCTTCTGGTGGATCTGTTAAAACCCAGAGCAGATATAATCTAGTGAAAATTGTGTAGCCACGGTCACCTTTTCTTCAAAATTTAAGGTATTTCTTTGAATACTTGCTATTTTTTTCATTAAGATGGATCTTGGTCCCTTCTCCAAAATTCATCCATTCTTAAAGCATTTAAATCTATCTGCTGTTGAGGCAGTTAACTATCCCATCATTGTGGGTGACTATCCATAATTAATCGGTTAAATCTTTGTCAGAGTAATTTAAAAATTTGATGAGTGAGGTTGATTGCAAATTCAAAGCCTTTTAAACACTTTGGCACTTGGTATTTTATGTCTCTGAATTTTTATGATACCTCAGACACAAAGCTGGCCATATTGTATTACTTCTTAATGAATTCATCATGATATGAATCTGAATGTAGTAAGATGTATTATATTATGGTATCTCTCAAAAGAGACATCACAGCTCTGTACTCTGTTCTGGTAAAATATAATATCAGTGCTACATTTCCCTGAGTCACACCTAGGATGTGTTTAATTCATCTTTCTTTATACTGATATGCACAGGCTAAGTGATAGAGAAAGGGATTTTAAAAATGTTAGCCTTGCTCCAGAAATTGCACTCTCAATCTTTAGGGGTTTATGAAGCAAATTCCTCTTCAAGCTGAACTTTCCTTGCTGTTCAGCATTGCTGTCAGACCAAGATAAGAACTAAAATGAAGAGTGATGTTGCTTTAGTATAATCTTTAATATAGCTACAAGAGTGTTTGAAATTCAAGATCTAAATTGTTCTTAAAGGTACCATTGACTGTAGACAAAACCTAAGGCAGATAGTTCCTTACCTGGGTACTTATAGAAAGTGCCTGAAGTTAGACTTGAACACATCTCCCATACAATTCAATGCATATATGCAAAAACCTATTGAGATTGTAAGAGAAATGTCAATCATCTTTGACATTGGCTTCTTTCTGTTCATTAGTTATTCTCCACATTCAGGAAGATGCTGAAGTCTCTTCCTCTATCATTCCTTTGCATTTATTTTTTGGAAAAAAATACGCCTTTATTTTGTGAATTCCTTGCAGCCCAGCCTGCAGGAAAGTTGAAAATGCACAGAAAAGATGGTATATCCAAGAGAAGACCTGCATTTTATCTATGTGTTGGACAGTATATATGACTAAGAAATTAGACTCATGGCAGTATCTATACCTAGATAACAATAGCTATTTATGTTGGCCTCAACAAGAGAAAAAGAAAAAGAAAAGGAAAATGGAAATGGAAACGGAAATGAAAATGAAAAAAAAGAAAGAGAGAAGAGAAGAGAAGAGAAGAGAAGAGAAGAGAAGAGAAGAGAAGAGAAGAGAAGAGAAGAGAAGAGAAGAGAAGAGAAGAGAAGAGAAGAGAAGAGAAGAGAAGAGAAGAGAAGAGAAGAGAAGAGAAGAGAAGAGAAGAGAAGAGAAGAGAAGAGAAGAGAAGAGAAGAGAAGAGAAGAGAAGAGAAGAGAAGAGAAGAGAAGAGAAGAGAAGAGAAGAGAAGAGAAGAGAAGAGAAGAGAAGAGAAGAGAAGAGAAGATACCTTCCAGTGTCGTATGGGGTTGTTGTGACATGCTTCAGCGCCTGGATATCCTTGTAGCGAGCAACCCAAACCTGAACATAGTATTTGAGGTGTGGCCTCACCAGAGCTGAGTACAGAGGGACGATCATTTCCCTAGTCCTGTTCGCCACACTATTTTTGATACAAGCCAGGATGCTGTTGTCTTTCTTGGCTACCTGAGCACACTGCTAGCTGATATTCAGCTGGCTATCAACCACTAACCCGAGGTCATTTTCTACCAGGTATCATTCCAGACACTCTTTCCAAAGCCCATAGATTCCATGGGGTTGTTTTGCCCCAAGTGCAGGACCTGTCACTTAGCCGTGTTGAACTTCAAACAGCTGGCCTCAGCCCATCAGTCCAGACTATCCAGATCCCTCTTCACAACCTTCCTACCTTCAAGCAGATCAACAGTCCCACTCACCTTGGTGTTGTCTGCAAACTTACTGGAGGTGAACTCAACCCTCTTGTCCATATCACTGAAAAAGATGTTAAAGGAACTAGCTTTGTACTGAACCCTGGGGGACACAACATATGACTAGGTGCTTCTCAGAGGGAGGAGCTCGGAGAGAAAGAGCAATAAGGCCTCTACAAAGTGTATCAAGTTAGGAGATTAGAAACAATGAACAATTATGTAGACAATACTATAAGTTAATGAACAAAAAGAGAGTCATTTGTTGTTGGTGGTGGTGGTGGTGGTTTGTTTTCCTGAAGCCACAGAGAAAGACATATTTTGCTGCAACTTTATAACCTGCTAAATTTAAAAGTTCACACTAACCCTGGAGGAAGACATCTGTCTTCCTGAAACAGAGGAGGTCTGTATACATACAATATGTTTAATTTCTGTTATATCTGTATTTGAAATTGCTTTGTTTTTTAAAGATAATTTTTCTGGCTTAGGTCCTACAAAAACCTAATTAGAACTTTTAAGAAAGCCTGTTGGGGGTGAGGAGGTGGATGGATGGTGACAGGGGGTGTTCTCATATAAAAGAAAGATGACAGGAAGTATATTCCAATAATGTAGACAACTCTAGGTCCCCTCAAAGTTTTTATTTAACATATGTAAATACATATATAACATACACAAATTAATATAATTATTGATATTATATTATTCATGCAGAAAGAAACATACCTAGTTAAACTTTAATGTGTGTGGTAGATATTTGACTTGTTATGATTACATATCCATGCCTAGGACAGGTAATAACATATGATGTCCAAGACTCCAGAAGAGAAAGAAGTCATTCAGATCACCAGATACCAGGTGAACTCACTCACATTTAAGAGTACTTCTCTTTCTCTCTCTGAGTCACAGCTTCTGAGGAGTTGTCTTTTCTGCAGCATCTCTGAGGTTCTTCAAGGAATTCTACAAGAAAATGCAGGTGAATTTGTATTCTACAATGCGCTGACAAAGAATATCTTGTTTGGAGCAATATTTGTTCCTCCTTGAACATTTTCCCTTTTCTTGTTGAATCTAAGCAACAATTGCAAACAAAATCTTGTAGAAATAAATATAGAAATAAATAAAATAAAAACCCCTCCAAACCCGCCATGAAACCCAAAGAAATGTTGATTTGAATTTAGGTGGTTTCCATTTCATGGCAAATGGTGACATTATACAATGTGTTTTTATTTAACAATGCAAATCCAATTTCTGGGTAATTCTATATGAAATTGAAAATTAATTTTAATATTTTATTAAAAAAATATATATATATTTTTAAAAGTTGTATCTCATTATCTTACATTAGTAATAGAAATGCATATGAACATATCCTTGAAAAAAAATATATTTAATTGTTCAAATTTCTATTACTGCATAAAACATTATTCATTAGGCAATAGTTGTTAGAACTGTTCTATTTTTAAATTCATCAAAATCTATTACTTTTTAATACTGAAAATATGAATAAAATATTCAGTGGGATTTCCTATTTAAATTATAATGAAGCTCAAAAAATGTAAAATTTCAAGGAGTTTCAATAAAGACTATATACAATATTGCATAGGTGACCAATTTCCATTTCAAAGGCCTAAGAATCACTGTGTATTACCCTAGGCCAACAACCTGTTATCAACCTGTTATTTATGTAGATAAAATTCCTTGTCATCTAGATTACTTCCAGGCTTCCAGGTAAATTCTTCTGCTCTGAGGAATATGTAGAATAATTTTAATTTAATGATTTTGAGTTATTCATTTATATAGCTCACTTCATTATAACAGATGATCTGAACTAAAAAAAAAAAAAAAAAAGAGAGAGAGATCAGAAACTTAAGATTTCTCATTCCAAATGAAATCCCATAACCAATAAACCTGAAGCTTTACCTTTAAGTTTCTTCTCACCCATTCTTCTATGTCCAAGGTTCTAGTTTCCCATCCAAATGTACTTTTAAATAGCATTTTGGGTGAAAGTAATCTGTGCCCTAACTTTAGAAATATAGTGAGGCATAGAAGCTAGAATTATATTTGTGAAAGTCTCCCTTTATAGGTAATGAATACAAAGAGAACCCTCAAGAGGATGATTTATCCCAATTCAACATCACTTCATGATGACATTCTGGCAGTGATTCTTCCTGAATGGCAATAATATTTCTTTCCATGAGCTCCTAAGTCCCATGCCTTCATTAGAAATTAATCTGTAAGTATGTGCCTTTGATTTTTTGAATCTCATCCTGGAAGCTACATAGGGCCTGAAAGGAGGTTAGGTGTGTCTGTGTCTGACTACTGAGCTGAATAGTAGATATGAACATGAAAAGATGTGGTTTAAATATTCTTCTGGAATATTTTTTTTTTTTATAGTATGTAAAACAAACCTCATGTTCAGCATCTTTCCACAGTGATGTAAATGCCTAAAGTATAGGGCTGTAGACTCAGTTTCACTCTTTCTGAAAGAGACCTCTTAAACAAGCTCTAATAGGTTTCTGTTTCCAACAGGGATCCACTTCAGGATATAATGACTAGTCCAGGGAATAAGAAACTGCTGACTATGACAGGGTCAGGTTTCTTTCCTGGACCAGGAACACTGGGAAGCTTACCTCAATTTTCCTAAAAGCTATTGTTTTCACTAAGAAATTGGTAAAATTCTTTTTTTTTTTTTTTTTTTTTTTTTTTGCTTTTTTCCTTGTTCCAGGTCTTTTTTTTTTTTTTTTTCCATTAAAATTTGCAAAAGAGACCTATTTTGTTCCAAAGAAACATGGATAAAGCTACCATCAACCTTTATATAGTGTAAGACATAACTCATGTCCATAGAAGATTGTGAAATTTACTGTGTTTTTGTTTTGTATTAAAAAAAAATAGAGTTTTTATATTGCCTTATTATACACATTAAATATATATAGAATATACAATATATGGAGATGAGATTTTATTGAAAATCATTTGACAAAAAAGAATTACAGCTTTCCATTTTTATTCTATTTATTTAATAGGGACATTACGCCTTCATTCATTTAGCAGAAAATCTCAAAAAAGAGGAAATACAACTTGAAATTAGTTTTATTTTTATTTTATTTTTATTATTTTTAAGTGAGACAATACTGAGAAGTTAATAACAGAATAATTAGAGTTGTCAGGGTGTTAAACAACTGGAAAATTAAAAGGCATATGAAAGAATTTGTAACTATTGTGATGACTTTTTTTTTTCCTTTGTATCATGTCTTCATGATCTCAGAAGGAACATTTTTGAAATATTGCATGTCATACATCATTTAAGTAAAATTTTGCTTAAATAGACAAGTGCTAACATATGCAAGGGTTTGATAGCCATTTTTTTCTAAATTATTCATGTGGGAATTTTTAAATATGTATCACTAATGTGATCTGTAAGCATGTAATTGATGAAATCCTGCTTAAAGACCCTCAGGAAGGTGATTTAGAATGGCAATTTGTTAAAATAATGTCTGTTACCTCTGATTTTCCCATGCTCCTACCAGTTAACACAACATGTTCATTTATCACTGAACACAGATTAACTCATGCAAACTATGACCTAACCTTTTCAAAGTTACTTCAAATTACCACCCATTAAACTGACTGTGTACTGTAGTAGAAACACCTTATTAAGTATGGGATGCTTTGATTCCTTTTCAAGTGTGAAAAGATGCTAGAGGTGACTTACATGTATAATTTCAAAATGCATTCCAAAGGTATATTTCAAGGTTTATATAAGTCCTGTGTAAAAAATAATAAATTATTTTACAATAATATTGTAATATTATAATATTTGCAATAAATATTTTACAATTTTTACAATAATCTTTTAAGTCCAGAGGAAAAAAAAAAAAAAGAAAACAGTTTTTTTCTCTCTCTCTTGCAAATAAGCATAGATTTTGAAGCAGACCTACTGTCCCTTAGACATTGTAATGTCCAAGAGATTTTTAACTACTGATTTTTACTAAATGAAAAATAAAAGTACTCTACTTTTCTACTAAATCATCTATTACTACTACAAATCTACTACTAAATCATACTTTACTTAATACTACAAAAAATATGTATGAATTACCTGCAAAGGCCACAGAACTCTAAGGAACTCTAACCTGTATAGTTTTCTATTATATGGTATTTCATATCAGAGGATAGAATATATAGTGAAATACATCTAGGATTGATCCAAAAACTTCTTATGCATACACACATCTGGGGAGGTGACTTGGATTCCCCATGGCATTTTAAATGGCACTAAACATTTTGTTCATGTTCCATTTTGCTTGAATTTTTTTCAGGCAACTAAACCATTACCTGCTTTTTTGTCCCTTCAAATCACCAGAAGGCTACAAGCAAGACTAGTTCAATCAGTTTTGCCACACCACCTGCCTATGTTTGAAAAGGAAATGGCTCTGATAACACCACCCCTCCCCCCCCTTTTTTTTTTAATCTAATGTGTAATCATATTGCAACAGAACTGTATTTTCCTATATAACCTGTATCCATCAAATTTACAGCCCATTTTGCCTAATATAAACGATAAAAAAGAAGGTAAAATATTACAAGGAGTTGTAACAAATTTGAAAAAAATATAACATTTGTCGTGGTTTAACCCGACCGGCAGCTAAACACCACGCAGCCGTTCGCTCACCCTCC
Source organism: Aythya ferina (assembly GCF_964211825.1). Classification (NCBI taxonomy): domain Eukaryota; kingdom Metazoa; phylum Chordata; class Aves; order Anseriformes; family Anatidae; genus Aythya; species Aythya ferina. The sequence goes on along the minus strand of NC_140296.1, from coordinate 37,179,450 downwards.
CCCCTCCCTCTCTGGGACGGGGGAGAGAAATGGAAAGTGAAGCCCGTGAGTTGAGATAAAGACAGTTTAATAAGACAGGAAAAAAAAAAAAATAACAAAATAATAATAACAATAATAATAATGATGATACAATGGTGATAATACGAAAGTAATAATAGTATGTACAAACAAGTGATGCACAATGCAATTGCTCACCACCCGCTGACCGATGCCCAGCCTAACCCCGAGCAGTCCGGCCCCCTCCCCCCGGCTAGCCACCCCTATATATTGTTTAGCATGACGTCAGATGGTATGGAATACCCCTTTGGCTAGTTTGGGTCACCTGTCCTGGGTCTGTCCCCTCCCAGCTCTTACTGCACCCCCCAGCCTGCCCGTTGGCAGGACAGAGCAAAGGCTGAGATGTCCTTGGCTTAGTATAAGCACTGCTCTGCAACAATTAAAGCATCGGGGTGTTATCAGCACTCTTCTCATTCTAAGCCAAAACACAGCATTCCACCAGCTACTAGGAAGAAAATTAATTCTGTGCTAACTGAAACCAGGACACCTATCCACCCCTTATTCCATACCATTTATGTCATGCTCAGGTTACACTCTTTTCCATACATTCTAATTAGTCACCTATAGTAATCATGGTAGTGATAACATACAGTATAATATACTATTTAACATGGTGCAATTCAGTTCATGGGCTATTCTCACCCAGTATTAAATCTCCTTGAGGTACACACCGGACCTCTCCGTTCTTTTGCATCACCCACCAAGTATATCCAGGTCCCTGAGTGAAAACAATTCCACGAATAGGTTTGCCTTTTCCTGAGGCAGGAGTAGCCCAGACTGTTTTACCCAGCATATTTTTTACATGCACTACAGGAACTTTATCCCCATCTACAGTACGTAACAGGTTTGATTGGGCAGGTCCAGCTCGGTTGGTAGATCCCCTAGTATTGACTAACCAGGTGGCCTTTGCCAAATGCGTATCCCAGTTTTTGAACGTCCCAGCGCCCATTGCTTTCAAGGTAGTCTTTAACAGGCCATTGTATCGTTCAACTTTCCCGGAGGCTGGTGCATGATAGGGGATGTGATACACCCATTCAATACCATGTTCTTTGGCCCAAATGTCTATAAGGTTGTTTCGGAAGTGAGTCCCATTGTCTGATTCTATTCTTTCTGGGGTGCCATGTCGCCATAGGACTTGCTTTTCAAGGCCCAGGATGGTGTTCCGGGCGGTAGCATGAGGCACAGGATATGTTTCCAGCCATCCGGTGGTTGCTTCCACCATTGTAAGTACGTGGCGCTTGCCATTGCGAGTTTGAGGGAGTGTGATGTAATCAATCTGCCAGGCCTCTCCATATTTATATTTCAGCCATCGTCCTCCATACCAAAGAGGCTTTGACCGTTTGGCTTGCTTGATTGCAGCACATGTTTCACAGTCATGAATAATCTGTGCTATAGCGTCCATGGTCAAGTCCACCCCTCGATCACGAGCCCATCTGTATGTTGCATCTCTACCTTGATGGCCTGAGGTGTCATGGGCCCATCGGGCTATAAATAATTCACCTTTATGCTGCCAATCCAGGTCCACCTGAGCTACTTCAATCTTAGCAGCCTGATCCACCTGCTGGTTGTTTTGATGTTCTTCAGTAGCCCGATTCTTGGGCACATGAGCATCTACGTGGCGTACTTTCACAGCCAGGTTCTCTACCCGAGCAGCAATATCTTGCCACAATGCAGCAGCCCAGATAGGTTTGCCCCTACGCTGCCAGTTGTTTTGCTTCCATTGCTGTAACCATCCCCACAGGGCATTTGCTACCATCCATGAATCGGTGTAGAGATAGAGAACTGGCCATTTTTCTCGTTCAGCAATGTCTAAAGCCAGCTGAATGGCTTTCACTTCTGCAAACTGACTCGATTCACCTTCTCCCTCAGCAGCTTCTGCAACTCGTCGCGTAGGACTCCATACAGCAGCCTTCCATCTCCGATGCTTCCCCACAATACGACAGGACCCATCAGTGAACAGGGCATATTTCTTTTCATTCTCTGGCAACTGGTTGTACAGTGGGGCTTCTTCAGCACGACCCACCTCCTCCTCTGATGATATCCCAAAGTATTTGCCTTCTGGCCAGTCCATGATCACTTCCAATATTCCTGGGCGACTGGGGTTTCCTATTCGAGCCCGCTGAGTAATCAGTGCAACCCACTTGCTCCATGTAGCATCAGTTGCATGATGCGTAGAGGGGACCCTTCCCTTGAACATCCAGCCTAGTACCGGTAATCGGGGTGCTAGGAGGAGCTGCGCTTCAGTACCGACCACCTCCGAAGCAGATCGAACTCCTTCATATGCTGCCAGTATCTCCTCTTCAGTTGGAGTATAGCGGGCCTCAGATCCTCTGTATCCCCGACTCCAAAACCCCAGAGGCCGACCTCGAGTTTCCCCAGGTTCTTTCTGCCAGAGGCTCCAGGTGGGGCCGTTCTCCCCGGCTGCAGTGTAGAGCACATTCTTTACATCTGGTCCTGTTCGAACTGGCCCAAGGGCTACTGCATGGACTATTTCCTGCTTGATTTGTTCAAAGGCTTGTCGTTGTTCAGGGCCCCATTCAAACTCATTCTTCTTACGAGTTACTTGGTAGAGTGGGTTTACAATCAGACTGTAATTTGGGATGTGCATTCTCCAAAACCCCACAACACCTAGGAAAGTCTGTGTTTCTTTTTTGTTAGTTGGTGGAGACATAGCTGTTATTTTGTTGATCACATCCATTGGGATTTGACGACGTCCATCTTGCCATTTTATTCCTAAAAACTGGATCTCCCGTGCAGGTCCTTTGACTTTATTTTGTTTTATGGCAAAACCGGCTTTCAGAAGGATTTGGACTATTTTCTTCCCTTTCTCGAAAACTTCCTCTGCTGTGTCACCCCACACAATAATGTCATCGATGTACTGCAGGTGTTCAGGAGCTTCCCCCTGCTCTAGTGCAGACTGGATCAGCCCATGGCAAATGGTAGGGCTGTGTTTCCACCCCTGGGGCAGCCTATTCCAAGTATATTGGACTCCCCTCCAAGTGAAGGCAAATTGTGGCCTGCACTCTGCTGCTAGAGGGATGGAGAAAAATGCATTAGCGATATCAATTGTGGCGTACCACTTGGCTGCCTTCGATTCAAGTTCATACTGAAGTTCCAGCATGTCCGGCACTGCAGCACTCAGTGGTGGCGTGACTTCGTTCAGGCCGCGATAGTCCACTGTTAGTCTCCACTCGCCATTAGACTTTCGCACTGGCCATATGGGACTATTGAAAGGTGAATGAGTCTTGCTGATCACTCCTTGGCTCTCCAATTGACGAATTAGCTTATGGATGGGAATCAGGGAGTCTCGGTTGGTGCGATATTGCCGCCGGTGCACAGTTGTGGTAGCAATTGGCACTTGCTGTTCTTCGACCCTCAGCAACCCCACAACAGAGGGGTCCTCTGAGAGACCAGGCAAGGTAGATAATTGTTTAATGCCCTCTGTCTCTAAGGCAGCAATACCAAAAGCCCACCGGAACCCTTTTGGGTCCTTGCAGTATCCTCTTCTAAGATAGTCTATGCCAAGGATACATGGAGCATCCGGACCAGTCACAATGCGGTGCTTTTCCCACTCATTCCCAGTCAGACTCACTTCAGCCTCCAATACAGTCAACTGCTGAGATCCCCCTGTCACTCCACAAATATAGATGGGCTCTGGTCCTTTATAGCTCGATGGCATTATAGTACATTGTGCACCGGTGTCTACTAAAGCCTTATACTTCTGTGCGCGTGATGTGCCAGGCCATCGAATCCACACAGTCCAATAAACTCGATTGTCCCTTTCCTCCCCCTGGCTGGAGGCAGGGCCCCCCTAATCCTGGTCAGAATCTTCCTCGTTTCTGTGTTTGAAGGACTGTCTGCTGGAAGTTGGAGCAGCAAACTTTTCGGAGAATCCCTTTTTCCTGATTGTTTTCTTTTGCAACTCACGTACCCGTGCCTCTAGGGTCGCGGTAGATTTTCCATCCCACTTTCTCATGTCCTCTCCATGGTCTCGTAAGTAAAACCACAGGGTGGCACGGGGTGAGTACCCACCATATCGTCTTCCTTGTGTGGGTGAACGCCTACCCCTGACAGCTGAGACACTGCTTTGTACAGGTGCGAAGGAGAATAATCTCTCTTCAAGTTGGTGAACCTTTTCAGAAAGTTTCTCCCAAGTGTTCTCCTTTGGTCGGTGGGCACTGGTTGGTTCAGGTGGGGAGGACAATAGATTCTCTTCAAGTTGGTGAACCTTTTCAGAAAGTTTCTCCACAGCTGAGACGCAGGCCTGTAAGGAAGAGGAGAGACTTTCTTCGTACTGCCGGAGTTGTTTAGCCGCTTCACCCACTGTGGGTTCCTCATCCTCTTTCCAGGCCATTATTGCCAATGAGCTGGCATATGATGATGGTGCACTCCGTACAAACTTCCGCCACATGGGTCGTGTACACTTGACTTCATCTGGATCTGTGGATGTTTGTTTGAGGTCTGGATCCTCATAAATCACTTCCCGTACGGCTAATTCCCTCAGGTACTGGATTCCCTTCTCCATAGTGGTCCACTTGCCTGGTAGACATAAAATATCTTCCTTGAAGGGATACCTTTCCCTCACAGCTGAGAGGAGACGCCTCCAGAGGCTGGTGGGTCGTGCTCCATCTGCAATTGCTTTGTCAATGCCGGCGTCTCGAGCAAGGGATCCCAGCCGCTTGGCTTCCCTGCCGTCTAATTCCACACAATTGGCTCCAGAGTCCCAGCACCGGAGCAGCCAGGTGACAAGCTGCTCACCTATACAGCGACCAAAATCTTTTCGCACATCTCGTAGCTCGCGCTCGTTTAGGCTTCGGGTAGTTACTGTTGCTCTTTCGGCATCCTCATCTTCCTCCTCCTGAATCCTTGACGGCCCAGCGTCGTCATCATCTTCGTCATCTCTATACTTAGTTTTGGCAGAAGCCTTACCTGGATTGGCAGAAGACTCTCTGCGTTCTAAACGACTTGAATTTCTATACCATATTTTCACCTTCTCTACAGGGGCAGCTTGCACTGCTACTGCTCGTTTCTCTGACTTTGTTACAGGGTCTGCCACAGGGGTTGGAATGCCCTCTGCAGGGTCAACTTGCACTGCTACAGCTCGTTTCTCTGACACGGCCACAGGAGCTGGAGCGGCTACAGGAGCTGGAGTTGGAGCTGGAGCAGTTGCAGGAGCTGGGACTGGAGCAGCAGTAGGAGCTGGAGCTGGAGCGGCTTCAGGAGCTGGAGCTGGAGCGGCTTCAGGAGCTGGGACTGGAGCAGTTGCAGGAACTGGGACTGGAGTAGCGGCCGGAGCTGGAACTGGAGCGACTGCAGGAACTGGGACTGGAGCAGCTGCAGGAGCTGGAGCTGGAGCAGCTTCAGGAGCTGGGACTGGAGCAGTTGCAGGAGCTGGAGCTGGAGCGGCTGCAGGAGCTGGGACTGGAGCGGCTGCAGGAGCTGGGACTGGAGCGGCTGCAGGAGCTGGGACTGGAGCGGCTGCAGGAGCTGGGACTGGAGCGGCTGCAGGAACTGGGACTGGAGCAGCTGCAGGAGCTGGAGCTGGAGCAGCTTCAGGAGCTGGGACTGGAGCAGTTGCAGGAGCTGGAGCTGGAGCGGCTGCAGGAGCTGGGACTGGAGCGGCTGCAGGAGCTGGGACTGGAGCGGCTGCAGGAGCTGGGACTGGAGCGGCTGCAGAATCCACCGTAGGGGTCACAGTGGCCGTTGGATCTGTCACAGGGTTTGGAGTGGCCGCAGGGTCTGTCACTAAGTTGACAGCAGTATCAATGGCAGCTCGATAGGCATGAGCCAGGCCCCAGCACGTTACAATGATTTGTGTTACTTTGGAACTGCCAGAATCATTACACCTTTTTTTCAAGCATTCTGCCAGTTTTTGAGGATTTTGCCATTGTTCAGGGGTGAATTTCCAACACACTGGGGGTGCCAACTGCTCTAGATGCCTGCCCATATCCACCCATACTCCCTGCCACCCACAACTATACTGCCTCCGGGCAGATCTCCGGATGAGCTTCATAAGTAGTTGTTTAACTTTAAGCAGAATCTGAAGTGCATTCATGAGGCAGAACAACAAGACTATGGTATTCTGAGTATTCCAGAAATATTCAGTATCTTGGAGAGCTATTGTGACAAGCTCAGGGGATAAGAGGGTGGTGAAGGAGGAAGGCAGAGTGACCCAGGAGGATACAGGGGTGGTGAAGGAGAAAGGGAAAGTAAGCAAGTAAGGAAAAATATCCTCCCCTTTCCCCTCCACAGATTGACTCTCTAATGGAGAAAAACAATAGGTATAATTGCTAATAGTTCCCAAGATGCTGTTTCCAAAGTACAGAGTCCACGATGTTACTGAGTATAAATACCAAGTTAGAGTCATGACCAGATATTTTATCGTCTCATAAGCCATTGCTATAACACTTAGTACCATAATGGTCTGAAACCAGGGCCCGGAGAGGAGAAACAACACTACAGAGAGCAAATACGGAAAATAATGTACTATAATACTCAATTTGGAAAACAGGCGCAGCAGAGTTGTGATTAAAGCAATCAGCATCATGACAAGTGACTATTAAGCAGGTCTAATCCTTACACCAATTTTAGTTTAACACACTCTGATCAGATCTGCCGTTATCTCAACCTTTCGGGCCCCACGTTGGGCGCCAAAAAGACTGTCGTGGTTTAACCCGACCGGCAGCTAAACACCACGCAGCCGTTCACTCACCCTCCCCCCTCCCTCTCTGGGACGGGGGAGAGAAATGGAAAGTGAAGCCCGTGAGTTGAGATAAAGACAGTTTAATAAGACAGGAAAAAAAAAAAAAAATAACAAAATAATAATAACAATAATAATAATGATGATACAATGGTGATAATACGAAAGTAATAATAGTATGTACAAACAAGTGATGCACAATGCAATTGCTCACCACCCGCTGACCGATGCCCAGCCTAACCCCGAGCAGTCCGGCCCCCTCCCCCCGGCTAGCCACCCCTATATATTGTTTAGCATGACGTCAGATGGTATGGAATACCCCTTTGGCTAGTTTGGGTCACCTGTCCTGGGTCTGTCCCCTCCCAGCTCTTACTGCACCCCCCAGCCTGCCCGTTGGCAGGACAGAGCAAAGGCTGAGATGTCCTTGGCTTAGTATAAGCACTGCTCTGCAACAATTAAAGCATCGGGGTGTTATCAGCACTCTTCTCATTCTAAGCCAAAACACAGCATTCCACCAGCTACTAGGAAGAAAATTAATTCTGTGCTAACTGAAACCAGGACAACATTACAGGGAGAAGAAGGTATGGAAGTCAATTATGAACATATTTAAAGACCCTTAACTTAATAGTAAAATTTAATTGTATTTGTGTTTGTTACCAGACACACAATAAAAAAATTGTGTGAACTAACATAAATACAAACAAAAATATTGTGAAGAACTAACAATTAACATTCTGAATCCCAAACCCCTGAAAACATAGAAGTAAGAATTCCATCCACAATTTATGGTAAAAGAACAAGCCACCCCCCAAGGAATTATGACACTTTCCTGTCCTCCTTCTTCTCCCCCCCCACCCCCCAAGCTTTTTTTTCTCCATTATTTCATTCAAGTGAAAAACACAGGCAACAGATAAAAATTATCTATAGCTTTATTTTATTTTATTTTATTTTATTTTATTTTATTTTATTTTATTTTATTTTATTTTATTTTAAGTTTTTCAGGTAGATTGCCAGCAATAAAGGGCATTCTACTAGCTTCTGGAGCTGGGGGCCAGTCCATCAGTTCTACACAAACCTATTATTTTAATAATGAAGAAGTTAGACAAATCTATGCAGACAGAACTCCAAAAAGTAAGTAAATTTGCAGAAACCACGTTTCTTTACTCTTTCTCTTACATTACAAAAAGAGACAATAATCCTGAATTAACTTTAAGCATATGCTTGTATCAACAGAACTTAAAACTATGCCAAGTAATGTGGGCTTCTCAAGGAAGAACATGAAAGAAAGAATGGTTTGATAAGATCCAACTTTTATTTATAAAGAATTCAACTTGAGCTCTGGTTTCATCATGAATGTAAAAAATTGTTTTCATAAACATTCATTTTCTATCTGCAGATCCTGAAAGGATGCAAAACCTATTTGCACATCCTGAAAGGAAGGTCTTCCATAAATTTGTCCAATGTTGGATAAATTAAAAAATAATATTTTCCAATTGTTTAATTGTATTTTATAATATACATTCATTTTGTTGGATTTTTTTCCTATTATTTTGTTTCTGTTCCTGTTGCTGTAGTGAATAACAAGATCACAAATGTACCTGTCTTTCTTCCTACACCAAATTAATTGTGTTTGTTTATGTATCACCATTGTTTATTTCTATAGGTTTATAAAATTCAAACTCTGTTCCTCATGAAGGATATATTACAGATGGAAAATATTTGGGGATAATTACTTGTCTATTATATGTACTCATTAACTGAGCATAAATGTAGTATTGTGAATGTTTCTGATGTTGAAGATGGTTCTTGTGGCATATCCAATGTAATTTAAAAATAAGAGACTGTCTCCACTTTGCTATGAAACGTATTTGCCAATTACAGTCTGACATTTATCTATTCAATGAATTGATTCATCTTGACTGTGAAATAGATAATTATGTAGGAGTAAATCAAAATTTAAATAATGCAAAGAAATGTGCCATCATGAATAGAAGGTTCCTATCAATCCCATTACCTCTCAGTTACATGAAACCACTGGAGCTTTAAGAATGTAATGATTCTCACATAGCCTGATTGTGCATTGCTAGTACTAATAGGATAATAGATCCTGATGAAATTATAGTTTTTCAGATGCCAACACCATAATTTCTGCCAGGAAAATATATTGTTGGAAACTGCAAAGAAACAAATTATAAGCTTATTTTTGATGTAGCTGTTTGCTGTTAAAAGTATTGAATACAAAAGCTAAAACACATTATAAAGAAGCCTTAAAGAATATTGTCTTGTTCATATGTTTATGACAACATTATTTCTATATATATCTCTATATAGCTACATATCTCTATCTCTATCTATCTGTCTATCTATCTATCTATCTATCTATCTATCTATATCTTTTTTTCTCTTCTTTAATTTACTTAGCTCCAGGCTAGAAGAAAGATGAGTCTACCAAATCAGAGAAGTTGACAGATTATCCTGATAAAATGTCATCGTTATCAAATCTCAGCTGATTGTTGCACCAATAGACAGTAGGTACACCCTGGAGGTATGTATTATGGTGTCCTTGATATAGCTATGTATCATGGATAAGAATAGTCTGTCTAACTGTCACATAGTTTTACTCCAGTGCGTGCTTAACCTGTGCCAGTGAAATGTGGCCATTTAGGACATTATTCTGGGTTCCTTATATTATTTAGATTAAAATGTGATTATCAGTGTAATTTTCTTTAGAAACATGGTAACATGAATGAGTAGAAGCCCTTTTCTGAACTACAAACAACATTCTCCTTTATTAGGTCCAAAGGTAGTGAATGAATAATTGTGTTCACTAATATTTCCAATCACACTGTGATGCTATATCAATTACATGCAGTAACTGTGTTTGCTAATATAAATGGGAAAACAAAGCAAAACAAAACAAAACAAAAAAGTCCTGTTGGCACTGTATGAGCAACAGAATGCAGTAATATGGCCATAATAATATTGAACTTGAAAATACATTGGGAAATTGTTCAATATATTAGATTACGAAAAAGGAAAAAGAGAGAGAAAAAAAAAAAAAAGTATCCAAAAAACCTGCAAGACAACAAACAAGGGAATTATAATTTTCAATTAGACATTGTTATAAGTTTAATATGCCTCAATTTTCAGTGCAAAGATTCTGTTGGCTCACTATACTTGGTGAAACTTTTAGAAACTTTTTGAAAAAAAAAAAAAAAAAAGGCAAATCAGATACAGAAAATATTTTTCTCAGACATTAAATCTGAGATTTGCTGGATTATTTTAAATGATTTTTAGTACTGATCTTATACATACAAAGCAAACAAACAAACAAAAAATACATAGAATTACAACATTTAAAGAAGTTTCTGTATGGTTTAAAATAACTGAATTTAGATACATTTTCATTACAGCAAGGCTGTTTTGATAATTACTCATAGAAAATTAATTGTTAGAAAATGTTGATTACACATAGAAAAAAAAATATACATATATTTATATATATATTATATATATGGGTAACAATATTTTTGGTTGTTGTTCTTTCACAAGAGCTAAAATACATTTTACCATAGGTCTATTATTCTCCAGTATCTATTATATAGCAATTATTCTCCAGTATCTATTATATAGCAATTCCTGATTTCAGTATTCTGTAGTAAAGTATCTTATATAAAGTATACTAAAAGCACTAAATTAGGAAAAAGGAATTCCACTTTTATTTCCTATGCTATTTTAATCTATGAGGTATTAATCCAGGAAGGGTGGTGGCCCAAAATCTGAGTAGGAAATATGTCAGAATTGCTACATTAACTAATTGGCTTTTTCTGTCAATTTTGTCTCAAATGCTTTATTTTTCAGTTATTCAAAAATATTTTTCAACACTCCATAATGCCATTATTAAGAAATAATGGAATGGAATGGAATGGAATGGAATGGAATGGAATGGAATGGAATGGAATGGAATGGAATGGGATAGAACAGAATACTTTAGTTGGAAAGGATCTTCATTAATTATCTAGACCAAATGTCTAACAAATTCAGGGCTAACCAAAAGCTAAAGCATATTATTGAGGGCATTATCCAAATGCTTCCTGGTAAACACTTTCCAGAATCTGACTACTGTTATAGTAATGAAATTTTACCTGATGTCAAGTCTGAACCTCCACTGGTGTAGATTTCTACCATTCCTACACGTCCCATCCTTGGTTACTAGGGATAAGAAACCAGCACCTCTCTCCCCACATTCCTTCCTCAAGAAGTTGTAGAGAGCAGTGAAGTTACCTCCTAGCCTTCTTCTCTCTAAAATAAACAGCCCAAGTGTCCTCAGTCTCTTCTCATATGACATGCCTTCCAGCCCTTTTACCAGCTTTGTGGCCCTCCTCTGACCCATTCTATCTTAGTATCTTAGCATGCTTTTTAGATTGTGGAACCCAGAACAGCACACAATATTCAAGGTGAAGTGGCACCAATGGGGGAGAATCATCTCTTTAGACTGTGTGGCTATGCTGTATTTAATGCACCCCAAAATGCACTTGGCCCTCTTGGCTTCCAGGGCACACTGATGACTCATGTTGAGCCTGCTGTGGACCAGCACCCCCAGATCCATTTCAACAGAGATGCCCTCTAGCCACTTGCCAACCATTCTGTACCTGTGTCCGACATTATTTAGTCCCAGTTGCAGAACTTAATATTTTCCATTGTAGAACTTCATGCTGATTGCTCAATGCTCCTATCTATCTAGATCCCTCTGTAAGACCTCTCATTTCTTCAGAGAGGCAACAGCACCTCCCAGTTTATTATCACCAGCAAACTTGTTAAGGATGCATACAACTTCTTCACCCAGATAATTAATAAAAGTGGTAATCAGGACTGGCCCTAGAATTGAGCTCTGGGGAGCACTGCTAGTGACTGGCCACCAGCCAGATGTGGCCCCATTCCCTACCACCCTTTGAGCTCTGCCATTGAGCCAGATCATCACCCGACATAGTGTGAACTTGTTTATCCTGGAGTTGGACAATTTATCCGGAAGGATGCTGTGAGGGACTTTACCATAGGTTTCACTAAAATCTGGAGAAATTACATTCACTGCCTTCCCTTCATCCACCAGTTGGGTGATCTTATCACAGAAAGAGAACATATTGTTAAGGCAGCATTTTCCCTTCATCCTTAATGAATAAGACATTCAACAGTGCAAAATACCGAAATTTGAAGAGACTAACTGTTTTATGGGGTATACCTTAGATTAGCAGTGGCTTTTTTGTTGTTCTTGTTGTTGTTATGTTTTTCCTCAGGTATCTGCTTCCCAAGTGACAGATTGACAGTGATAGCAAACAAATCTAATGGTATAGGTCACAAAATAGGGTTTCATGGAATGAAACCACGTGGTGGGAGGTGCATAGAACAAAACCATGGATGGGAGGTGTTTGTGGGGAGCTTCTGCTGTCTTATAATCAGGGCATGTTCACCAAATTAGAATGCCACAGTTCGTCTATTTCTCTGTTTATTTACTCCTCGTATTTCAGATAAAAACTCTTTATGACAGACTGTCTGATATGAAAAGTCACAAAGCAGAAGAGTTGACTGCTGCTCTGAAAGAGCTGGATATGTGGGAAATGGAGGGCAGGAATTGGCTGTATGTCTTGTTCTCAGTGCTTCAGTTTGGAAACTCTGTCCAGTGTGTGAGTAGAGATATTATAGCTTACCTTTCTAGAAAGTGTGTGTTTAGTTTCATTCTACATTGATCTGAAAATACAGAGAAATATTCTTAGCTGGCTTAATTTGTCATAACTAACTCAAATGACTGGTTTATACTTTCTGAGTGTAAATCTCATAGAATACTTTCATAAGCACTGACTTTATAGTATTTCAAAGGCAAAGAAATTTAAAAATTTTAAGCACACAAGATTTAATTTCTTCACTCAATTTCTCAGCTTTCCAGGTGGAAAGTGTTATGACTGTGCTTTTTGTTTTGCTTTGTTTTGTTGTTTTTAAGGTAAAAGTGTTTAGTAATGTAATAATACAGATTCGAAAAACCTGAAGAGAGAAGTAAGTCTCATTTGCAGATCTCTTTCACAGAATTCTCAGTATCTAGCATACCACATAGAAGATACACCAATGGATAAGAAAAGAAAAAGCAGGACTTTCTACAGATTACCTAAATAGCAATGCGGGCTTGTCATTCACAGTCCCAGAGATCTGATTTAGGATCATCCTCAGTTCCCACTGGCCTGAATCAATGGTTCTTAAAATCTCAAAAGATTGTGCTTATTATTTCCAATAGTACAGTGAGGTAAAAGAAAATGCATGTAAGAATTTGTAGTCTTCCTGGACAACAAAAAACATGTTCCAGAAAATGTATTAGTTAAGGAACATTAAATCTGCAACACTTGAAAAACTAGAAGCCAAGAATTCTATTTGAAATGTCATAATATCATGCATATTGAATATCCAAGTGTTATACTTTCCTTTCTAAAGGCACAACTCCAACTGTGCTCGCCTAATACAGTGTGAATACTATCTCCACGGTGCATGCTCATACAGACAGAAAAATAAGATTCATGATATGCTACAAGGTATTTGGTATGGAGTGAGCTTTCAAATGTAAAACAAAACAAAATAAAGTAAAAGCAGAAAATGAAAGAATTTGGGAGAAGAGAGAAGAGAAGAGAAGAGAAGAGAAGAGAAGAGAAGAGAAGAGAAGAGAAGAGAAGAGAAGAGAAGAGAAGAGAAGAGAAGAGAAGAGAAGAGAAGAGAAGAGAAGAGAAGAGAAGAGAAGAGAAGAGAAGAGAAGAGAAGAGAAGAGAAGAGAAGAGAAGAGAAAGAGGAATCTCTTTTTGAACACATTTACTTGGAAAAAAATATATCTATATGTATATTGTAGGAGTGGGACTGCTGTTTTTGCTAGAAGTGTTTAGAATGTTAATACAAAACAAACATAGTTGTAAATATGTAATAACTGTAGATAATAAAGGTGAAATTCAAGACTGCTACACCAAAGTAATAATCACCTTGTCTTTCTTATTTTAGCATGAACTGTCTTAACCTCTGTTAGTCAACTAACATGTTTATGAGTAGAAAAGAAGTAAACCTGATGTCATACAGGCTGCCTGGGGAGGTTGTGGAGTCTTCTTCTCTGGAGATGTTTAAGGACCGTCTGGATGCCTACTTGGGCAGCCTGCTCTAAGGAACCTGCTTATATACCTCCTGTCTGCCATCATGGATTGTAATACATGCATCTTTCCCAACTAGTGTCTATTCCATTGCTGTCCCACCACTGCTTTTTCCTGTCCTTCCCAAACCATACTGATGTAGCCAGAAGTCTGGGAACATGCTTTGTGTTTGAAGGCTGTAGGAAAAAATGGTGTTGATCTTTCTTTTTCTTTTTTCTTATTGCCCATCACTAATTTATACTGGCCATTGCCAACACACCTACATTTCCTCTAAATTTATTTTTGTGACTAACACACTTGTATCCTTTCTTGTTGTCTCTGTTTCCAATTAGTTTTAGCTCCAGTGAGGATTTGGTATTACCGATTTTGTCCCTAAATACTAGGGCAACATTTTTATTCGCCTCCTTTGTTTCCTCTATGTTTTCACAGAATCACAGAATTGAAGGGGTTGGAAGGGACCTCCAAAAGTCTTCGGGTCCAACCCCCCTGCCAAAGCAGGTTCCTTAGAGCAGGCTGCCCAGGTAGGCATCCAGACGGGCCTTACACATCTCCCGAGAAGGAGACTCCCCAACCTCCCTGGGTCGCCTGTTCCAGTGCTCTGTCACCCTCACAGTGAAGAATTTCTTTCACTTATTGGTGTGGAACTTCCTGTGCCCTGTTCTGTGGCCATTACCCCTTGTCCTGTCCCCACAAAACACTGAAAACAGTTTGGCCAAATCCCTCTGTCTCCCACACCTCAGGTATTTATACACATTGATGAGATCCCCTCTCAGTCTTCTTGTCTCCAGGCTGAACAGACCCAGGTCTCTCAGCCTTTCCTCATAAGGAAGATGTTCCAGGCCCCGTATTATCTTTGTGGCCCTCTGCTGGACTCTTTCCAGGAGATCCCTGACTTTCTTGTACCAGGGAGCCCAGAACTGGACACAGTACTCCAGGTGAGGCCTGACCAGGGCAGAGTAGAGGGGAAAGATCACTTCCCTTCACCTGCTGGCCATGCTCCTTTTAATGCACACCAGGATCCCATTGGTTCTCTTGGCAACGAAGGCACACTGATGGATCATGGTCAACCTGTAATCCATCAGGACCCCCAGGTCCTTCTCCTCAAAGCTCCTCTCCAGCAGGTCATCCCCCAGCCTGTACTGATACAACCAGTTGTTCTTTCCCAGGTGCAAGACTCTACACTTGCTCTTATTAAACCTCATTTGGTTTCTTCCTGCCCATCTCTCCAGCCTGTCCAGGTCTCGCTGAATGGTGGAATAGCCTTCTGGCCTGTCAGCCCTCATCAAGGTTGTTGATGAAGATGTTGAACAAGACTGGACCTAGCACCAAACCCTGGGGAACACCGCTAGTCACAGGTCTCCAGCCAGACTCTGAGCCACGCATCACCACCCTCTGAGCTTGTCCTCTCAGCCAGTTCTCAACCCACCTTACTGTCCACTCCTCTATCCCACACTTTATCAGCTTTGCTAGCAGGATGTCGTGGGAGACAGTATCAAAAGCCTTGCTAAAGTCAAGGTAGATGACATCCACTGCTCTCTCCGCATCTACCCAGCTGGTGATGCCATCATAGAAGGCAACGAGATTCGTCGAGCACAACTTCCCCTTGGTGAATCCATGCTGACTACTCCTCATAACCTTCTTCTCTTCCAATTGCTTGGAGATGGCATCCAGGACAAGCTGTTCCAACACTTTTCCAGAGACAGAGGTGAGACTGTCTGGCCTGTAGTTTCCTGGATCCTCCTTCTTGCCCTTCTTGAAGACCAGAGTGACATTGACTATCCTCCTGTCTTCAGGCACCTATCCTGTTCTCCATGACCTTTCAAAGATGATAGAGAGTGGTTCAGTGATCACTTCTGCCAACTCCCTTAGCACACATGGATGCATCTCATTGGGACCCATGGATTTGTGTGCGTTGAGCCCACTCAGATGCTCCCGAACCACTCCCTCATCAACCAGGGGAAAGATCTCCACTTCCCAAACTCTTTCTCCTCCCTCCAGGGTCCAGGAGTCCCAGGTGGGAGTCCTTGAAGTAAAGACCAAAACAAAGAAATCATTCAGTATCTCCACCTTCTGAGCATCTCCTGTTACCAGTACACCCCCCTTGTTCAGCAATGTCTGTAACATTACAGATCCACTACACAAAAGCATCAAAATTCCCTAGATAACAGGCGTTTTGGTCAATTTCCTTCACAGGACAGAGACCCCAGTGACAGACACTTAATGCTTCATCTCTGTATTTTTCACTGTGGAGACATGAGGTACACATCTCAGCATCTTCTAATAGAAACTATAGTTTCAGTCGTGGAGGCTGTGGTTAGTCTTGAACTCAAGTCTCGTCCCTAATGGGTAAGAGCTATTAACTCAAGGCCAATTCAAAGAATTAGATATTACCAATAACATTTATATTTTAATTTTAAATCAATGTACCCACATTAGGTGACCAGAGTAATTGCTTAGAATTGCTTAAAACTCTTTTTTTTTTTTTCTTTCTCTCCAAAATACTTATCTTGTTGTATCACTATACATCCAAAATGCAGACCTCCACCCTTTAAGTTCACAGAGTGCTTGATAGCAGTAATAGATTACCATTGCTTTTGTGGTGGCTATAGGTTTTAAAATTAATTGATTACAGCAGACAGAGACATCCCATACGCTCTCTTAATTACCTTATTTCTTTTTAAATATTCCCTCTTTTTTGATGTCATGAGAGCAGCAGGGGAGACTAGAGATGAAGGCATGGTTCCAGACAAGGCATCTGTTTTATGAAAAGCACCGATTGGTAAAAAATAGAGTTGCTCTATTTCCAGCACCAGAGAGAATTTGAATTCATATTTTAGTGTATTACTATATTACCACTTTATTTGATTGTATGCATGTCTGGCAAGATAGCATTTGATCTTTAGCAAGTCATTTTAGCCCTTCAAAGGAAAATAGAGAACAAGAATAGATAGGCATTTAAAGATGAATAGAAAGTTCAACAATTTTCCATTTACAGAACATCAATGTTCATTTGTGATTAGATTCTCAGAATACGATTATTTCCAGTGACATTAGGATTCAAAAATCTATATATCCATAAGCACATATGTGTATGTTTGGCAGAACAGAGGACATAGATACATGCACTTATGCATACACACAGACTAGTTGAAGGTGTCCTTGCCCATAGCAATGGTGGGGTAAAATTAGGTGATCTTTAAGGTCCCTTCAAACACAAGCCATTCCATGATTTTATGATTCTATGACATGAAAAAAAAAGAGTACCAGTCAAAAAAATGCAGACCTAGAGTAAACAATTGCCTGTAAATTATTTTTATTTAGTTTATAGGAATGAAATGTGCATTATTAATCGACATTTCCCTGGAGGGAACATAATCACAATCTGATTAAAAAAAAAATCTATTTATTAAGAAATAAAAAAAAATGTTAAATGGCAGCCTTGAGTAGGAAGTCATGACTGCCGGTACTACACTGTCACTCACCTTGTGAATTAATTTGCCATAAGCATTAGAAATATCATCTTTCATGTGAGAACCAAAAAAATTAGATTTGTATCTAGAGGACAAAAAAGGAACTAGAGAGTTATCCAGAAGCTTTTCTATATTTGTAATCATGTTATTTGGCGACTGAATACCTTGGGATTCTAATTCATTTTTTAAAATGATGGACATATGTCTATTAAGTTTATACACCCAGTGAAACTTTTCAAAATGCTAATTGGTGTAAAAGCAATAAAACGAGAAGAGAGAGGATTTTCTGTAAGATAAAGGAAGTATTTAACTATGGAGAGTTGGACAGCTATGAAGATGTACTGTTTACACGGAGAAAGAGAGAATATGCTGTCTTTAGATAGAAAAAGGTTATTTTCATTTTGTTTGTTTGGTTGTTTAGTTGTTTGTTTGGTTGGTTGGTTCTGACTCTTTTATTTTGATATTCCAATAATCTTCATTTCTTATATTTAAACAAAGTGAACATATGTCAAAATGAGACGTACTTAATTCTGAAACTCAGATATTGACTTCATGTTTGATGTAGCCATGAATCTATTTTTATAAAAGATAAAAAGCTTCTGCTAATTCACACATGTGTTTAGTATTCATTATATTGCTGGCTTTTTCCTCAGTTTCAGGAACTCATACACACACACACACACACACACATATATAAGCTTAAAATGGAACAGGATTGTTCCAGTAATCAATAAATCATTAGTACAAGACAATTTATTTTATTTTTAAGACAGACAGACAGACAGAAAAGAAGAAGGAAGGAAGGAAGGAAGGAAGGAAGGAAGGAAGGAAGGAAGGAAGGAAGGAAGGAAGGAAGGAAGGAAGGAAGGAAGGAAGGAAGGAAGGAAGGAAGGAAGGAAGGAAGGAAGGAAAGAGAGAGAGAAAGAGAGAAAGAAATTTATCTGACCCCTGTCAAATATTCTACCAGGTCTCTTTGCTAAGAGAAAAACAAGAACAAAATTAAAGGCCTTATTTAAACACACAAAAGGTAGGTTTTATAGTCGGGATGAGAATGCAATCTGTTGCTCTGGTATATAATATATAAATCCATAAATTTTTAACAAACATGGCTAGGCAGGAGGGAAAAATATGAATTTTACAGATAACTGTCTGAAAACTTATTTTTGTAGTATGGTCTGTCTTAGCTTCTTGGCTTTTAAAGGTTTCTCTTGCAATCTTCTTTAAGTCTACCATGGCAACTGAACTACAAAATATTGCACATATTTATTTAAGATGGCTTTATTCCTGCAGTGGGTCAATGATTTGCACTTTTTTACTATGAAATATCTTTTGTTTGTTTGTTTGTTTGTTTGTTTTTGGTTTTGTGTTTTGTTTTGTTTTGTTTTGTTTTGTTTTGTTTTTCTCTACAGATTTGTATGTATTTGAGTATGTTTCATTAATCTGGATGCACCATCAAAATAATTAAAATAAAAATCATTTTGCTCTAAATAAATGCTTATAGTCTTATACAGTGGTGATCTAGATTGGAGATCCAGGAAAGAATACAGCTCCAGATTAAGGTATGCAAATTTGCTGCCTAGTTCTGCAAACAAAAAACAAACAAACAAACAAACAGACAAATAGACAGACAAAAACAGCAAAAAAAAATAAAAGCAAAAAAAAAAAAAAACAGTTCGGTTTCCTATGTGTGTGCTATGTGTCTAAACTCCCATTACAGTCAATGAAGAACTATGTTTGCAGTCAATAGAGCTTATCTTTTTTGAAATTTGGCATATATGATCAGAACCAGTTTGTGGTTCTAGTGGAAGGAGTCCCTGCCCATGCCAGGGGGGTTGAAATTAGATGATCTTTATGGCCACATCCAATGCAAACCATTCTATGATTATTTTACATGGGAAAAAAAAAAAAAAAAAAAAAAAAAAAAAAGCAGGTAAACAAGCAAAAGCAACGCCTGATCCTCAGAACTAAGTTCTGTGATAGAATATGATCCAATTTTTTTCTTCAGAAAGATCACAGTTTGAATTCTAAATTGTAAGTAGAATTATAGAATCACAGGAGAGCTGAGGTTGGAATGCTCCTGGTGAAACAGAGGAGATAGAATATGTTGCTCAGTACTGTGTAGTTGGGTATTGAATATCTCCAAGGATGGAGACACCATCCTCTCTTCCAGTGGTTGACCCCTCTCACTGTAAAAATTCTTTTATAATATGATGTGGTGTGATATGATGGTGGCTTTTTGTTTATGTTTTGTTTTGGTAGGAATTAGGATTCAGAACAGAACATTGCAGAACAGAATGGTTATAATGTGGATTGCTACTCCTTCAGCTATGACAGACTTTTATGAAGGCTCTTGAAGCATATTGAGTATAACCTTAGAGTCAGGTAAGACATTCAGGATTTATGCCATTGTTATGACATTGTTATGGTTTGGAATCAGTCTTTATAAGCATCTTAATAACTGAATTGGATCAGTGATTATTCCTACTTTTGAGTTTTGGAAGTGCTTATTCCCATAAAATTAACTCTTACCTCTCAAAATACATGGGTATATTCAAACTGCCCTGCTGCTAACAAAACTGTTTTGGGGGAAAGTGTAAGTTGGCCTTAGCAAAAAAAAGTGCCAGATAAGCATTGAATGATTTCAGAATGGATGCTAGTGCTGAGCCCTGTACCCTTGTCCTATTTAGTTTACTATTATAAATGTAAACAACAGAGCTTAGACAGAAGCTAGGATTCTTATTTCTTAAGCAATACAATTATGTATATTTAAAGATCTTATTACATGGATTTTATAGTATAAATAAAAACTACTTAGTGAGTAAAGGTAAGTATTTTTCAGACTGTAAATTTGAACTCTGTATTTCAATTCTAGCTATTTTTTTATTTTATTTTTTTTCCCAGTCTGTCTTTTTACTCTTTAAATAGTTCTATGTTTTTCTTTAACTTATTAACAGAATACAAGTCCAGTATGCTGTGGACTTCAGGAGACCTTGACTGTAATCCCTACTGGATGCAGGATTCATTGCCTTGCTCAAGGCTCTTGCAGAGCTGCCAGAGATCATATCATTTTCTATTAATCTCTTAGGGGTGCTCAAAGGATTAATTAGTTAATGTTTTGTGAAGCACTTTGAAGATGAAAAGTGCTGTGTAAATGCTAAGCATTGTGAGAAAAAAGTTAGAGAGGGGAACTGGGGTTTGATGGGTAGTTGAAGTATAGCTTCAAAATTTCTCATTTGTTATTAAGAAAAGAGACTTATTTCTTTCTGAACTATGATCCGGTTTCCAGGACTGTAAGAAAACCTTTAAAACATCAACCTACTCCCTTTGAACCTAATGAAGATTACACATTTCCTCTATGTTCTTTCCTTTTAATTAATTGTGATAAATACTACAGAACTTGTTGGAAGGGCTTACTGTTACCTTGTAATGAATATAAAACACTTGTGTGACTTTCTGACAGCTTTTGGAAAGGAGGAAAGAATTGGAAATGTTCTCAGGGGTGAATGGACAAGACTTTGAAAATGCCACTATTGCAGCTGAAGCTACTTCAGTGTTGTCTCACATTTTGCTTGAAGTTTCTTAAATCAAAAGAACTTAAATCTCTTTATAGTCCCTCAACAAACTTCTGCTTTTTCTGTGGTGGACCATATCATTTTTTTCAAATGCTCAAGTTATGACTACAAGCTTCTGTCTCACACTTGACTGATCTCGGTCAAATCAAATGTGCTCTCAGCCCAGAAATTTAACTCTAACTGTGACAGACATAAGATTATTGGGAATTGCCTTGTGTTGCTGACAAATTAACTCTATGATGAGTTTTCTGAATGCACTCCAGACGAGTGAACCTGAACTGTTTTTATCTTCTGCCTGTAATATAATGTCTATATGGGATCATAGCATCACAGAACGGCTCAGGTTGGAAGGGACATTTACGATCATCTAACTCTACCACCCCTGCAATAGGCAAGTTGGCCAAGGCTCCATCTATACTGGCCTTGAAAACTTCCAGAGATGGGGCATCTACAACTTCTCTGGGATGTACCTTCCACTTCTTTTGAAAATGAATCACATCCTATCTCTCAGATACCTCTTGCCTCAGATTCTAATGGAATTAGAATCTAATTTCATTAGATTCTAATTATATTCTATTTGATTCTAAAAGATTTAATATCAATTAATGCACCATAAATCATGATATATTTGTAAAAATCTTCATGTAATAGAAGTTTAATTTGTTTGTACCTTAGTGAAATAGTGAGAATAAAAATAATTAAAAAAAAAAAAAAAAAAGATAAATGTTTCCTGTTCTGCAAGAGGACTTTTTTTTTTTTTTAATGTCATAAGTGAACTTCAAATTATGAATTCTTCATCTTCTGCCTTTAAAATGTCTATTAGTACAATATTAGTACAATTTCATTCTTTTTAAATGTTACAGAAAGACCAAAATTAAAATGAAAAGTCAGGGACTTTGGATATTCCCGCATTACATAAACATTTATTATTTTTTTTTTTTTTAGGTGGTGGCTGTAATACGGCTAGAAGCAGGCAAAAATTATTACTGAAAACACTTTGATTTATCACTTCTAATTTGTTCACAAGAGACAACAAGAAGACTATCACACCTCAGCCTGCTTAGGTGATAAATGCACTGAGTTTTTAATTGGGTTACTTGTAACACCACTACTAAAATCACATCCGTAAAATAATGATGTGTTTGAGTCAGTGAGCTGGTTTTGATGACAAAAAAGCTACCCCTAAATAATGTTGAGCAGTGTCTTAAGCTAGTTTTACAAATACATCCTGTCATTTTTGGATAGCCATGCTTTCCATTTGAGAGTAGCTTAAGACCTTCTGTTAGCAAACCTATTTGGTTCCCACTACAGGAAAACAAAACAAAACAAAACAGCAGTTCTTATATTATTTTATGTCTTCCTAGGCATTTATTTGTTAGGAAGCTTGAAAAATACTTTTGTCCTATTAATTTACTTGGTGTTTTGAAATACACAACTATTATTTTACTGTCCATAGTTGTTGTTTTTTTTTTTTCTTCATTTTATCTTTGCACAGTTTGTGAGATTTTATTTATTGTTTAAAATTATATTAACCAGAAATGTTGCTTTGTTCCAAGCTCAACAGAAATGCTAGGATAATCTTTTATAAAAAAGAATCATATATAAAAAAAGAAACATTATCATATTTTCAGCTAAAAAAAATAATGTAGGATCTGGAGAAAGATTTAATTTAAGCTATTCATGAAAATTTGATCTGTATGGTCTTGCATATCAAGAGATAAAACAGATAATTCATTAGTATTAGAATGGCAATACAAGCTCAATAGAATAATTATCCTGCCTGGTGACTTTTCTCCAGCTTTGATCAGTAGCATTGAGTACGAGAACAGGCAATTACACAAAGATAATTTCCATCAGTTTGCAGTCTAGTTTTCTAGTTTGACACCTAGTCTTCTTGAACACTAGGTGTCTGGCCTGTCTCTTTTTGAGACTACAGCTTTCCTATCAACAATATCTTCTTGACAAAATGCTGTGTGAAATATATCCCTCTGGTAGTTTTCTGTCTCTTGTATTTTACCAATCTACGCAGTCAAAGCTCTCATAAAGAAATTCAGATAAGTAAAGTATACAATCATAGAATCATTTAGGTTGGAAAAGACCTCTAAGATCATCTGTTCTAACCATTAACCTAGCATTGCCAAGTCCACCATTAAGCCTTGTCACTAAGAACTACATCTGCACTTTTTTCTGAAGACCTCCAGGGATGGTGACTCAACCCTGGGCAGCTTGTTCCAATGCTTTACAACATTTTCTGTTAAGACTTTTTTTCCTAACATCCAATCTAAATCTCTCCTGGCGCAACTTAATACAATTTCCTTTTCTTATCATTTACTGCATGGGAGCATAGAAGGTAATTATAGAGCAAAATAATGTCTCCCCTGAGCATTCTTTTCCCCAAGCTAAACAACCCCAGCTCCCTCAGCTGCTTCTCAGAAAACTTGTTCTCTAGACCCTTCACCAGTTTCATGGTCCTTCTCTGGACAGGCTCCAGCACATGGATGTAGCAACAGGCCCCAAACTGAAGAGTATTTGAGGTGTTGCCTCATGAGAACCAAGTACAGAATCACTTCCCTAGTTCTGCTGGACATGCTATTTCTGATGCAAGCCAGAATGATGTTGGCCTTCTTGGCCACCTGAGCACACTGGTGGCTCATAATCAAACAGCTATTGATCACTACCCTCAAGGTCCGTTTCTGCTGGGCAGCTTTCCAGCCACTCTTCCCCCAGCCTGTTTAGGTTGTGACGTAAACGAGGGCCAAGCATTTTGCCTTGTCGAACTTCATACAGTTGGCCTCAGCCCATCAGTCCAGCCTGTCCAGATCATTCTATAGAGCCTTCTTAACCACCAGCAGATCAACACTCATGCTTAACCTGGTGTCATCTGCAAACTTACTGAGGGTGCACTTGATCCTTTAAAATACACCTTTCTCATTAAGAATCACCAAAATGATCAAATGATTTTCCTTTCCAAAAATGTGCCAAGGTCCAGTATGTCTCAAAGGGAAAGTACCACACATACCAGCCTGATGAATGAGAGGAGAGCAATGGATATTTTCTTGGACTTTAGTGATGATTTTGACACTGTTGCCAAAAGGTCCTCATAGAGAATCTGTCAAAGTATAGTCTGAATGGGCAGACAGTAAGGTGGGTTGAAAGCTTCCTGAACAGCCAGACCCAGATGTCAGTGGCACAAAATCTAGTTGAAGGCCAGTCATAAGCAGAGTACCCCAGGGGTTGATACTTGAGTACTGTTTAACATCTTCATTAATGATCTGGATGATGAGGTAGAGTGCAACCTCAGCAAATTCACAAACAACGTGAAACTGGGGACATCAGGGGATCATGCTGGTATCTAGAGGGACCTGGAAAACTGGGCTGACAAGACAGGCTGGAGAAACAGACTGGATAAATAGGTTGATAAGAACCTCAAGAAGTTCAACAAGGAGAAGTGCAAAGTCCTGCATCTCAGGAGGAACAATCAGTACATGCTGGGGGATACCCAGGTGGAAAGCAGACTAGAAGAAAAGGACCTAGGAGTCTTGGTGAGCATCAAGTTGAACATGGGTCAACATGGTGCCCTTGAAGCTAAGATGGCTACAGCATACATACTTGGCTGTGATAAAATATTTTCAACAGGTTGAAGGAGGTAATTCTTGTCTTATACTCAGTATTGGTGATACTGTATTTTTTCTAGTTGTGGTCTCCTCAATACGAGACAGATGCGGACTGTAAAGGGCTATAAAGATGATTAAGGGACTGGACTATTTCTCCTACAAGGAAGGCTGAGTGAGCTGGGACTCTTCGGCCCAGAGAAGAGAAGTCTCAGGTGCAAAGAGGACAGATCCAGGATCTTTTCAGTGATGACCAGTGACAGGGTAAGAGGCTATAGGCACCAACAGAAACAGAAAGTTTCATCTGAACATCAGGAAGCACTTCTTCACAGTGCGGATAATGGAGCACCGACACAGGTTGACCAGAGTAGTTGTAAAGTCTCCTTCTTTGGAGACATTCAGAAGCTGGACATCATCCTGGGTGAGTGGCTCTAAGTGGTCCAGCTTGATCAGGGGGATGGACCAATCTTCAGAGGTCCCTTCCAACCTCAGCCATTCTGTGATTCTGTGATTAATGCAATCTCTTTCATCTCCTACATGATATCAGAGATGTTTTGGGAAACAGAATATTATAATGTAATGTAATGTAAAGTAATATGTAATATAACATAATGTAATGTAATGTAATGTATAATATAATATAACTCATAACATCCAAATTAATTTGATGAAAATTTCCAGACGAAAATATGAGGACCAAACTAGATTAATTGCACAGGACTGTATGAGTAAGTGTGCAGAATTATAAGTTCCATATCCCCACATTTTTCCACAGTCTGCCTTTACCCACAACAGCCTATGTTGTTTGAAAACAGGAGTTATCTACTGTAGCAAATACTATACCTATAGCATAGCTGAATCATTGTGCATGCTAAAGCAACTGAAGTTCCATGTATTTCAATAATTGATTTAATTATTGGGTGTTAAAATATTAGCCAATATTTTAGGCTAATATTCATAAATATAACAAAAAGTTATTTCATCTGAATCAAACACAGTTTGATTCAGACAAATTTTTTTTTTTTCCCCCCAGATAAGATTTCACTAATACATTTTAGTCTTTTACCGTATTATTGCCACAGATTCTGAAAAGATATTTGACAGAATTGATTGAATGCTCCTGTTGAAGTTGGAATTTTTTAAGAGTCTAACTCTGGGAAAGCATTTTGTTCTTGTGTTGACAGCTTTATTCCAACCCTAAGGCATCCATGATAATTAATAATTGTGTCAGATCAGCTCATCCCAAGCAGATGTGCTGTGCAGGGTTGTTCCTTATCTTCTCTGTTCTCTACCTTGGTAAATGACCTTTATTAAATTATGTTTCAAACCAGGAACTCATGACATTCAGATTCTATAGGGCAAACCGAAAATGCCATTATCCTAGTTGGAACAGGAAGGTACATTATTCTGACTGTATGTAATTCACAGGCTTTTTGTTTTGTATTTTAATGCAGATTTCAGTAGAACTAGTATTAAGAACAAATCAAGATAAATGATTTCTGTATGATTCAAGTTAATATCTTTTTTTTCTCCTTTATTTTTCATTATATTATAAATGAAATGCTTTTATCTCCTTGGTTGTGACATACTCATTCCCTTAAACCTTAATAATAAGGACATTTTTTTACCTTTTTCTCAAGTATGCTCATTTTTGCCTAATTTAGAAAGCAATTACTACATTTTTGAGGTGCTTTTAATGATTTTTATTTTTATTTTTTATTATTTTTTTTTCAGGCAGACTTCTGCTGCCATGATCATAGACTCATAGAATCATTTAGGTTCAAAAAGACCCTCAAGGTCATCAGGTCCAACTTTCACTTAACCCTACCAAGTCTACTACTAAACCATGTCCCATGTATCATACATATAAATACCTCCAGGAATGGTGACTCTACCACCAGCACGGACAGCATGTTTCAGTGCCTAACCACCCTCTCCATGAAGAAATTCTTCCTGACATCTAATCTAGACCTCCCCTGGCACAACTTGAAACCATTTCCTTACATCCTATCACTTACCACCTGAGAAAAGAGACCAGCACACACCTCACGACAATCTCCTTTCACACAGCTGTAGAGGGTGATGAGGTGGCCTCTCAGACTTCTTTTCTCCAGACTAAATGGCCCTGGTTCTCTCAGCCACTTCTTATATGTCTTGTTTTCTAGTCTCTTCAACGGCTTTGCTGCTCTTCTCTGAACACATCCCCACAATTCAGTATCTTTCTTGTAGTGAGGGGCCCAAAACTGAGTACAGTGTTCAAGTTGTGATCTCACCAGTGTTGAATACAGAAGGACAATCATTTCCCTAGTCCTGCTGGACACTATTACAATACATGCCAGGATGCTATTGGCCTTCTTGGCCATTAGGGCACGTTGCCGGCTCATGTTCAGCTGGCTGTCGACCAACACTCCCAGGTCCAGTTCTGCCTGGAAACTTTCCAGCCACTGTTCCCCAAGCCTGTACTGTTCCATCAGGTTATGACTCAAGTGCAGCACCCAGCACTTACCTTTGTTGAAAGACAGACAGGTGGATGCAGCCCATTGATCCAGACTATTCAGATCCCTCTATATAGCCTTCCTACCCTCAAGCAGATCAATGCTCCTGCCTAACTTGGTGTCATCTGCAAACTTTCTAAGTGTGTACTCAATCCCTTCATCAAGATTGCAGATCAAAATATTAAACAAAACTGGCCCCAATACCAAGTGCTGGGGAATATCACTTGCTACCTACCAACTGCCATTCACAACAATCCTTTGGGCCTGGCCACCCAGCCTTTTTTTTTTTTTTTTTTTTTTTTTTTTTTTTTTTTTTTTTTTTTTTTACCGAGCAAAATGTACATCCATCTAGGCCATGAGCAGCCAGTTTCTCTAGGAGTATGCTGTGGGAAACAGTATGAAATGATTTGTTAAAGTCTAATTAAACAATATCCACATCCTCTCCCTTATCCACTAAGTGGTTCATCTTGTTACAGGATGAAAACCTTTTGGGTAGACCTGTGCGGTGTCAAGAGTTGGACTTGATGATCCTTAAGGGTCCCTTCCAACTCAGGATATTCTATGATTCTATGATTCTATGAAAATGCTCTCATGAAATTCTTCCAGATTTTCATTCTGACAAAAAAAAATTCTGTAAGGACATTTCTGGTCTTTGGGCTTATGTGAAAGAATAAAAGCAAACCTAGGGGCAGGAGAGGTGTTCAAGAAGAGTTACTACCACTCAGGGACCATTACTTCAAAATGACATTACCTCAGAATATAAGAGTATATTCTGACTATCATCATCTTTCATGGTCAGTGAATTCTGAGCTATCTTTCAGATAGGTGATCATCTGAAGTAAGATGCCAATAATTTTGAGATGGGTGATTTTCAAATGGCACTATTTTAAGAATTTTCTGACAGATCTTAGAAGCTGCATAAATAATATATTGACTTTATGAATGTTTCTGGTCAATTCTGCGGGTCTGGCCATTAAGATTTACCCTTTTCTCTTTTTTGCCCTATGAGGAATGCCTTGATGAAGATCAGTTAACTCTTAGATGTAAATTTTCCTTACTAAATCTATCAATTTATCCAACTTAACAGCTATAACCTGAGCTTTAAAGTGCTTACTTTTGTTGTATGTTTGGTCTATGTTTCATTATAGGTTTCTATAGTTCCCTGGAGGTGTGATTTTATTTAAAATGTAATCTTTTGCCAATACATACAATACTGCTATTGTCCCCAGAGACATTCTGTCCTTTGCTCATTTTACAGTCTTCCTGGATCCCAGAACAAATCTTCTCTGATGGCCTGACTGAAGTAAGAATAGGACTTTTTTATTTTCTATACAGGTGAAATTATTTTTAGATCTTCAAGGTCAATTCTACTGCTTTAAACTTTCAGTTAATGTAATAAATGAAAAATGTCAGAGGAAAGATTGACTATATGAATCAGGCTGTAAAATCATTCTGTAAGGTAAAACAGCTGAAGAGACATGTCATTATCATCTATCATTGGATGTGCTAGTGATGATGCATATATGGGTGATATGTTTATTTTTTATTTTTTTTTATTTTTTTAATCATTATGGGTTATATAAAGAAAACAACTAAAATATTTTTGATCACATCAGACTAAAATATTGAAAATAAAAGATCAGTGTCTTAGCAATTGACATGGAAAAAAAATAAATAAAAGGCAAAACTATAAAGGTTTGAAAATTATCGTTAGTGCAATTGAGATAAGGATGGCATATCTATTTCAGCTCAAAGGATAAAATGAGAACTGTCATAACTTTTCAGTATATACATGATTTAGATGGACTTTTTACACAGGCAAACAGTGATGGGACAAGAGGGGTTAAAACTAAAAGAGGGGAGATTTAGATTAGATGTTAGGAGGGTGGTAAGGGACTTCAACAGGCTGCCCAGAGAAGTTGTGGATGCCCCATTTCTGAAAGTGTTCAAAGTCAGGTTGGATGGGGCCTATCGAGCTGCGATTGATACTACTATCAACTTAGTGACAGACCCAACGGCCACTCCGACCCCTACGATGGACTCTGCAGCTGCTCCAGTTCCAGCTCCTGCAGCCGCTCCAGTTCCAGTTCCTGCAGCCGCTCCAGTTCCAGTTCCTGCAGCCGCTCCAATTCCAGTTGCTGCTGGATAGGCAGCAACCCTGCCCAAGGCAGAAGTGTTGGAACTAGATGACCTTTATAGTCTTTTCCAACTCAAGCCATTCTATGATTTTCAGCATGAAACAAGCAAACAAAACCCCTCATTCTCATCAACAAGCAAATATTTGTATCTTTAATAGCTAACCTAATCACAAGAGTCTACTTATCTTACAGTATGTCTAACATCCACCTGAGGCATTGCAGCAATAGCTCCCAGTTCCTTGTCATTCATTTCAGCTATGTGTTACTTCTGTGCTGTAGGCAAGTTTAATAAAACAATAATTTAGGGATTTGAATTAATTATATTTTAAATAGTTAAATATTTGGTTACAGATTAAGTCCAGTCAGTATTCCCTACTGTTTTATTAATAGTCTTCTATTCCCTTTCTTGAAAAAAAAAATAATAATAAAAAAATTTCTTTATGACTTATTACAAAGTCTCAGAACAATCTCAGATGGATCATGGACTTGGAGCAATCTCACATGGACTGTCTTAACTAAGAAAAAATTGAACAGGCTTTTAGCCAATACCTCGATTATACCATCATCACTGTTTTCACATTAGGATGTGAAAGCTGGTGATAGGTATGCTTTCTCCAGGGTTTATTTTTCAACTATACCATGGACATGGAACTGAGGTACTGAATGAAAAGTATCTGACTTGATACATCTAAAGTGATTGGGCTAAGATGCCAGCTTCCGATCGGAAGTAGAATGAAAAATTTGCTATTACAAAGTCAGTCATCCCCTACCATTACTAAAAATGATTACTCTTATGAAGTACACAGAATAATATATTATTTTTAAGTTCATATTTCCATTTTAATGTGCATTTATGTTCCAAATATAAAATAAATCTAAAAGATGGAATCACTTTAAAAACAACAACAACAACAACAAACAACAACAACAAACAAAGCAAACAAACAAACCTTTACTTTCCAGTGTTTTGTTTTCACATTACATATCTTTCACTTTGTTTCTATAGGCACACAGATGACTGCTGATGACAATAGTTAGAAGTGGTTACAGTGGTGTGAACTATATACAGATTCTTTCACACACAAGGGTTTCTGTTCGCAGTTAAAAAATTAATATTTGTAAAGGTTTCCAAATAATGGAAATGCATATAATTGCATTGTAAAATAATAGCAATTAATACTACTGCTACTACTAGTAATAATGCTTAACATCTGAAATATATATTCTAATACATTACTATATATATATATATACATAGTAAATATTAGGCAGTTCTTGTTAGCTATGGCTATGTCTTCACTTGGTGACTGATATTCTTATTTTCCCTTTTCAAATTTTCCAACCTCAATTTTTCAAGGTAAAGGTTATACATAGTAAGTAAAAGTAATATTCTAAAATGTACTTTATTTGGAATGTATCTTTTTAATATAGATATTTACATTACAGACAGAAGTTACTAATTATGATGCCTCACAAATAAAACTGAGACCTCAACAAAAGAAAAAACTGCTTTATAGTAATTGACTCTACAAGATTCATGTTTAAAAGGTGGTTTATTGCGTTTACATGGCAAGATGTTGGTAGTGGGAGGCTGCAAGGGTGGCCTCTGTGAAAAGAATTCAGAAGCTGCCCCATGTCAGATCAGAAACAGTTTCAGCCAGCTCCGAAAAGGAACCCGTCACTGGCCAGAACCGAGCAAATGAGCAATGTTGTTTGTGTTTCTGTGAGAGCAGATTTAAGAAAGGGAACAATGAAAATAAAATGTTGCACAACAGAAGCTGGGAGAACAAGGAGACAGCAGTGTAGACACCGAGGTCAGTGAAGAAGGAGGACAGGAAGTGCTCCAGGTGCTGGAGCTGAATTTGCCCTGCAGCCTATGAAGTGGACTGTGGTGGAGCTGGTGGATATGTGCTGAGGGAGGCTGCAGCCCATAGAGAGTCTTCAGAGGAGCAGACTTAGGGTTGGAGCTGGAGAGGAGCGTGGGCTCCGTGGAGAGGAGCCCACGAAGGAACAGGTGATCAGGAGGGACTGTGGGGCTGACTGTGGGGCTGACTGTGGGGGACCTGTGCATTTTGGTCCAGATGGATGCATCCCATGGTACAGACCCATGTTGGAACAGTTCTTGAAGAGCTGCTGCCTGTGGGAAGCCTATGCAGGATCAGTTCAGTAAGGATAGCACCCCATGGGAAGGACCCTACATTGGAGCAGGTGGATAGGGGGAAAGTGTTTTTAGTTTGCTTTTAGTTTCTCACTGCTCTAGCTTGTTGGTAATAGGAAATAAATTACATTAATTTCTCAAAGTTGAGTCTGTTTTGTCCATGATAATTGAGAGATCTCTCTGTCCTTGTCTCAACTCTTGAGCCCTTTCCATTTTATTTTCTTCCCCTTTCCCTTTGAGGAGGAGGAGTGAGAGAGCAGTTGTGGTGGAGTTCAGCTACGTAGTAGGGTAAAACCACTGGATGGTAAAAACCATCTCTGAGCACTACTGCATATTTGTTTAATATATTTTCAGCTATGTTACTCTTGACCCATGAACTGAATTCCCAATAATGTGGAAGGCAAAATAATCCTCAAATCTTTATAATTTCAAAATGGCTTTCAGATATAAGTATCTTTCTGTCTGTAGCAAACTACCGTAGAAATAAAAATGATAGAATTAATAGATTTTTAACATATATTAATTATTCTTAGAAATCCAATATAAAATTAAATTCGTGGAAATTGGAGATTTTTGCATTTTAAAGGTAAAAAATAATGAATGAAAATAATAGCCAAATAGAATGGATAAAACTGGTGTAAGGTTAAATTCAGATATTGCTATAAGATGGCATGAGTCTTTGCAATGTAAACAACATCTTAATTAAACTTTTTATAATATACTGCATTGATTTGTTATAATACTTCTAGTCTTTTTATATCAGAATATCTGGGATTTACAGAAATGTGTGGTCAAATAGCCACTTTCCATTGTACAGAAGAAAGTGAATATCTAAATTTGTTCAAAAAAATTCTCATGTAAATTATGAAACAGAGCTGAAAGGGTAACACAAGACAAAAAATAATTAGATGTCAAAACCAAACAGTAAAATACCCAGTAGTTTAGACCTGTGAGAAATGTCAAACCACATTTTTTTTTTACATACCTGAGAATTTTCTGAATATATTAACTTTAGTAGTTCAGATTCTGAGAATTAAGCAGAACTTAATTTTAGAAAGATGTAAAGGTTCTAGTTCAATTCAAAACTGTTTCATAATATAGCATGCCATAAAGGCATGCATAATGTCATTTAAATGTATCTGATTTTTTACCCTGATTCCCTAGTCCTTTCTATCTGTACATTTGTTTGTTTGTTTATTTGTTTGTTTGTTTTGGAAATGCTAGATTTATTTTGCACTGCATTTGAAAACTTGGCTCAAATGCCTTAAGACTAGATTGAAAAGAGAAAATGAGATAAGAAGTTTATTCCAATCAATAAACTATTCCCACATTAATAAAATGCTTAGAATGATCAGTGAGATCAGTGACAAATTACAAAGCAATTTTATGCAGAGCAGCTGGAAGGAATTCATTAAGAATAAGAATAAGAATAAGAATAAGAATAAGAATAAGAATAAGAATAAGAATAAGAATAAGAATAAGAATAAGAATAAGAATAAGAATAAGAATAAGAATAAGAATAAAAGAATAAGTACAGGAATTTATCTGAGATAGGGCAGATTCAAATCCAAAATGTAGACATCATACCCTTCCTTCCTTCCTTCCTTCCTTCCTTCCTTCCTTCCTTCCTTCCTTCCTTCCTTCCTTCCTTCCTTCCTTCCTTCCTTCCTTCCTTCCTTCCTTCCTTCCTTCCTTCCTTCCTTCCTTCCTTCCTTCCTTCCGTGTTGATTCTTTAAACAGCAAAGAAACCATTGTCTTCTTTTCAATTCCCATATACAAATATACAAATAACAGGCAAACAACTATCTACTTTAGCCTTAGAATTACATTAACCTTAGAATATTGTGCCAAATCTCAAAATATATCACTGAGTTGTGCTCTAAGTATCTCACAATTCTTCCAGTGACTACACATTTGAGGGAAGAACTTGGCCTATATGATATACATGTAAGTGTTCTACTCAGTGAGCTGATAGCACTAAAGAACCATAAAAGAACCTGTAAAACTCAAAATTATCTCACAGAGCAATGGAAGAATGGAAGACCTTTTTTTTTTTTTTTTTTGATCACTTTCAATTTTTTAAAATGTTTCTGGTAAGACACTTTGTCAACATTACTCTTCATTATATCTCAAAGTGTTGACACCAAATGAAAGCTGCAGCAGTTTATGTGTCCCTTAAGAAAAGAAATGACTCCATTAACTTGTTCTATTGTTGCTGAAGGTGAACATAAATTCCATAAAAACAGGGAACATTAACAACTGTTTTTTCAATCTGAGATAAGTTTGCCGTTGTATCTTTTTGATGCTGATGTCTTTTTACTTCAGCAATAAAAATAAAACAAACGTAACACTTGTGTTAGATACTGTGCTGTCATCACATCAGAATATTTACAAGGAAAAACTTGTTTTCTTTGGGCTAGTGTTTGAAAATTATCTTAGGCAAATGAGAATAGCAAGAACAGTACATCTTCTGTTCCTAGTGCTGGAATTTCAATGTCAGAATTAAAGTGCTCATCTTTTAGTTATTTCAGTCTGATATAATGACATGGGAAATGTGCTTTTTGGACAGATTATATAACCCTTGTATGGGGACTTTTCACCTTGTATAAATCACATGGTTAATAATATTCAAACTATCAGTTACTCCATAGATTCTTTGTTACCATTTTTCTTAGTCTTTTCAAGACAGAGTCTTGAAAACATTGAATCAGTTTTTAAGGAAAATAATAAATAAATAATTAACGTGTGTGTGTGTGTGTTTGTGTTCTTTCTTATCTTATTGTAATGTACAGCAAGTTCATGTAGCACACGAGGATATTTTTCTATCGTTTGTTTGTTTGTTTGTTTTAAGAAATCACTATTCTGTGTCAACATTGACCACATTGAGTAGGAAATTGATTTTAACCAGACACAGTATCTGGAACTTCCTCTTTACTGAGTCTGGGGAAGTAAAAAGGCAGAGAGACACCCTTTTTCTTTCAGCTGCTCTCCCCAGAAATGATTCAGTAGTATCTCTGAATTCTATATGAGCACTGAAATTTGGAAAACTTGGATTCTCTTTCAATTCTAGACCTGTTTGTTTGTTTGTTTGTTTGTTTTTTCCACTTCAAATATGTAAAAACATAAGCAAACATAAAAAAAAATATGAAAAAAAGTGAGTAGCATTTTTTTTAGGTGTTATTTTTCAAATTGTCTGTTTTAAGTATAGAAATACTGTTGATATATATATGTCTTTTTCCAAGAACATTTATATAAACAGAACGTTTCTTCCAGGAACTGTTATGCTCTTTATCACTTATAATACTGTCTGAGTGAGTATTACTTGCTAAAAGCACAAAAATTAAAGAGTCATAGTGATGCTCTTCATTGGGACACAGCAAATTAAAGACTTGTTCAGTAAATACTTGAACTTGAATATCCAAGTTCCAGTTAATTTCTAAATTATGTTTTCACTGCCTCTTAAAAATGGGGCAGCTAATGTGATACTGCTGTAAAGGAGGAGATTCAGGCTCAAAAAGAGGTACCAAACAACATATGTGAGAAATGTCTTACAATACTTGCAAAGCAACTTTATTCTTTGTAACTTCGATCACAAAATACCCAGTCACCCTTTGGCTGTGGATGACAAAGTTGAAACGTGCATAAGCAAACTTTGTCCACTGCTTATCATATATTACATTACATACCATATTTCTGGCTTTTTGACAATATCCAAATGCTAACTTCTGTGAAAATAACTTCTTATTTTTTTTTTCCCTACTCTTTAGATATGGTAATGAGGCAGTTGTTTTTTAATGATAGTCTATGTGTTTAAATGTCCTTAAAGCCATTAGTTTCTCTACATTTCACAAATGTAATTGACAATTACATACATTATTTTATTGTGAATTAAGCGGTATTTAATCTTGCAAAATGAATGTTTAGAGTTTGCCAGTTACCTCACTTTTAAATGCAGATTTATACCAAACTACTTTAAATTCAGAGTATAAATCTTGATAAATTCAGTTTCTGACTGAAAATATAAATTTATTTATTTTCAGAAGTCATTTTCTTTTATCCATTTTAATAATGAGGAAAATCAAACCTATTACTGCATCCTCCAAAGTTAAAAAGTAACAAGCCCATGAATCTTTAGTATTATTAAATTGGAAGTGAAAGTGACAACTAGAAAGAATAGAAGTGACTAGTGTATGATTAAGGTAATTAATGAATTTCAGTTTTGACTGCTTGCAAATTTAAAAATGTAGTACTCACTCAAAATTTACTTTTCCCGTTAGTTGCCTGAATAGTTAGTCCTGTAACACAATACCTCCAAAATCTTTCTGAAAATGTTGTGAAGTTAAAATAAATAAATAAATAAATAAATAAATAAGTAAAAAGTAATTGTATTTTTTTTCTGTTTTTATTTAGTAGTTTGGTTGGTTTTGTTTCCTAATATGTGAATATGTAGATAAGTGAAATGTGTTATGCAGTCGTTTACTCCATGGCTAGTGGTCTGTCTGTATGAAGTCTGTAAGTCTATAATGTACAAATACCAGATGAGAAAGAACAGAAAATTCAATTCCGTGTATAGATAAAATTTTTTGGTGGTGGTGGTTTATGATTCAAAATAAGAAGCAAATGGTTTACATATATATATGTGTATTATTATATAAATATAAATATAAATATAAATATAAATATAAATATAAATATAAATATAAATATAAATATAAATATAAATATAAATATAAATATAAATATAAATATAAATATAAATGAATATATATACATTTATTTATTGTCACAGAGACCTACAGTATTGTCTGTGAAAACAGTAAAGATAAGTATAGGGTAAGGTATTTTCCTACTTGAACAATACCCTCATTTTCATTTCTTGTTAGGTTTATGTTTACAATGTATACACTGTGGAAAAACTCAAAAATAACACAGTTCTCTGTATACTACTGTGATTTAGGATTTTCAGAATATCATTCAGTTAGATCACCCATCATCACCATCATCCAATTGTAATCTATATAAAATTTACTTATGGTACAAAAATACTACGTTCACTTGAATTTAATGATTTCTTGGCATGACAGATCAAAGAAACTAAGAAGGAAACTACCACAAACACAGAAAAATGCCAGTAAACAATTTTATCACATCTAATATTGATAAAAATGTTCATCGTTTTCAAATTATACGTTTAAAAAGGATCCAATGAGAGAGCAATGCAGAAATAACAATATGAAATCTTGCTAGAAACCAGCTACAGCTTGACAAAAGACTGATAAAAATATACTTAGGATCATTTTTGACTATTTATTTCCATCATCATCTTTTTATAATAAAAATATTCTAATAATATTAGAGGCTATTTCTAAAAAGCTTTCTTGCTTACAGTATTATACCCCTAGCTAGTCAAAATCATCTGCTAGTAACCTCACAACTGGCTGTGGAGTAAATGGCAGTGATGTCAAAGTAAAGGTTATTACTTCAGTTGACGTACTATCACTGAGAATGGTTTAAAATAAATAAATAAATAAACAAAAGGCTTTGATATCATGCAAATGTGCTTACCATCTGAAATTAAATAGGAAGATGGACAAAGATGTAGGAAAAAAAAAAAAAAAAAAAGTGAATTTTAAATGAAGAAGAATTTTTCTCTGGAATATTCCTTTCTGCTTACTATTAAGGAGGATTTTAAACCTTGAAATATATTTCTCCTCTGTTAACTCTTTTCTTAATAAACTCCTCATCTTCTTCCCTCAGAAATAATTTCTACATAGGATGTTTCCCTCAACTTTTTGAAGATAGGACCATCTCTTTTGTTTTTCTCTCGGTTCTCTGTGCTGTGCTTGTGTACACACATGATGAAGAATAGTAATGACAAGTAACTTTTTTTTTTGAGAAGTGCAGGCAAATGCAGAGATCCAAAGATAATATTTAGACAATACAATGTTCAGAACTGCCAAGCTTAACAGGCATCTGATTGCAGGTCTTAGGTTCTGTTAGGTTCTCAAATTGGGATACACTACAGCTAGAATGATAAACCATGGGTCAAACAATATTGCTTTTCCCTAAAATACACGTAAATCAAACCTCTCTCTTCCAACCTAGAAATTCTTTGGAACTGGAATTCAGAGGGTGGAACTGTTTTCTGTGTTTCTAAGATAGCTTTTCCTCCTATAGATTTTATTTTTCTTAGGATGCACAAATGGATAAAGTGAAAGAAATAGAGGAGACAAAACTCCTCTTGCCATCTGAGTTTTCCTATATTTATGACAAAGTGACTTGGTATAGGAGGTGTTCTTCTGGCAGGTGCGATGAGAAGGGTCTTAAGGCCTTCCTAGCTAAGTTCTATTTACCACCACTATGTAGTCAACTTAACATAACAGTTGGAAGATTTCTCTTTATTTTTGAGTAGCCAAGAGTGGTGTTTTCTAAAAACTAACTTAGTGTTTTGCTAGATGTACAAATGTTCACTGCCTGCTAAGAGGCTTATGCCTTTTGTCCAACAGTTTCTTTTCTCATCAATAGGAAATTGGATTAATAGGTAAATGAATATGCTGAACAAATCTTCAGAGTAGCATGCTGTTTTGTTTTTTTAATATAGTATCACTCTGATTGGTGCCCCCTTCTTCATATGTGAATGTGAATGAACAGACAGAGAAAACCATGACAAACTATGAAGTAAAAGAAGAAAAAGGAATGTATGATTGTTCCAAAATGTGTTAAAAAAGATTCATGATAATGATGGAAATACTTGGATCTGGCAATTTTATGTCTAAATATTGATAATTTGACTTGCTCAAAGCCATACTTTATCTGTGACCAAATATCAAAGTGAATGGTTTTAGTGTTAGAACAAAGCTTTAACCATGTTAAACCATTATAACCATGTTTAACCATTATAACAACAATATATAACCATTATAACAACTATAAAAGTGTAACAACTTTGCAGATTCCCCAGATCCTCATTTATTTTTCAAAGATATGTGTAATACTTGCCTTTTTCCAGTATTCAGGAAACTTCTTCAACTGCCATGATCTTTCAAAGATGATCACTAGGCAGTTCCTCTCTGTGATGATGTGCTGGTTGGTCAGAAGTCTCTGATTGATGATTCCTTTGAGGGCACTTGATCTTCCGTGCTTGTCAACATGGCACTTCACCTATGCAGCAAGTAAATATCTTCAGATGGACAAAGAGATTCTACTGATAGAATTCACAAGCTTCTAGTAGTATTTTACACTGCTGGTAAACATTCAAATATTTAGATGCTTCATATTGAGCAGTGGAGACCTCTCAGTAACAGTGGAGACCTCTCAGGACCTTTCTGGGATTATGTTGGCCTGAGCTGGTTTCCCTCCTTCTTCCTTTCCTTCTGTACCGGGTCTGGCTGGGATGTTAACTTTCCCTGCAGCAGCCTATACAGTGCTGTACTCTGCACTTGTAGCTAGTACAGCAGTGGTATCACACCAGCGTTGCGACTACTGCTGAGCAGTGCTGGCACAGCATCAGGACTGTCTCTAACCCTCCTAGGGGGTGAGCAAAAAAGTGAGAAGAAAAACATCACTAGGTCAGCTGACCTAAACCAACCAAAGGGATATTCCACACCATATGATGTCACACTCAGCAATAAAAGGTGGAAATGGAAAGAAGAGGGGGGGGAGGAGTGGGCTCTCGTTGTGAAAACATCGGTCCTCCTCCCGAACACCAGCTACGTGTGTTGAGGCCCTGCTTCAAGGATGTGGTCAATCATTGCTCATTTGTGGGAAGTAGAGAGTAATTTCTTTCCTCCGCACTTCCACATAGCCTTTACTTGTTTTGTTTGTTTGTTTTTCCTTTTTTTCCCTTTCTCCCTCCCTTTTCCCCTTTCCCGCTTTTTCCCATTTAGTTAATTTGTTTAGTTAATAATAATCTTTCCTTAATAATAATAATTATTATTATTATTTTCCCTTTACCTAAATTATCCTTATGTCAACCCATGAGTTGTTCTTTACTTTACTTCTTCCCCTCCTCATCTAAGGAGGGGGAATGAGAGAGCGGTTGTGGTGTTTAGCTGCCTAGGACACTAAAACCATCTAAAGTAAAAAAACTTCTTCTTCTTCTTCTTCTTCTTCTTCTTCTTCTTCTTCTTCTTCTTCTTCTTCTTCTTCTTCTTCTTCTTCTTCTTCTTCTTCTTCTTCTTCTTGGGGCAGGGTGGTAAGGGTGGTGTGGAAAGGGACGTTGCAGTCAGCTCATAACAGTTCTTTGCAACTTCCCCCTCACACTTTTCCCCTTCTCCAGTCTGGGTTCTTCACAAGCCACAGTTCCTTCAGGGAATATACATCTGCTCCCATTTGTTCTGGTACCTGGAGCACCTCATCCCCTCCTTCTACCCTTTTCTTGTTGCTTACATGGCTGTCTCTCTCTCTCTCTCTCTTTCTCTTTTTCTTTTTTCCCCCCTTGGTCCTCATTATCATATAATGTTTTGTCCTTTTGTACGTAAATTTTCCCCAAGGTGCCACCATTATGGCTGTTGGACCACTCCGGTGCGGTCGTTAGAGCTGATTGGAACAAGCTGTGTCCAGAACAGGGCAGCCCCAATCTCCTTCACTGAGGCCACCCTGAGCCTCCCCATCGCCAGCACACTGACAGCAACTCCTAATGTGACAGTAACATGTTTTACTGAAATAAGCAATAAGCTTTATCTATATCTTCTCAGATAATAAATTAATATTGAAATATTTGTGTGAACAAAATAAAAATATTCAATGTTCTTAGCTATTTTTATACCTAATCAGTGGATGGGCAGATGGACCAAACTTGCTTGGAAGCTCCAAAGTAATGTTCATTATTTGAATGCACCTATATATATATATATATATATATATATATGTATAATATAGAAACTCATCAGAGTGCTGAGACATTAGGATTTTATTCTGTTTGTCACATTTGGTAGTTGGACAGAAATTATACGGCCAGCTTCAAGTTGTAAGCTGGTGGAATTCTACAGTAGGTGTTTTTTGTTGTTGTTTTTTTTTTGGTTTCTTTGTTTTGTTTAAATTTCTTGCCATCACTAATGTATGTATGCAAAGAATTTGCTTTTCTCCGTGGGATTATCTAATTAAGTAAATGGAACAATTTTTAGTCTGGTTATGTATATTTACATATATAAATACATACATATATAAATATATTAAATACTTGCTGGTGAATAGGTGTCTTCTAAATGAACAAAATTGTCGGGAGACAAAGTTAAAAAAAAAAAAAGTGTAAATAAAGGATATTTGTCATTAATATATGTACAGTGAAATACAAAACATGGAAATTTAACATTTAGAAAAGTGCTCCAATAAAGAGAAGAAAGAATAATCTCAAAATAATATTTATTTTGCTTTAATAGAAGTAATTATTGAACTTGGAAGAAAGTAAATTGTTCTGTGTATCTTGACAACAGCATTATGAAGAAAGAGGAGTTCTATTTATCATGCTCTTGTTTTAACTCAGCTTGCTGCTGTTGAGCATGTCATCATCCTCAACATACACAACAGAGTATTCCTTTGGTTAGTTTGGGTCAGCTGTTTGGGTTGTGTCTGCTCCCAGCTTCTTGTGCACCCCAACCCTCCTCACTGGCCCATCAGCATGAGAAGCAAAAGAGTCCTTGACTCAGTGTAAGCACTGCTCTGCAACAACTAAAATATGGGTGTGTTGTCAACATTATTTTCCTCCTAAATCCAAAGCACAGCACTATACCAGCTACAATGAAGACAAATGCAGGACATGTGCTTTAGTAGTTATTATTATTTTCTGTGAGATTGTACTGACTTGGCAACATTGCCAGCTGATAAAACAGACATATTGGGTCATGTCTCTTGGGTTTTATTTCTGTTTCATCCAATGATTCACCATGTCACAGTGGAACTAAGAAAGATCCACAAGTGGATTAGACATGGTGACATTTTGAAGAAAAATCTCTGGGTATATTGGTCTTAAACACTTAAAAATATTGAAACATTTTCAATTACAAGAAAATCTGACCTCAGTGGTCCAATCCTACTAGCAGACAGACAGATAAAGCTCACTCTTACTAGAAGTAAAGCATTAAGCACTTGAACTTTAAGTACTTGAGTAGTCGCAATAATTACCTTGACACAGATGTCAGAACAAATTATTGTGAAAGTCATGTTACCGGTGTCTTAAGGCTAATTTTTTTTTAACCTTTTTGTCTGAAGTTTTGATGTTTATACCTTTACTAACTTTTCTCTTGATGCTTTACTTTCCAATGGTAGATTTGTGTTTTCAGAAAACATAAAATTTTAAATCTGTGTGCAGCTGAGCTTCCGTGTACTTGTGACCCACTAGCAACTATGTATTTACCTCTAATCACTTCTGATGTCTCACAGAATCACAGCATCACAGCATCATCTAGGTTGGAAGAGACCTCCAAGATCACCTAGTCCAGCCTCTGACCTAACACTAACAAGTCCTCCGCTAAACCATATCACTAAGCTCTACATCTAAACATCTTTTAAAGACCTCCAGGGATGGTGACTCAACCACTTCCCTGGGCAGCCCATTCCAATGCCTAACAACCCTTTCGGTAAAGTTCTACCTAACATCCAACCTAAAACTCCTCTGGCACAACTTTAGCCCATTCCCCCTCATCCTGTCACCAGGCATGTAGGAGAATAGACCAACTCCCACCTCACTACAGCCTCCTTTAAGGTACCTATAGAGTGCCATAAGGTTGCTCCTGAGCCTCCTCTTATCTAGGCTGAACAAGCCCAGCTCCCTCAGCCGCTCCTTGTAGGACTTGTTCTCCAGACCCCTCACCAACTTCATTGCCCTTCTCTGGACTCACTCGAGCACCTCGATGTCCTTCTTGTAGTGAGGAGCCCAAAACTGAACACAGTACTCAAGGTGCGGCCTCACCAGAGCCAAGTACAGGGGGACAATCCCTTCCTTAGCCCTGCTGGCCACACTGCTTCTTATACAAGCCAGGATGCCATTGGCCTTCTTGGCCACCTGAGCACACTGCTGGCTCATATTCAGCTGACTATCAACCAATACTCCCAGGTCTTTCTCTGCCAGGCAGCTTTCTAACCACTCATCTGCCATGATTCCATGTTTCTAATATCCAAATTAAAAAAAATAAAGTCTAAAAAAAAAAATAAAAATTCCATATGCATATGATTTGTTCAGCTCCTTAAACTCCTTAACTGTTTAATTGCTAGTGACTATGAAATTATTTGTGGCAAAACGTTTGTAGCTGTTCTTCAGTACTCATGATATACTGTGATTATTGGAGTACTTGAGAAACATTAAGGCAAAGGCCAAATGCATTGAACCAGTCAAGAATTTATTTTATTCTTCTATGATGTATGACACATATTCTACTGATTTTATGATAATTTACATTTTATAATGGTGGAATGTTTCCTATCCTGGATTTCAATTACATGAAACAGGTTAATTAGAAACATAATGGAATTTTCATCTTTCAAGATATTAAAAACTCAGCTATCAGGCTATGAATCTGAGATCTTCAGACTTTAAAGCTGGATCAGACTTCAAGTCTTCTTTAAGCGAGGTGCTGACTGGATGACTTTTAGAGGTCCCTTCCAAGCAAAATTATTCAATGAGTCTGACATCTTTGTTTGTTTATTTATTTATTTATTTATTATGAATCTCAGAACAGAAGACCACCCTTTATGTGATCAAATATGACAGATATTAGCAGTGTAAGTCATTGTTTTTCTTTTTTCCTTTTTTCCTTTCCTTCTCCTGTCTTATTTCAAATCTTTGAAAGATAAATGAACTTCTGTCTATAATAGTGATATTGTAACATAAAAATGACTGCTGAATTGTTTCTTATATCAAAAGTATATTTGATGTATTTGTTGCAAAACTTTTTTGTTGGTTTCTTTTTTTTTTTTTTTTTTCAAAAATGAAGAATAAAATGAAAAACAATTTCCAAATTATTTTAAGAGGTCTTACATGTTTTCTGTTCTTGCAACTTCAACTATGAACATTAGATGAGAAACAGTATGTATTTCAGTGATACTGTGCATGGAATTGAACTCTCTTCAATAAAGGAAATGCTGTATTTCTTCCTCTTTCCTGCTCCCACTCTTTCTTCATTATGTGAGGTCTCTTTCATACACATTTGCTTTTTCTAATGTTGTTACTAATAAACACACTGAAGTGTCACTTCTAGTCATGGGTCTGACATTTTAGGTTAACCACTGCTTTCCTGAATTATCATTTCAAATATCTTCACTATGGATCTGTGTTTGTGGTTTT
The DNA here is from genome assembly GCF_964211825.1 of Aythya ferina. NCBI lineage: Eukaryota > Metazoa > Chordata > Aves > Anseriformes > Anatidae > Aythya > Aythya ferina. Next base: position 37,135,797 of record NC_140296.1, on the reverse strand, counting down.
TAGTTAGTAGTTAGGTAGTAAGTTAGTTTGCTTGATTGTTTGGTTTGGTTGTTTGTTTGGTTGTTTTATTTTATTTTATTTTATTTTATTTTATTTTATTTTATTTTATTTTATTTTATTTTATTTTATTTTATTTTATTTTATTTTATTTTATTTTATTTTATTTTATAATGTGGAGCACACATTATTTTTCCTGTTGCTTGTATCTCATAAAATGCATAAACCTGTTCCAATCAGAAGCTGATCAGAACATAGATTCATAGAATTGTAGAATCATAGAATCATAGAATGGTTTGGATTAGAACAGGCCTTAAAGATCATCTAATTCCAATCCCCCTGCCATGATGGGCAGGGACACCTTGCACTAGAACAGGTTGCTGGGGTTTTCTCTGGGCAACCTGTTCCAGTGCCTTGCTACCCTCTGAGTAAATAATTTATTCTTTATATCTAATCTACATCTACCCTTTTTAACTTTAAAACTATTACTGCTTGTTCTATCTCTACACTTCCTGATACAAATTCTCTTTCCTGTAGGCCTCCTTTAGGTACTGGAAGGATACAATGAGGTCTCCCAGAATCTTTTCTTATCCAGGTTGAAGACTTCCTTAGTCTGTCTTCATAGGAGAGGATATGTGATATTTGGATACATGGCTCTAGTTTATTAAGCCATAACAAAGATTATGTAGTTTGATAGTAACTTTTCACACTGTGAGTCTACTTTTATCAAAATCCATCTTGATTTATAATTAGTTTCTGACACTGTAGAATGCTTTGATACATTCCTAAAGATCAGTTAAGTTTTGTCTGTACTTCATGGTTCACAAATGGAATAAACAAATAAGCATAATTAAGATTTGTTATAATATGCATGATCAGTGTCGTTGTCAACAACTAATAGATGTGTTCTTTCATTCCATTTAAATAATTTATAAAAAACATCTGCTTGAGAGAGAAAATATGTAACTGAACCACTGTCTATTTTTCCCTGTGTGCTTATTTCTGTGAGAACAAGTATAGTGAGGTCAAACAAAAAGAAATCCCTTGCAGCCAAATTCTCCATTACTATGGAGAATTTATTCTGAAGTGAATGATGCAGCAAATAACTGGTGAATAGATAAAAATAAAAAATTAAAAAAATATATTAATAAAATAAAATAAAATAAATAAAATAATCAACTCTCTCTTCTTAGGGAAATAATTAATTTAGTAAAGATATTAATCCCTCATATTTCATGGAAAATAATTAATTGAAATTATTGCATTTTAGTTATTTTGAAAATATACTATTATTTGAAGCAACAAGAATTAGGCTTTTAGGAAGTGACTATGTCCACATTCTACCAGCTCTTTGATGTTGGTGAGCACCAGGTCAAGGCACGCTTCTCCTTTGGTTGGTTTGTCTAATACCTGAACCAATGAGATATCTTCAGCACACTCTGGGAATTTTCTGGATTGCTTACAGACTGCCATGTAGTTATCCCAGCAGACATCTGGGTGGCTGAAGTCCCCCATCAAGATGAGAGCGTGAGAGCGCAATGCTTCTTGAAGTCAAAGCAAGAATGCCTCATCCACAGGCTCCTCTTGATCAGGCAGCCTGTAGTAGACCCCAACCACAAGTTGTCTGTTATTGGTGCAGTCTTTAACTCTCACCTACAAGCTCTCAACCTGACCATGGCGGCTGTTTCTCAGAGGAAACTTCACAATCAATCTCTTCCCTAATATAGAGGGCAACATCCCCTCCCTTCCTTCCCTATCAATCCATTCGGAAGAATTTGTAGCCCTCTATTCCAATGTTCCAGTTATGTGATCCATCCCATCACATTTTGGTGAGAGCAATCATGTAATATCTGTCTAATTTCACCATGGTTTCCAATTCTTCTTGCTTGTTTCCCATGCTGCGTGCATTGGTGTAGAGGCGCTTCATCTAGGCAATTGGTTATATCATGCTTCCAGAACCCTTACTAAGTGCATTGGGACTATTCACAAGTATTTCCCTGACATTATTAGAATGATAGTGTTCTCAGGTACACTCAGAGGTATATTGCCTTCACCCACCACATCTAGTTTAAAGCCCTCTGGATAAGCCCTGACAGCTTATCACCCAGTGCACTCTTGCCCCACCTGGTCAGCTGTGGGGCAAGACACCACAGCCAGCATGCCTGATCCTTCAAAGGCATGTCCAAGTTCATAGAACCCAAAACCAGCCCCAGCCTCGTAGCCAATCATTCACTCAGCCCATTCGTCTCCTTCTTCCTGGGTCTCAGTCACCAATTTGGAGGACAGAGAACACTAGTTGGGCTCCCAATCCCTTCAACATCTTTCCAAGGGACATAAAATCCTTTTTGATGTTTTGGATTTTCATTGTTACATCTCTGTTTGATCCTACTTGAAAAAGTAGGAAGGGGTGGTAGTCTTTGGGACGTACCAGACTCAGTAGCTTCTTCGTAATATCATGAATACAGGCCCCAGGCAGGCAGCAAACCTCTCTGGAGAGATTGTCCAAATGGCAAATGGGACCCTCAGTGCCTCTCAGAGAGGAGTCTCCAATGACTAACACCCTTTACACCGTCTTTTTGGCACTGGTTTTGATGCAGTTGGGAGACTGAGCCAACCTTGTGTGGCTGATCTTTCTGATTTCCCTTTGGACTTTCTGAGTTTTTTACTAGTTCTCCCAGAGTCTCCTCTCTCCTGCCTTAGAACTTTGTATCCTATAGTGCACGGCCACTTCAGGGGCAGAGGGGAGACTCCTCCTCCGGCTCCAACCAGAGACAATGGTCCACTCTCCCTCATCCTCTGAGTCTTTCAAATGTGCTTGTTTGGGGTTGCATGCTTGTTTCTCTACCCCTTGCCTGGATTTAAGTCATTGCTGCCATGTCAGCATATAATACCATTTGTCAATCACCTTCTCGGATTCCTGAATGCTACACTGCCTGATGAGCTCCTCTCGCGACTGAGCCACCTGTTAAAAGAGCTCATCAAGCTGGGCATACTTGCACCCATGACACACTCCTCTGCATTCAGGCTCCAGGGGGACTTCTAGAGACTGGACCTGCCTGGAACTGATGGTCTGGGCCACTTTCTTGATCCTTGGGAGGTCTGTTTGGTTGGAGGCATCTGCCCAGGAAGGTTGCAGCACAACTGTCTGAGTTTCAGCCACAGAGCAGCAGGTTTGGCAGGTGGACACCATTTCTACAGTAGAAGGTCCTTCCCAGAATACAAATATGACCAGTGCTGCCTAATCTTCCTACTCACCCTGCCTGCACGCACTGCCATGAAAACTGTTGTGACACGCACTGCCTGACACGCCACACCCCATTTGCCAGCACTGTTTTCTTTGCTCCTGGTGGTTTGTGCTCCCTAGGGGCTGTCTTTGTATGGCGGGGTGGGGGGGGTGGGGGGTGGGGAGGGCTGTTGGCTCCACCTGCACCTTGTCAACTGCCCTTGTGAGGGCTGCTGGTTTCTGGTGGCTCCTTTGGCTGCCTCAGGTAGCCTCAATGCAGGAAAATGCCTGCCTGCCAATTCCCTGCTCCATTGCAGAATATTTCTGCCTGCTCCAGTCCTCTAATCATCTTAGTAGCAGTCCTCTGGACTGTCTCCAGTGGTTCAATGCCCCTCTTATACTGGGGAGCCCAGAACTGGACACAATATTCCAAACGTGGCCTCAACAAGGCTCAGTAGAGGGAAAGGATCTCCTCCCTTAAGCTGCTGGCAACACTCTTCTGAATGCACACCAGGACACTGTTGGCCATCTTGGCCAATATACAGAAGTTCATTCCATATCTTCACAGTTTAATCTAAAATTGCAGACATTTACAGCACATTTTAGAATCAAAAAAAAAAAAGTTCAATTTAAATTATTATAGTTCAGAAATAATAACACATTTAGAATTAACTGAATTAAAATGTTCAAATATTTCACATATTTTGGATGGTTAATTCTAGTACTTTTCTATTTCCAAGAATGTGGGATAAACCCAACTGTCTTCACTTTCCTATTGCTTTTAAGATCCAGGCTGTATTTTGTATTTTGTTTTGTTTTTAGTTTATCCCCCCCCCCCCCAAAAAAAAAAAAAAAAAAAAAAAATAAAAAATAAAATAAAATAAAATAAAATAAAATAAAATAAAATAAAATAAAATAAAATAAAATAATAAACTTACTCTGAAATGCTTCCACTGCAATAGAGTTGCTTTGCTCATTTTTAAGTACTATGAGCCCTTCTCTCCTTGCAGAACTAAAAAATTGCAGAACCAGCATAAGGATCTCTATGCACATGCAGAAACCACAACACACTAAAATGCTCTTTTTAACAGTCTTCTATCAGAAGACCCTGAATGTTAGGCAGTGTGCTTGTTGTGGTTCCGCTCGAGTGGGCAGCCGAGCTCCACCACACCCGCTCTCTCACTCCCCCTCCTCAAAGAGGAAAGGGGAAAAAATATGTGAAAAGGCTCAAAGGTTGAGATAAGGACAAGAAAATCACGCAGTAATTATTGTAACGGGCAGAACAGACTCAGCATAAGGAGATAGTAAGATTTATTGCTTATTACTAACAAGCTAGAGAAGTGAGAAACAAAGGAAAGAAACCAAAAGCATCTTCCCCCCCCCATCCACCTTCTTCCACCTCCTCCCCCCGAGCGGCACAGGGGAACGGGGGAATGGGGGTTATGGTCAGTCTACAGCGCTTCTCTGCTGCTCCTTCTCGGTCACTCTCGTCCCCTGTGCTGTGGGGTCCTACCCACGGGATACAGTCCTTGATGAACTGATCCAGTGTGGGCTTCCCACAGGCAGCAGCTCTTCTGGAGGTGCTCCAGATATGGGTCCGTACCATGGGGTCCATCCCTCAGGAGAAAACTGCTCCAACATGGGTCCCCCACGGGCAGCAGCTCCTGCCAGGTCACCTGCTCCTGCGTGGGCTCCTCTCCACGGGCTACAGGTCCGACCCAGAATCTGCTCCTGCAGAGGTCTTCCACAGGCGGTAGCCTCCTTTGGTGCAGGGCCACCTGCTCCACCGTGGTCTCCTCCACGGGCTGCAGCATGGAACCCTGATCCACCATGGTACTCCATGGGCTGCAGGGGGACATCCTGCTTCACCATGGTCTTCACCACAGGCTGCAGGGGACTTCTGCTCCGGCGCCTGGAGCACCTCTCCCCCTCCTTCTTCACTGACCTTGGCGCCTGCAAGGCTGTTCCTCACTTCTCTCACTCTCCCAGCTGCTGTGTGGTGCAGCGTTTTTTTTCCGTGTCTTAAATATGTCACAGAGGCGCAATACAACATCACTTATTGGCTCAGCTCTGGTCAGCAGTGGGGCCCTTACCAAACATGGGGCAGCTTCTAGATCCTTCTCACAGAAACCTCCCCTATGGCCCCCCTGCTGCCAAAACCTTGCCACGTAAACCCACTACAGTGCTATGCAGCGAAATGGCTGTACAGTAATGTGTTTCCCACTTTTTTCTCTTTTTTTCTTTTTTCTTTTTTTCTTTTTTCTTGTCACTGGGAAGTTAATTTCAGAACCCTTATTTGTAAAGTTTTCAAATTAGTTAATGTGTGTATCAGGTCATAAAAAAAATCCTGCTTTACATTACAAAACTAAAAATACACAGGACTTGTATTAGATACAACCCTTTATTTTATGTATATTTGAAGTGTTAATTAATATCTGAGTTTTCAGGAGTTGCTGCTTAGGCATATGAAGAAAGGTTCATAAAACATTTTAAGAGCAACAAATCTTTTTGTCACCATCACATGCAAACTATTAGTGTACAGTCACATGAGGAAGTTGTAAATTCCTGTTTCTACTCTTTTTTTTTTTCTTTTTTTTTTTTTTCTTCTTTTAAGGACAGGGTTATAGAGATAAAGGTGCAGTGAAAGATGGATAGACAGGCTGAGCAAGAAAACAAATGGGACTAGACAGAAAAAGTACATAGGGGAACTAGAAATGCCAAAGAAGAAGGAATGCTGAGGGAAAAAATATGACTTTTTTTTTCTTTTTTTTTTTTTTTTTTGGAATAACAGCAATTTTACCATACGTTCATATAAAAGCATTTATTTACCTGTTTGTGTATTAGCAAGACTAATATACACTTTATGATGTATAAAATTTGTATTGATGGAGACTAAAATATCCCAGGCGTAGATGACATAATTTTATTAATATAAAATTATTGATGGAAGGATGGGAATGAAAACAAACACTCAGAATTTTCAAGATGATAATTTTCTCAATACTTTCTCAACAAGAAGATACTTGTGCTATGAAGATTTATTGTCTTCTTTGGTGTACAGGCCAGCTCCACTTCATAACTTCATGTTACTTCTGTATCATACTGTCAGAGTGGGGTTGTTTTCAGCATGATAGAAGTGGGTAATACAACACCTCTGAAAAATAAATTTAATTTGAGTAATTATTTTTCACATTTTAAGATTACCTTAGCTGCAATGTTGTGAAGTTTACAGTAAAAGACAGTGTTCCACCACTTAATACCCCTGAGCAGATATTGATGTAGACCCAAAGTATTTACAAGATGTTTAAGAAGAGCAAGTGCTGGGTCCTGCACCTGGGAAGGGGCTATACATATAGACTGGGGGATGAGATGCTGGAGAACAGCTCAGCAGAGAGGGATCTGGGTGTTTTAGTTGACAGCAAGCTGAACATGAGCCAGCAGTGTGTCTTGGCATCCAGGAGGGCCAACTGTATCCTGGGCTGTGTGAAGCATGGCATTGCTATCTGGTCAAGGGAAGTGATGTTCTATTCTGCTCTGCACTGGTGTGGTCTCACTTGTACTAGTGTGTGCAGTTTTGGGTGACATAGTATAAGAAAGATATAAAACTGTTAGAGTGTCCAAAGGAGGAATATGAACATAGTGAAAGGTCTGGAGGGGAAGACGTATGAGGACCATCACTTGGATTGTTCAGCTCGGAAAAGAGAAGACTGACGGGAGACCGCCTTACAGTCTACAACTTCCTCACAAAGGAAAGGAGAGGGGCAGGTGCTGATCTCTTCTCTCTGGTGACTAGATATAGGAATTGAGGGAACAGCCTGAAGGAAGGCAGAGGGATGGAGCACCTCTCCAATAAAGAGAGATCCTGGAAAAAATTGGAGTTCCTTAGCCCAGCAAAGAGGTTTTAGGGAGAACTTATATCAGTTTTCCAGCTCTTAAAGGGGTCCTAAAGGAAAGACGGGGAGGGAGTCTTTCTCAGGAAGTGTAGTGATAGGCCAAGGGTAATAGTTTTAAACTATAAAAGGTCTAGATTAAAGGTCTAGATTAAATATTAGTAGAAATTCTTCACTATGAGGGTGGTGAGGCACTGGAACAGGTTGCCTGGAGAAGTTGTGGATGCCCCATCCCTGGAAGTGTTGAAGGCTGGTTTGGATGGGGCTTTGAGCAACCTGATCTAGTGGGAGGTGTTCCTGCATATGGCGGGGGGGGTTGAAACTAGGTGATCTTTAAGGTCTGTTCCAACACAAACCATTATATGATTCTATGGTTCTATGATTCTAAATATGACAATTCTGAAGAATAGCCATAAAAAATGATGTAGAAGATATACAGATAAATGGCGTTCCCCAGTAAATTTCCCATTTGTTAGTGATGTTTATATCTGGAAGAGGAATGAGATATATATTCCTTCCATTTCGCAAACTTATGCCCACAGTCTAAGGATGCAGGTCAACAAACCTTTTCATATGTGTATATGTGTGTGTCATGGTGTACTCCACCTTCCAAACAATGTCTAATAACACACTCTAGTCCCATCATCTTCTTCTAGAAAACGTTCATTGAATCTGCTCACTGCATCTGTGTTTCTTCTTTTTTTATTATTTTTTTTTTCTTACTATTGTGTCAGATTAAGGAAAATAAATTTTTGTTGTAAAATCATTAAAGGGATAAAATATCACTTCAGAATTTCCTCTTATGGATGATCAATTTTAATAGAGTAAGAATAAAATTTAAAAAATCTAAAATAGGAATTATTATTATGTTTCTAACTCACCCAGATTTTTTATTTTTATTTTTTGGTCAGAATAGAGTCAGATTGTAAATGAGTTAAAGGAGGCTGTCATGGTTACACATCCACATATGTCTTCAGTATATTTCTGAAGACAAAATGATTTATAACTTCTTCCTAAAGTTAGGGTATTATTCAGTACTATTCTCTAGCACCAAATGCTAGAAAAATAATCTGTAAATACCTTTAGAAATGTAGCAGTTACAGAGAGGGTGTTAGAAGACATTTTACTTCTCAAAAAAATAACAAAAATAACTCAATGTCGCATGTGAATAATGTGAATAATAACACTTTAATAAGTGATTTCTCCTGAATGTCACACAAAAGAACAAATGAAGCAGATGAAGATCTATTGCAAAGACTTACATGTATGTGATTAGAAAGATGACAGTGAAAATACAGAGAATTAAGGAATCCAAACAACTTAGGCTGAGAGAAGATGAATGAATGGACAAAGATCAATAATGTTGAAATCTCCTATGTTGTCAAGCACCAGCAAAGAATTGATTGATCCGTAGCCTGAACTAATTAAAGTGTCATTGGTCACCTATAACACTCCAGTTTCAATACTGTGTAGATTTGTAAAACAAGCCTTGATCTTTGCATGCAATAAATAGATGGTAGCATGATTCAATTAGATAAGTACTCAACTGTCTGACGGACTTAATTTTTCTTGTGAAGGTAGGTTTACAGCAAGCTTTCAGCTTTATTCCTAATCACCATTCATAGCCTGCTATTCTTTTCACACTAACTACACTAAAGGTTTATTAAAAACAAAAAAATTAAAATGAAGCTATCCTAATACTGTTTTTCTTAATTGTCAGTTTACTTTTCTGACAGCCAAAGGTTTTCTTATTTGTTTGCCTTCTTTACTTGAGCCAAATGTAATACAATGTTCATTAAATGTGTATCTAACCACATTTTCATTTACATGAGTTAAAGTTGTAAAATGACTCATTTTCAGAGATATACACGTATATATATATGCATATATATATATATATTTTTTTTTCTGAATCTCTTCTTACTTACAAGTATGTTGAGCTACACTTTCTATTTCAGAGCATTCCTGGAGGTGATGTCTAAATCAGACTATTTTTCTTTGAATTTTTATTCCAAATGAAATTGTACAGGTTTGCAAAGTTGCATAAGAGGTTTAGGTCCCTTTATGTTAAAGTTTTGTTATTTGCCAGATATCTAGGAAGACTTATTGACATCAAAACCCTCTATTATAAGGATGAAAATACTTGCTTTAAACAATCTTAGAATCAGTAAAGGGCACCGATAGGATATCCAAGTTAAGTTAGTGAAGAGAAAATGTTTGAGTATGTATATTTCTAACTAGAGTCTTCAGAAATATTCAGTAGCATCAGTTTTCCCCATACATTCAGTATGGGACTCAGGCATTTTCTCTGAGAGTGTTCCAAGTATGAAGAAGCTGAAGAAAAAGAAACTGGGAGTTGCTTTTTTGGCTGCTATTGTATGTGGAACTCATGTGTCAGGTATAAGGTTCCTAGTCAAGCTCTTTAGATACATTTAGTGAGATAATATTTATCTCTGTATGAGTTTTAGGTGTAAGTGAAGTACAGAGCACTTTCACACTCATGAAATTTCAAATAATATTCAAAAATTTGTACTAATGAAAATAAAAATATGAAGAAATTCAATATATGTTTAGTGAGATCAAGATTACAATGCATGTATTTAAGTGTAACAAGACATATGGCTTGAATTTGAACAGAAATCACTGGTATGCCTTGAATGCATCCAAATTCAGAGGGGTTAGGATATATCTGCCCAAATTTAGATGTTTACAGCATAATATCAATACCAGAATTATTCAGCCTAGGTTACCTATATAGTTACTGGGGGTAATTGGGCATATTTATAACGCAGTTTATCCTATTTTTAAGAGGGAGTTTAAAGCAGGTAGACTGAATCACACTGTAAGATTGCATGTTTTTCTCATACTTTTCTGCATGTTTTTATGAAAGGAGACTAGATTTAGATGTATGTGTAGAATATTCTAACACTTAAATTAGAAGAATCCCACCTAAGACAATAGTCAATGAGTTTCAATATCACTCTTATTTTCCCTTTCAGAGTTCTTGAGTTCTTTCTTACTTTTCTTTTCTTAAACTTTCTCTCTCTTGGGGGGGGGGGGGATGTTGGGGGGGGGGGAGGGGCAAGAAATTTTAGTTTCTTATCCTTGAGATTCTTAGATATGATAACATTATTATTATTGTGTACAATTAAATGTTTTTGCAGTCCTTCTACCTACAATATAAAATAAGACTGAGGCCCCCCAGCATATACAAATAAAGTAAGAAAGTTTATTTTTCCAAAGATTTTATTCTCATGTATTAAATTGAGTGCATTCTGTTGAATTTTTCTTTAAAACTCAAACAATTATATTAACAAAACATTTATTTCCAAGATAAAAATGTGAGTTACACTTGAAGTTAGAGGTTTCTACCCTGATGTTTAAAATCCTTTAAAACAGGACTTCTGTAACAGAAAGCGTAAGAAATAAACTGAATCATCAGTTCAGATATATATTGGGAAATGTATAATTTAAAAAAATTTCTGGAATCAGAGCTATGAATAGGATTTGCTATCTCTATTATCTTTCAGAAGAAGGAAGATTTAAATATGACAATTTTACATGAAAATGTCTTACGTATTCTGAAAGTTTAAAACAACTAAGGCTAACATGTGTTTGCTTTGTGATTATAGTGCTTAAAAATACATTTTGACGCACAGAGACCTTAATGGCTACAAGAAGTATCTATTCCAAAACAGATATACAACTTGACAACTGTCATGTCAATGTCCATGATATTATGTATTACTTTCATTTATTTTTTTTCTGCTATTTTTACACTCTTAATGGATATAATATTTTCTTCCTTAAAAATAGTACAATTAGTAAAATAAAATAATGTTTCTGAAAAATGCCTTTAATAGAATTAATACAAAATACTTCAAGCTAAATTCACATCACTGAGACATTATTATTGGATTATCTTTCTTAAAAATGAAACTGTGTTGTTTTATCACCTACATATTTTTATTCATTTGTTTGTGTGATTATTATTATTCTTTAATATTTTAAAGCAAGTTTTAGGCATTAACAGTTTTCTTATTGGACAGAGAAGAATGAGCTGCAATTTAACACACTTTACATAGCTGTAAGAGGCCTTATAAGGAAATGAAACTGTTAATGTTCAGAAAAAAAAATTCCTCTATATGAGATTCTCATATCCTATTCTCAATTCATATCACTCTTTTATCTAATGATTTTGAGAACTAATTTAATTATTTTGAGATTTATTTTTTTAATTGAATGAAGAATGAATTTAATTACACTTTTAACAGAATCTAAATTCAAAAATGTACTTCTGAGGAACTTCAACATTAACATTTTTTAAAGAGAATTCCTAGTGACCAGCCAATCTTGCTCTGTTGTTCTAGATATTTTACATGTGGTATACCAGTCTTGAGAAATATAATATGATAACATATGTGTTTTGGGTTAACTTTTCTGTTCTGCTTGCCTTTTAATTATGTTTTGTGATAAGGAATCTTGATTATAAAATTAATCATGTTGCCAAGACTTATGAGTCTTTTTTAATGACGTTAAAACAGAGGTAAAAATTTGAGTCTTTAACAGTCTAATAAAACAGTTACCCCTGTTACATACTTTCCTTTGGTTCCCAGTGTTCTACATACATTTTGGAATTAAGAAATTTATATTTTCTTCTTACCTACACCAGAAGCCCAGAATATGTTTAACAACACTTGAAAGATCTTCATTTTTTTCAGATCTACTAGTCTCTTATTTCCTCCTAAAACAGTTGTTTTAAAAGCCACCAATATTCCAATATCTGAGCATGCAAATATGTGAAGCTGAAAATGAGAGCTTGTTTTAGTTGCCTGAACTTTGTTGCTTAATGCTAGGTAAGGTATCTTAGGGTACCATGCTCTATAGCCAGTGGTCCAGAAAAGTACAGATCTCATTTAAGTCACGTATGTGACAGTTGTAGATATCTTGCAAACTTTTAGTGCCTCATCTGCTAATAGACGCAAATTTCTTTGGATAGCTGACTCGTTTAAGATAGGAAGTATACTGAGAAAACACCAAAAGGAGAAATAAAATAAAATAAAATAAAATTTAAAAACCCTCTTATGCTAGTGCAAAGTCAAAACAAACACCTTCACTGAGTTTCTCTATGTTTGCATGAAAGCAAGATTTACATGAAATTAATCTTTGTTTTTCCATGCTTAAAAACCTCTGTTACACCAACAAAAAGCTGGCAATTAAATATGAAATTCAACTGAAACCAAGACATGAAAACTATATGTGCAGTATCTGTGAAAGAATCTTTGAAGATTTTCATTGCCATGATATGGTACCCTTTTGAAAGAACAGAAATTATTTGTTACTTAGCTGAAAATCTGACACTAGAATAAAAGTGAGATGTGTATTTTTTTCACTGAGCTTCTGCTATTAAAAGTACATGGTCATTTGTAGAAAATGTACCCCTGTCTATCACATAGTACAAAAAGCATGTTTCAAACTTGTCCAAGATATAAAAGAAGCTAGTTTCCTTGAATTTTCTTGACCTCTCTTTCACTTTCCCCTTTTTATTGTCCTGTCTCTGTTAGACTTTCTCTGCTGAAAAATGACAATGGCACATCTGAAACCAAATTGCAAGTTTGACAGTAGGGAAGAAATGGACACAGAAGCAAAATCATTTCTGTAAATACACTTGAACTTTTCAGCATAAAAGATTCTAACTGTTGTTTGACAAATTTCATCTTTTCCCTTTCTGTCCTTCTGTGTTCAACTTTCTCTTTGTTATGTTAACACTGAAAAGTTTTGAAATGCATTAAGACTTAAAAGTAAATTGGAAGCACTTAGCCATTGTTATGTTCGAAAACTCTCTTCTGAACTCTAAGCAGAAACTGATGTTCAAGGGATAATAATGGGCTTTAAGCTAGTTTGAAACTAATGAACAATAGATTCTTCTGATAAAATGTTTTAAGGGAGGGGGTGGAATTTAGTAAGGAATTAATAAGCTGGTGATCAGAAACAGAAAGGAACAGGAATTTAGACACAAATTTGATCCTGAAAACCCCACTCACCTGCTGTTTCAATAGGTGTCATAGGGAGCTTTTTTTTTTTTTTTTTTTTTTTTTTTTTTTCAGTCTTATGTTCCTAGACGAATGGAAGATCTATTTTGGATCATATATAGAAATGTGTTGTTTGATTAGAAGAAGCAAATTGGTGCTTTTCTCATGCCTATTTCTCTTTGAACCATCACAGACTGGAGGACAGATGAATCTCATTTAACATCTAACATAGTATCTAATTTAAACTGGTTGTCAATAGTGATTTGTCCCTTCCTAAGCAAAATGTCAGACATAATCAGGATGAACCGTCCTTGCAGGTTTTAACGTTTCTTTACAAAATGTGGAGAAACAATGAACTTGTATAGGTACTAAAGATAGATTACGAAACTTGGGTAAAAATGAACCACACTGCAGCTGAAGGTACATATATACTTTGTGTTGTATAGAAGATTTCAATTTGTACCTAATTATGCTACACCCTATTAACATAATGTGATCCCCACAAAAGATAACCTTTCCCTTCCCTGGCCTTCCCTCCCCTGGCCTTCCCTCCCCTGGCCTTCCCTGGCCTTCCCTGGCCCTGCTTAGCTTTGCCTTCCCTTTCCCTATCCCTTTCCCTTTCCCTTTCCCTTTCCCTTTCCCTTTCCCTTTCCCTTTCCCTTTCCCTTTCCCTTTCCCTTTCCCTTTCCCTTTCCCTTTCCCTTTCCCTTTCCCTTTCCCTTTCCCTTTCCCTTTCCCTTTCCCTTTCCCTTTCCCTCTTCCTTTCCCTTTCCCTTTCCCTTTCCCTCTTCCTTTCCCTTTCCCTTTCCCTTTCCCTCTTCCTTTCCCTTTCCCTTTCCCTTTCCCTTTCCCTTTCCCTTTCCCTTTCCCTTTCCCTTTCCCTTTCCCTTTCCCTTTCCCTTTCCCTTTCCCTTTCCCTTTCCCTCTTCCTTTCCCTTTCCCTTTCCCTTTCCCTTTCCCTTCCCCTTCCCCTTCCCCTTTCCCTTTCCCTCTTCCTTTCCCTTTCCCTTTCCCTTTCCCTTTCCCTTTCCCTTTCCCTTTCCCTTTCCCTTTCCCTTTCCCTTTCCCTTTCCCTTTCCCTTTCCCTTTCCCTTTCCCTTTCCCTTTCCCTTTCCCTTTCCCTTCCCCTTCCCCTTCCCCTTCCCCTTCCCCTTCCCCTTCCCCTTTCCCTTCCCCTTCCCCTTTCCCTTTCCCTTTCCCAGACCCTTTCTCCTCCCTCCAGGGTCCAGGAGTCCTGGGGGGAAGTCCTTGAAGCAAAGACTGAAGCAAAGAAAGCATTCTTTGTAAGAAACTATTCTTTGAAACTATCTTTGCCTTCTCAGCATCTCCTATTACCAGGACACCCCTCTCATTCAGCAAGGAACCCACCTTATCCCTAGTCTTCCTTTTACTGGTTACATACTTAGAAAAAATATATATATAAATATATTAATATATATATATTATTACCCTTTATCTCTTTTGCAAGCTTCACCTCCAGGTGGGCTTTAGCCTTCCTCGTTGAATCCCTGAAGGCCCTTCTATACTCCTCCAAGGGGACAGGCCCTTTTTCCACATTTTGTAGACCTTCTTCCTTTTGATCTTGTCGATGAACTCCTTACTCATTCACACAGGTTTCCTGCCCCATTTCCCCAATTTCCTACTCTTAGGGATGCACCGATCCTGAGCTTGTAAGAAGTGCTATTTAAATGTTGCCAAGAATTACACTGATACAGGGTCTAGAGAATGCATGCAGAGTCACTCAAGTAGCTAAGCTAGGCTTTCTTAGACTGAAAAAAGGAAACTAATCATGGTAAAATCACTGCCTCCAGTAGCTGAAGGGAAGCTATGAAGACTGTAAAGCCAAACTCTTCCCAACAGACAATATAAGAAGAGAAAACAAATACAAGAGCTAACGAACACTGCAGATTTTCAAGACAGATGAAGAGATCAAGACTCACGGACCAGATGTACTACAGAAATCCCTATTTCATTGTTGGAATACTGGATCACACGGACAACCAGATCCAACCTCCAACAATGCTGTGGTTCTCTACCTGTATGATACATGATTCCGCAAATTAAAACAGAGTATATTTGTTTGCTTTATTTATTTATTTATTTATTTTTCAGTTTTCTAGGGTTTGTATGATGCTTGTTTTGTCTTCTCAGAGGTATTTGGATGTGATGAATATTAATATCAGCAACCTGCCACTTGAGTTAGAATTTTAGCCTTCAACTGAGTCTAAAACCTCAAAATGATATGTCAAAGCAGTTCTGAATGTTTTTGAAAGACTCTGTGTTGCTTTGTGTAATTAGTTATTGTTGCAGCCTGATAACCATGGGCTTTATTTTTGCTTCATTTATCATTTATGCTTACATCTGTTCATGTTACTCCAACAGTAAAGTTTATAGAAAACAGAAAGAATCAATTTCTTTCATAAGTAATTTTGCCCATATTTTCAACAGAAAAGTGTGTTCGGAAGTATGCTTTTTTATCTACTTTGCATTGTTTGTATAGGAAAACTATATTATTCATATGTGCAATCAATAATTATGCATTCACAAGTGTAAATCATAGTGTGTTTTTTTTTTTTCTCTAGGCCAATAGTTGGTCAGTTATTAACTCCATATATGTGCAAATGTTGTGTGAAAAGAAATATGAGTTGTAATTTCCAAATATGCCTTTTTCCAAATATACCTTGGTGTTCTGATACTCAGATTCTCAGTAAATGAAATTTACTGATCTTGGTATAAATAGTAATGAGTGAAAATAAGCATGTGAGGAGTAATTCAGCTCTGATAAGAATAGTGGAACTTCAAGGCACTTAAGAACAGAAATATAAAGACAAATAATCTGGAGGGATGTCAGGAAATGATCTTGTAATACTGAGCATTCTTTTCTACACAGTTTAGATTATATTTGTTTCCCATAATGTTCTCTATACCAATTTACTGCAACATTGTTTTTAGAATTTTAGAATTTGCCTATAAAATCAGTTTTCAGTAAAAAATATCATTTTAATTGTCCTTTTGATAAAGATGTCAGAATTGATAAATTTATAATAAAGATGATACAATACAGAGTTTTAGTAAAATATACTGCAATTCAACAATATTCTACCAAAATGCATTGTTTAGGAGTAGATTCATTTTCAAAGAAAAAAAAAAAAAAGTATGCAGACTACTCATGTGTACAGCTCTTGGACATATTTTGCCTCCTCTTTTTTTTTTTTTTTTTTTTTTTTTTTTTTTCACACAGAAATACAAGATTATAAGGAATTCTAAAGTCCTTGTTGATTTTTTAAAAAGAAGTCTCTGCACAGCTTGTAAACTCATATGTACTAGAATGGAACGTGTGTGGGAATTCTGCTGGAAGACAGCATCATTATACATAATGCAAGGACTTGAGGATTTAAATGTTATCATTTAGATTTTATCAAGACATTATCAGTTACATTATATGTAATACCTAAATTACTCTGTCACTCTGTCTTTAACAAGCCTCTTTAATTCATTCCTTTATTTGTATTTTTTCTTTTGTTCGACCACTCTCTGATGCAATGCCCTTTTACCCCTTGTTCTAGCTGATTATAACTATAGCATTCTAGCATTATGGTTATAAAATACATTATGTTTCTTTATTAAATTGCTGATTTGTTCAAAACATTTGCTGTTAATTTTAAATATATTTATTCATTGCACATTCTAGAGGAGTTATATATTTGTGAGATTTTTTCCTTAACATAAGCAGTAAATTTGCTGCAATTTTTTTGCAACATATATTGATCCTGTCCAATTAACATGTAGAACTAGCTGCACAATGTTAATGATTGTCATATTTGAACTTCTCTAAAAAGATAATGATGTTTACAGTTTCAGCTACAGAAGAAAACCTGTAGGATATTGGTTATCTGACCCACAGTACTTTAAGATCTAACAAATACATGCACCACAAAAATCAGAGGTACAGCTAAGAAATCTTGGTTTTGTCGCTTTGAATTTTCTTCTTTCTGTATAATTCAGAATGATTTCACTACAGCCTGTGTCTCTATTTCACAGAGAAAGACATGTTCAGAATTCTTTGGAACCTCATTATGTATAGCATATATAAGACATAAAACATTAAAATGGTTTGATAATAGAAATCCTGCTTAAATTAATATGCTAGGAAAACAATAAATATGTATCGAAAAGCCAGGTATTTTGATATTTGACATAAATAATTTAACTTACTCCATTGAGATTAGTGACATTTTCCCAGACAGAATGTCTGGGAATTCTGTCTGAAAGAATTATTATACATGTGGTGCTTATAAGCAAATATAATTTTTGCATTTGCTGATAGAATTTCACATTTTGGGTTTATTATATTTCAGGAGTGGTTTTTTTTTGTTTGTTTGTTTGTTTGTTTTGTTTTGTTACTTTTTTGCTTAATAAGTGGTGAGAATATGATTAATCTTCTAAGGGCTACCAGTGCATCAATAATACAACAGCTATCAAGCTACCAAGACATCAACACTGCACATGGATCAAGTAGATACAGAAGATCTCTGATGGCATTTGAACATATCAAAATTAAATCACTGCATTACTAATGTTTTATCTCTTTTTCTATGTAATACATAGTTATATATTTAGTCTGGGTGGACTTGTCCCTTTCCACCCTCATTCATGAGTTCATGATTTAAAGATCACTGCAAGTCACATAACCAGAAACCAGAGAGCCTAGGCTATAAGAATTTGAACATGCAACAAGTAGAGCCTTATCTTATATGGCCATATAGCATACTCATATGGGGGAACTGAGATCCTAAACTTCTTTTTTCTCTATATTACTAGTTACCACGGTGTTTGTAACATATGTTCCCACTTAAACAAAAACTAATTTGTAGTCAAGTGATTACAAGGGAAGGAAGGAAGGAAGGAAGGAAGGAAGGAAGGAAGGAAGGAAGGAAGGAAGGAAGGAAGGAAGGAAGGAAGGAAGGAAGGAAGGAAGGAAGGAAGGAAGGAAGGAAGGAAGGAAGGAAGGAAGGAAGGAAGGAAGGAAGGAAGGAAGGAAGGAAAGATGTAGAAAGGGGGAAAAATTTTGAAATGTAAGACACTTTTGTTCAATGGCTACCTACCTATTAGTCTTACTGTAATGGTTTAGTGGGGACTGCTAGCGTTAGGTCAGAGGTTGGACTCGATGATCTTGAGGTCTCTTCCAACCTAGAAATTCTGTGTGATTCTGTGATTCTGTGATTCTGTGGAAGGTGATGTTTCTGTGCATGACTGTGCATGACTTTCATTTGACTGATCTTTTAAAATTAATTGGCTATTTCACAAAGTTATTTAAAGAGGAAATGAGCATTTAAAATTGATAATCTTATTTTATTCAATGGGCAAATCATGACAGTTCTAGGGAGCAGCCACACCCCTCAGTATAAGAGTGATTTCCTTTACCTTTCACATTTCCTTTTTTTGTGAACACAATACACTGCACTGAAATAGTCAAAGCAGAATATATTAATGAATATTTACTTATTAAACAAATGTTTTGAAGGCCAAGAAACTTAAAGCTAGGGTACTAAATGTCCATTTATGCCTCATTAGTTTCTATTTTAATGCTAAGTAAATATTAACTCAGACAAAAAAAAAAAAATCAAATTGCAATTAAAAATCTTCCTTATAAGCTATTACATGTCCTCTGTTGGGGTTGTCTTTCAAACAAGCAAACAAATGCAGTTATGCCTAAGACTCAGATACTCAGACTGATGGAAAGGAAAAATGTATAACAAACCATATTTTCATTCAATCTTATTATTAAAATTCATTTCAGTAATAACATATATGCAATTTCATTATATTGGAGGCCATATACAAAAACACAAGTTTTAGTTATTCCTGTGTGCATGTATAACAGTGATCTAAACAAGATTTACACTCCCATCTCTGATGATAGTTATGTTGGGTCCTTATATTTGTCCATCACTATCAGGAAAATCTATTTTAGAAACAACTTAATAATAAAGGAAAAAGTGTTGCAAATTAAAATGAGATGTTATTAACCATTATTTGTCACTTCCTTTAGTATTTTGTCCTTGGATTCTGTTACTGCCATTTCCATAATCAACAGGGGAGATACCCAGACTCCAGAAATAACAAAACTCTTCTTGAAAGCAGTCAGTCCTGAGGATAAGATATCACAGTGGCAATTTATTTAACTGTATATAATGTCAAACCATGACTAATAATATGAGCAAGCTTCCTTCTGAAAAAAAAAATGAATGTGTTCACACATTTATACGTTATACATTGATAATGGTATTATTTTTGATAATGCTTTTGTATATTAAGAATGATAGCCACATAAGTTAAAAAATAGAAACAGCAGTTCAGATTTGGCCAAACCTTCAAGGTATTGCACTAAGTGTGATTAAACACAGATTTTTTTTTTTTCCTTATTTTCTGTACTGCAAACGTGACATTTAACATACATTACCACTGTCTACTAAAAGTTTCTGAACAAGCAAAAAAAAAAGATGTCGTTAGTAGCTTTGTTTTGCAGTATGAAGTTAGGCATGAAATTATGGAATTGTAATCTGTAAATTCTCTTAAAAGGCATCTACAGATCCAGAACAAGCTTTTTTGGTTTTATATTTTCCTTTTTTTATTATTTTATTTTTTTATATATATATATTTTTTTTTCCTTTGCTTTGTTTTCTTATTGATGAGGACTGTGTCTGAGAATGTAAGTTATGATGCTTTCAAAATGATGTTGACTTTTTGGATTCAGCATTGATTAGAATAAAACTAAATCCTGAGATTTTTATGTTTTGTCTGTACTCTTCTCATAGAAGAAAAAAAATAAATCACAATAAAATGGGGAAAGTAGAACAGGATAACTTGGTCTACTGATTTGAAAAGCTAGTTAATTCAGCTCTACAAAATTTCTTCTATGGAATATTGCTACAAAGAGAATCATGGAATCATATAGTTTGTGTTGGAACTATCTTCAAGATAGAAGAACTTCAAGATAGAACTTTCCACTAGATCAGGTTGCTCAATCTGACTTTGAGCACTTGCACCCACAAATTCTCTCGGCAACCTGTTCTAGTGCCTCACCACCCTCAATGTGAAGAATTCCTTCCTTTTATTTAAAATCTATCTTTCTATAGTTTAAAAATATTACCCCTTGTTCCTATCACTACACTTCCTGAAAAAGAGTTTCTCCTGAACTTTCCTGCAGGCCCCTATCCCCAGAGCCTTCTCTTCCCTAGGCTAAACAATCCTAACTCTCTCAGCCTGTTTTAGGAGAGGTGCTTCAGTCCTTTCAACATCCTCATGGCACTTCTCTGGACCTCCTCTTGCATGGACAAGAAAGTCCATGTCTTTCATGTGCTGGGGGCCTCAGATCTGAATGCAGTACTCCAGGTGGGGTCTCACAAGAGCATAGGAGGAGAATCACCTCCCTTGACCTGCTGACCGTACTTCTTCTGATGCAGCGCAGAATACAGTTGGCTTTCTGGGCTGCAAGTGCACATGTTTATGTTGAGTATCAACAAACACTGCCAGGTCCTTCTCATCAGGGCAGATCTCAGTAAAAGAAGAATAAAAAGAAACAATAAAAAATATTTGTTATTGAAGGTGTTGATAAATGCACCGTTTTTATATCATGACTGGGGTGTGAGAGTAGAAAATGACAGAATCCTCATGGCAATCAATGAAATTGTCATTAAATATGGAAAACAAACACAGATTTTGGCCTGGGCCTATGTGATTAGAGAAACCATTGGTGGCTAGTGTTGACAATTTTGTATATGCAAATAAGTAGTTAATATAACAGTATCTTGTGAGTCAAGTGGACTATATCCACTGTTGTCCAATGCAAAGGGAGAACCCCAAGACAGAAGCATTGTCAATATAGATCATTCCACTAACCAAGACCTAACATCATCTGATCAATGAGTATCATGCACCTCTGGTGCTGGTCCAAATAGAAGTTAGAGGGAAAGGAACACTGACTGTATCCATGTGTTGCAGAATAGAAATCTGGGAGCTGGAATTACTGTCCACCCACTCTTCACATCCTGCTTAGTAAATGCATTTCAGATTATGTCACTTATAGATGTGATTCTGTTCTTATATCCATTCCATGTAAATCCCCCGTTCATCTGGTGTCTAGTGCTGGACTAGATGTACAATATTAATGGACCTGGATTCTTATTACATTTATATGTAATTTAGTTTCTTCTTTATTTGTGAATTAAGTCATAACCAAGTTAACTGTTTTGTTCAGCTATGATGTTCTCATGATGTTCTCAACTTTCTTTTCCAGCAGTGTATTCAAGTAGCAAGTGAACAGTAAAAATAAAATAAATTAATTAAAAAAAAAAAGTAAAACATACATACTCTAAAAACATTATAAAAGTAGTATATCTTTATTTAAAAAAAAAAAAAAAAAAAAAAAAAAAAAAAAAAAAGAAAGATAAAAAAAAGCTCTAAATCGAGTGTGATTCATAACCTGCAATGAGTTAGTGCTGTGGGAGAACAGCAGTTCTAAGATATTAAATAGATATCTGTTATTTTGCCAGATATTTTCTTGTCTTTCATAGTAAATACAATGACATAGTTCTGTAAGAAAGATTTTTAAGAAGATGTTCTAACTCAGAAATATTAGTTTTCATACCTTTGTAGCTTCCTTTGGGGAATACTTTATTACTTAGCAGAAGTTGGGGAAACATTGCATTGCCTGAGGAATAATCCATTTTCCCAATTTTATTATGCATTCTTACTTACTTATTCTTATTATACCATTACTACAGCCTTGCTGTAGATTCAGTACAATTCTTAAGATTAGACAACAATTACTGTTTCAAATCAATCATTTTTAGATGCTACAGTTGAGTAATACTAATTTTGATTGTAGGAATAAACTGATAAAATAAACTGATAATGAATCTGATAAAATACATCTAACTACAATTTAGTGGTACTGGGAAGAATGAACTTGAACATGTGAAAAATTCAAGGTGACATTTTAATTATCTGGTTGTTAATGTGTTTCCTCCAATTCAGTCCAAACCAAAACAAAGTTACAGAAATGCTTGAGTTGCATTTACAAGAAGAGAAATTGTATTCATGGAATTAAAAAATGTTTTCAATCCCAAAATGCATTTGCTCTTTATTTTTTATTTTATTAAATTATATTAAATTTGATTTATTTATTTATGTAGTTTAGATTGTGAATTTAGGTACTCCCTTTTAAACTTATTATTTTTAAAGTATTAAAAAAATAAAAAATAAACTTTATGATTCCAGAAATGTAGCTATTGGTAACAGTTCTGTTGTGTTAAAATCTCTTGCAGGGAAACACACCTAGTTTCTGGAAAACAGTACATGCCATATTGCTTACTATTTGGTATGTACTGCCATCATACTTTTGTTTTATCTCCATCTGAATAGTCATATATATGTTGAGAATTTTGAATTACAAGTTTGAACCAATTCCTCTGGATTATTTCATGTACCTTCATATGTTTTTTTGGATGTGTTTTTTTTTTTTTTTTTTTTTTTTCAAAAATAAAATTACAGTTAATTTATATCACAGAATCACAGAATTTCTAGGTTGGAAGAGACCTCAAGATCATCGAGTCCAACCTCTGACCTAACGCTAGCAGTCCCCACTAAACCATATCCCTAAGCTCTACATCTAAACGTCTTTTGAAGACTTCCAGGGATGGTGACTCAACCACTTCCCTGGGCAGCCTGTTCCAATGCCTCACAACCCTTTCAGTAAAGAAGTTCTTCCTAACATCTAACCTAAAACTCCCCTGCGAACTTAAGCCTATTCCCTCTCATCCTGTCACCAGGCACGTGGGAGAACAGACCAACCCCCACCTCACTACAGCCTCCCTTGAGGTACCTATAGAGAGCGATAAGGTCGCCCCTGAGCCTCCTCTTCTCCAGGCTGAACAAACCCAGCTCCCTCAGCCGCTCCTCGTAGGACTTGTTCTCCAGGCCCCTCACCAGCTTCGTCGCCCTTCTCTGCACCCGCTCAAGCACCTCGATGTCCTTCTTGTAGCGAGGGGCCCAAAACTGAACACAGTACTCAAGGTGCGGCCTCACCAGAGCCGAGTACAGGGGGACGATCACCTCCCTAGCCCTGCTGGTCACACTGTTTCTGATACAAGCCAGGATGCCATTGGCCTTCTTGGCCACCTGAGCACACTGCTGGCTCATATTCAGCTGACTATCAACCATCACTCCCAGGTCCTTCTCTGCCTGGCAGCTCTCCAACCACTCATCTCCCAGCCTGTAGCTCTGCTTGGGGTTATTGCGCCCCAGGTGCAGGACCCGGCACTTGGCCTTGTTGAACTTCATGCAGTTGACCTCAGCCCATCAGTGCAGCTTATCCAGATCCTCCTGCAGAGCTTTCCTACCCTCAAGCAGATCGACGCATGCACATAGCTTGGTGTCATCTGCGAACTTACTGAGGGTGCACTCTGGTGAGGCCGCACCTCGAGTACTGTGTTCAGTTTTGGGCCCCTCGCTACAAGAAGGACATCGAGGTGCTTGAGCGGGTGCAGAGAAGGGCGACGAAGCTGGTGAGGGGCCTGGAGAACAAGTCCTATGAGGAGCGGCTGAGGGAGCTGGGCTTGTTCAGCCTGGAGAAGAGGAGGCTCAGGGGTGACCTTATCGCTCTTTTTAGGTACCTCAAGGGAGGCTGTAGCGAGATGGGGGTTGGCCTGTTCTCCCACGTGCCTGGTGACAGGACGAGGGGGAATGGGCTTAAGTTGAGCCAGGGGAGTTTTAGGTTAGATGTTAGGAAGAACTTCTTCACTGAAAGGGTTGTGAGGCACTGGAACAGGCTGCCCAGGGAAGTGGTGGAGTCACCATCCCTGGAAGCCTTCAAAAGACGTTTAGATGCAGAGCTTAGGGATATGGTTTAGTGGAGGGCTGTTAGCGTTAGGTTGGAGGTTGGACTCGATGACCTTGAGGTCTCTTCCAACCTAGAAAATTCTGTGATTCTGTGACAAAAACATATCAGAGTATATGCAGCAGTTTAATAGCATAGTGTCAGTGTAAGTGTTTAAGTTTAGTAGTATCATGTGTCAGTGTTTTAAGTTTATGTCTCAATCCCTTTAGTGTAAAATGTAGTGTATACTTGTTTGTTGGCATGGTATAGTCTAATTATTCTGAACAACAACAACAACAACAAATCCAATTTATTTGGTATGATAATATTCAAATAAAAAAATATATATATATGTTTGGACCCATATGATTTTTATTAGAGAGGGTCTTCCTGGTAAAGTTAAAAGAGAAAAAAAAAAAAAAAAAAAAAAAAAAAAAAAAGCAGGCAGTATATTTTTTGCATCATAAATATGCTAAAAGCTAAAAGTATTTTTTTTTTAAAAAAAGTCTTACTGTACAGTAGATTAAGAACAAAAATTTCAGCCTAAAAAAAAAAAAAAAGTAAAAAAAAAAAAGTTCCTTTTCTTTCCTTTTCGTTCCTTTACATTCCTTTTCTTGGTGTGATGAATAACTATCAATTCATTACTCTTTGGGGATTGTTAGATTGCATATAATTTTACAGTCCTTAAAGAGGTGTCAACCTTCATGTAAGAGTTTATAAGACATCTGAATTCCAGCAGTTAATATTTTTCTATATACATGCTTTTCACAACTAATTGCCACCTTTTGTTCATATCATGGAATGTATAATCTAAAGGTAAGAAAACTAAGAAAACTTGTTTGCTTAATAATGTTTAGAAAGGGTGTTTGCTTAATAATGCTTAGAAGTCTGTGGCTATAGTCCAACTGGGTTATTTCTTGCTGTCAACATAGTAGTTTTTTGTTGTTGTTGTTTTTTTTTTTTTTTTTTTTTTTTTTGGTGTGTGTGTGTGTTGTTTTCTTTTTCTTTTTCTTTTTCTTTTTTTTTTCACCACAAAAGATGGAAAATAAAGCCCATTCATGTAAGAGCAGCATATAGTTGAATATAACCCTTCCATTCAGTTTAAAAGATAAATCAATTAAATATTAAAGTGAAAATTTGTGTGTATTTTAAAAATAAAGATTAAAAAAATGAAAAACCTCAGTACATTATCTCACAGATGCAGAATGATGCAGAATGATTTTAATTAAAATCAATTTTATTTAAAAGTCAAACAAATAAATAAATAAATAATAAGCAAATAATTTAGTTTAATTTAATAAATAAATTGTATTTAAAATTTAATTAAAATCAATTTTGATGTTAGAAGTAATTATGCTTAGGTTGTGAAGAACGACATGTCAGAAGAAATAAGGACTTGTGATTTCATCTAGTTAATTGCAGTGTACAGTAAAAACACCTCTCAAGGAGTCATTCACTTCCAGTTTCCCTAAAGCCCAGTGCCACAGCAAGCTGTCAGGGAGTAAACAAAGAAAAAGAAAGACTGTAACTAGACCATTAGCTCAACAGCTTGACTCTTTTTGAACAACACGTTGATTCAGGACAGGAATATAATTGAACAGATAAATTTTACAATTCTCACTTTTCCAATTCTCTAGCCCATGCTCCATCTCTCTCTTTCTCTCTTTTTGGATTCGTGACAAAAAGAGAAGCAACTGAAGGAAAAAATATGTTGAGAAATTAGTAGTTGATTCCAAAATCCCAGCAGGCTGAAAGCCCCCAGACTAACAACCTGACTCACTGCATTGTAACATGCCTTGCTGCCTTATAAATTGAGAAAAGGTGCAAGAAAAGGCATTTCATATCCTTGTCTTCTGATAAACATAAAAATGTAAAACATGACCAACTGTCTCTCTTGCAAGGATGCAAATAAGTTTGTTGTTGTTTTTTCAGTTTACAGATGCTGAATGGTAGCAATGTCTCTTATTATTGACAGCTATACTTTTTATGTTTACTTCTATGTTCATCTTCCTGTTTTCCAAAGTTAATACCAAAGACAGATTACACAGAATAGTATTTCTCTTTGATGAAGAAGTGACTCCTTTTTAAAAGCCTAAACTGCTCATACTAGCAAAATATTTCTGCTCATTATTTTCTTTTGCCACATGAGACCATTGACAAAGGCTGAATCAAGGCCACTAAAATCTATTTCATTTTTGACCTTTATGTCCTGCAGGCTACTGTGATTTTCATCCATTTATAGAATTTCTAGAGTAACATTGTACATACATGATTCTGAAAAAGACTGGAGAAATGAAGAATGGTTTTCTTCAAACGGGATAGCCATTGCAATTAGAAAACAAAGTACATTTCATCAGGTAGGTCAAAACATAAATTCACTTTTAGTATCTCATACAGATCTCCAGTGCATTTGAATTTCTTCATGTCTTGCTGAAATGCTAGAATCCTCTGCCTTTTTTGGAGTGTGATTTCTGTGTTACAACATTGCAACATTAATAAGATGCCCCTAACGCAAAGCTTTTGACACCTTGTAGAGTATGGCTTTTTTTGTGTACTTTTAAATAGTATTCTGTGTAATCTGTCTTTGGTATTAACTTTGGAAAACAGAAAGAGGAACATAAAAGTAGACATAAAAAGTACATTAAAAAATACAGTGGTATTTAAAGTTAATACAAGACTGCGTGTCTTTTAATTGTCAAATAATAAAGATCATGAACTTGTATGAGATCCATGATTTAGTAAAGAGGTGAATTTGATGTTTAAACATTATTAAAACAGTCCTTAGGGATTTCAACATAACTGAAGTTCATTTCTAATGTTATTGAATTCAATTTGTTGGTAATTTTTTTTTAATGAGTAAAAAATACAAGACAATTATAGGACGCATAAAGGGAAAGGAATAAATGAAGAAAAATAGACTATAATATGAATTCATTCTTTTTATACTTTTACACTCTTATACAAGAGTAATATTGAGTAAAATCTGTTAAACAAAAACAAACATTGTACAATTTATAGTCACTCATATACCTTGAGATAACTATATTTATTTAAAATATATTTTGATGAAGAAAAGCATATAGACCCATGCAAATAACTCCAGAATATTATCATTTAAAGTAACTGGAAAACAAACAAACAAACAAAAAACACAACTTTTGAACTTGAGCACATAAGCTTTAGATGTATGGCTTATTTTTAATTGTAATAGTTGCTTGTGCTGGATTGAAAATGTGTGATGAATATTATGTGACTTGAACATATTTGGTATTGTATATTGTGCTTAGTTTTCACAGAATCACAGAACTGTAGAGGTTGTAAGGGACTTCAAAAGATCACCGGGTTCAACCCCCCTGCAGGTTCCTCAGAGCAGGCTGCCCAGGTTTTGAATAGACAGGCTTTGAATATCTCCAGAGAAGGAGACTCCACAACCTCCCTAGGCAGCCTGTTCCAATGATCTGTCACCATCACCATGAAAAAGTTCCTTCGCATGTTGGTGTCCTGTGTTCTAACTTGCAGCCGTTGCCCCTTGTCCTATCCCCACAAACCACTGGGCATCTCACTACATGTTGAGTTATTGAGTTGCTTGAGCATGTGCAAAGAAGCTCAACAAAGCTGGTGCAGGGACAAAACAAAACAAAACAAAAACACAAAACAAAAACAAAATAAAACAAACAAACAAACAAAAAAAGATGACTTATGAGGAGCGACTGAGGGAACTGGGGTTGTTTAGCCTGAAGAAAAAGAGACTGAGGGGAGGCTTTATCACCCTCTACAACCACCTGAAAGGTGGTTGTTGTGAGGAAGGTATTTGTCTCTTTTCTCAGAACACAAGTGATGGGACACAAAGAAACAGTCTCAAGTTGCACCGGGGAGGGGTAAATTGGACATTAGGAAGAATTTCTTCACAGAGGATGGTCAAGCATTAGAACGGGCTGCACAGGAAAGTGGTGGAGTCACCATCTCTGGAGGTATTTAAGAGATGTGGACATGCATTCAGTGATGTGGTTTAGTGATGGGAGTTGGTAGGTCAAGTTAACAGTTGAACTTGATCTTGAAGGTCTTTTCTGTGTCTTTTCACAAAGAAAAAAAAAAAAAAGAAAAAAAAAGAAAAAAAAAAAAAAAGGAAATGCTGTACTTTTGCTGTATTTTCAGGTATGTAGCCTAGTGCTCATTTTCACTTCCATTCTTCCATTGACCCATGTATTTCTTTTCTGATGAACTATGAACCCTCAATAACACTTCCAGAAGATACAAAAATGGGAAAAACAGTAATAAGAAAACTAGTAAGAGACAAAGGAAACATATTGTAAAAAAGTAGAGAAAAAGAAAATACTGAGAAGGGCTTCATAGAAAGTTGCACTTTGCTGACAGTGGGAAATCCATTGAACACTGCTGCTCAGTCATAATCTTTCAGATAATCTGTGAGTAACCTGCAAGAACTTTAGTAACATGATGTTTTTAAACAAAGTGTAAGTATATGGATATTATATTGTAAGTTCACTACTGTAAATATCCTCAGTGTAGACTTTCTATATGTCATACAGTTTTCTGTAGGCTTCTTGAGGAAAAATAAAATAAAATAAAATAAAATAAAATAAAATAAAATAAAATAAAATAAAATAAAATAAAATAAAATAAAATAAAATAAAATAAAATAATAAAATAAAATAAAAAAGGTAAAAAAAAAATGGAAAAGAAAAAAGAGGGGGAAAAAAAAGGAGGAAGAAACACATATTGTCCCAAATTTCCCTTTGCAGTCTAGTGTGATTTTGCATTTAGAAATTATAGATTTAAGTGATTAAAGTGATGAAAGAATATAGGTAGTGAATATATATATATATATATATATTAACAATTTCCTACATCTTCATAGACATGTCATCTGGAAAATCCCACGGTTAATCTTTCTAAGGACAAAGTTATAAATTTTTTTGTGTTAGTGGAAAATAGTTATTTTTGTTATTTTCTACCTAACTGATATCTTTCTGATATCTAGTCTTTTAGGTTGGCAAGATCATCAAAGTACTTTATTTCAAGATGATAACATTCAAACTTTATGTGCTGGTATGGTGAGTTGTAATGGTCTATATTGAAAATGAATAAAGTAGGTGCTATTATGGTCAGGTTCCCTTTTGAGAAAACTTGCAAAATCTTATCTTATCCCCACTTTTCTATGTTTGAACTTTGGTAAGCATGATTAAAAAATGCTCAGAGTTCTACATGTAGATGCAAACGGTGCAAATTTCTATGTCTCAGCTATATCTTTATATTCCTGGGAGAGAACAGGGCATTATTAAGGTGAATGTCATTTGATTTATTGTGGACCATAATGGGAGTAACTTAAATAAATAATTCTGTAGTTAGGGAAGTTTAAATAAATAACTGTGGGACTCCTGGAACACTGATAGTAATGTTAAGCTCCATTTCCCAAGTAATAGGAAATAATAGGGCTTGACTATTCTGAAATGCATATGCAAGCTCACATGAAAAAAACAAACAAACAAACAGACAGACAGACAAACAAAAACTTACAAAGACTGAATCTTTACTATATCTTAGTATTTCACATTCTAGCTCTATTTGAGCAATACTGGGTCTTTGGGTTGCTTTGAACATCTACTTAAGCTATTGTTTTCACTCTTTTTTTTTTTTTTTCTTTTTTCCGTAATTAGTCAGTTTTGCTGCCCTATAAACAGCTATTATACAGAGGTAGAAAGGCTCCTTGAAGTAGCATCACTGCTAAAGAAATGCACATCACATTTCAGCTCAAGTCACTGTCTCAGAAGCAGCCAGATTGCTGCATGGATAATGACCAAGTATGAGGTACTCTCATTTTCAAATCGAATGAATGCAGGTTAGGGGTATATTTTAATTTCTTTTTTACTCTGGCTCAGCAAACTCATTAGGAATTTAGATGGGACTAACTTCTTAATTCCAGATGCTTAGAATGCACACGTGCATCTCAGTTAGACACTGCAGGCTATCATTATAGTCAGCTACCCATTACTGTCAAGGGATAGATATAGATACATTTAGGGAGTGATTAATTTCATCCTAAAGCAGCTGCCTAAAATAGGGTATGCTAATTGCTCCCCAGAAATATATATATATATATATATATCCCATTGATCATAAGGGGAGATTGGATCAATAGTTCAGTGTAGCAGAACAAAGTAAAGGGAGATAAAGAGACATTTGCACACCTGGTGTTTTAGGAACTTTGACTAACAGACTGCTGAATGAGTTAGGTAAGGCAGAAAATACGTAGTCAAAATCAGGGGCTCAGTAACTAGAAAACTCTTTAAATGTCCCCACAGGGAAGGAATGGGAATTTAGGTATTATTTTTGAATTATGTTTTAAATGATTACAGGCAACTTTGAATTTGATTTTGCCACCTTTCTTTCTTTCAAATAACCAAGAAATTGTTAAGTCTTTGTTTTTCATAAGCACGGGGAGACCCAATTTCACTTACTTATTAACAATAAATTATTTTTACTTTGTGTTAGCATTATTTATTTATTTATTTATTTATTTTCCTCTAAAGAAAAACACCCTTAGCAATTTGAAAGATTCTTTCTGGAGACATAAAATTTCTATCTCACTGGGTGTGTGGGGTAGCATTAAGAACTCAAAGAAAATTTAAGATATTATAATAGTATTCTAAATAGAAAATCTCCAAGGTAGTCCATGTAAATGCATTTACATTGTCTGAAGATTGTTCTTCACGCTGACTGTCGAAGGGTCAGTGGGTTTCCAGGCCTAAGACTGAGATCTCACATTAGGGGTTTCAAGATTTAAACAGAATACAAATTAGTTCCAGGGCATCATAAGAAGTGTAATCTCCTTAACAGAGAGGGAGCTGCCATTCCTGTAAGGCATTTGACATGGTCCCAAATGACATTCTGTTCTCCAAATTGGAGAGATGTGGGTTTGATAGGTGGACCATTCAGTGGATAAACTTGAAGGCTGCACCCAGAGAGTGGTGATAAATGGCTCTATGTCCATGTGGAGGCCAGTGACAAGTGGTGTACTCAGGGGTCTGTTTGAGGACTGGTAATGTTTAATATTTTTATCAATGACATAGGCAGTGGTATCAAGCATCATCAGCTTGGTGTCACCAGCAAATTTGACCGATGCAGTTGATAAAACAGAAGGAAGCAAAGCCATCCAAAGGGACCTGGACAAGATGGAGAAGTGGGCCCAAGTGAACAGACCTCTTGAGGTTCAAGAAGTCTAAGTGAAAGGTGTACCTGAGTCACAGCAATCCCAATCATGAGCGCAGACTGGGAGAAGAACTTATTGAGAGCAGCCTTGCAGAGAAGAAAGTGTGGGTTCTGGTGGACAAAAAGCTCGACATGAGCCAACAGTGCATCCTTGTAGCCCAGAGGGAAAACTGCATCCTGGGCTGCATCAAAAGCAGTGCAGCTAGCAGGTTGGAGAAGGTGTTTGTATCGTCGTTGTCGTCGTCGTCCCAGCTCTGTCCTTGTGAGGCCCCATCTGGAGTACTGCATCCAGGCTTGGGGCACCCAGCACAAGAAAGTTGTGGACCTGTTAAAGCAAGTTCAGAGGAGTGTCACAAAGCTGGTCAGAGGGCTGGAGCACTTCTCATATAAAGACGGAGAGAGTGGGGGATGTTCAGCCTAGAGAAGAAAAAGTTCCAGTGAGACCTCATTGCAGCCTTTCAATACTTCAGGACTTAAAGGCAGCTTATAAAAAAGATGGAGAGTGACTTTTTACTTGGGCAGACAGTGATAGGACAAGCGGGATGTTTTTTAAATTAAAGGACACCAAAAATTAGATTAGATATTAGTAGGAGATTCTTCATTCAGAACGTAGTGAGACAGTAGAACAGGTTGTCCAATGAGGTTGTGCATGCCTCATCCCTAAGTTCAAGACCTGGCTGAATGGGCAGTGGGTTGCCCTGGGCAAACTGATCTAGTGGGTGGCATACTTGTTCATGGCAGGGGGGTTGGAACTAGAGGATCTTTAAAGTCCCTTCCAGCCCAAGACATTCTATGATTCTATGATGATCTCCTGGCATTGGGCACCTCCCTGGGAATAAGGATGAACTAAGGCCAGGCCATAAGTAGGTCAGGCTTGGCAAGACCCTTGGTTGGCCAGGGCAGGGCCATGAGGAGCTGGAGACCAGCTCTGCTGGAAGCTAATTGGGGCAGGGGCTGACAATCTCAGGGGGCTGGCATGGGGTTCTACAGGTCAGTGCCAGTAAGACTTGTTTAAATCTTTCAAGTCCTTGGCACTGTGTCTTCAAACCTATGCTCTGATTTGCACTGTGTGTTTCATATCTGTGCACAAAGAAAACAGAAATGGAAAGTTAATATTGAGCTGCAGGGATATATTCATATTATGATGTAGCTGTTGGCTAAACTAATGAAGTTACTAAATCAGCAATGAGAATATTTCATAATCTGTGAGGAAGAGGTTATTATGGTTATGATGTTTTGAACAGCCTGTAAAAATCCAGCATTCCATAGTAAATTAACAAAGACATAATGAACAGAAAAATAGGATGGATATTAATCTGATATATTTTCGTAAAGACCATATGCAGTAGTGTCACAAAACCATTTTATAATCTGTAAAGCAAAAACTGTTCTTGCAGTCACAAAAACTGCTGATGCAATACTAACATAAGAGAAGTTGTGAATTGTAATGAAGGCCTATGATAATAACAAGGAAAAATAAAGCTGGATAGGAAGAGTCCAATAACTTGTAAATAAGGGACTACCATGCAACTTCAGATCTCATTTCAGAAAGTGAGAAAAATTCATTAGTAGAAAACAGAAACTATCATCAGAAATACATTGAAGCTGATTATCATTATAAACTAAACTACTGAGATCTGAATAAAAGTTGTAATATAGTCATTTAGAATACTTGTATTTTCTATAAATTAAAATAACTTTATATAAAGAATGATCATGGCTTACTTTTAAAAGTAAGTAGTGTCAGCTTTGCATACCTACCTCTGTCTTTAATATGTGAGTCTTCCTCAATATTCCAGCTTCACTGTGTTAGAAGACACTAGGTAGTGGGAAGAAGTTTTGTACAAATTCTGAAGTTTAAATCTGGAGTAAAATTCAGTATAGGACTCAGCCACCTAAATTGGAATTTAAACACACACACAAAAAAAAAAATAAATAAATAAATAAACAAATAAAATGAATGAATGAATAAATGAATAAATAAGTCCAAAAGCAAGATTCAAAATCTCAGATAATCTACTAATAGTGAAAACACAGAAATTCTATAGCCATCTTAAGATCTGCTTTCTTTCAAATTACTCAAATATTTACAAATTCTGCTTCTGTACATGGACAGAATCATCTTTCATTTGAGTGAGTTGAGTAACTGGGTGTCTTACTGCCAACTTCATTTAATCATGGATCATTCTCAGAGTACATCTGTCAGACTGGTGTTTTGACAGAAATGTAATGAAAAGTTGTTTCTTTTAAGTAATTAGGGCAATAGATAATTCTGCTCTGTTTCTAATCTAATAGGTTTTCAAATACAGCAAAGGTCTTGTACATTCACTAAAGATTATTTGTGTGTATTGTATATGTGCAAATTTTCAGTTGACTCCTCCTCCCTCTTCCCCCACTTTTAGGTGGCTAAGCAATTGTTGATCATGATAGGGTATCCAAAATGACTTATTCTGATAGTATGCATGCAAAAAGAAGAAAAAAGATATTAGCCATTTCTGTGATACAAGTCTTTATTAGTTCACCTACAACTAAATTAAGATTTGAGAACTATCCATTCACCATTAAAAGTGACTTTGATTATATAGGTTATGTAGATTTTACTGTTCAGTAGAACTTAATGGTCAGATGACAGAGATACCTTTTTCAGGCAAGAGTTTAAGGTTGCACAGACACCATGGAGACTTTTTCTTACTTTGGAACAGGATACAGAACGTTCCACCATTGCCCATTTATCAACTATGTAGTGCTACAGTTAAGAGTGACTTAAAGCAAAGTAAAAAGTCATATTTTGCTTGTTTATCATAGCAGAGGGGGAAGGCAGCTGAGCAGAACAGCCATAGGACTTTGGGGCAGCTCCAGCCCTGGGTATGGGCACCTCCACTGGGACAGGGATGGACCAAGATGGGGAAAGGATTTGGGTGTGGGCAGGCAGGCCAGGGCTATGGAGAGATGGAGAATGACTCCACTGCAGTCTTATTGGGGCAGGGACTGACAGCCTTCTGGGATGAAATGGGGTTCTGGGCCCAGCGCCAGGTAGAGGGAGCCCTGAGGGAGGTGCCCTCCAGGTCTCCCCTCCCAGCAGTGTGTCTTCATACCCTACAGAACTCAGAAGTGGACTGCTGTGGTCCCTTTGATTGCTGTGAGCTGGGATTTTTCAGGCCACACAGAGGCAGGGAATGGATAGCTAGCTCTAAAAAAGACACAACATGGAAGACTTAGTATGGGGGTATGGTAACCCCCAACCTCCTCTTTTTGGCAGGGGGATGATAGGAGGAAGGGTGCCAAGCACCGTGATGGGCTCCAGAGACCAGACAAGGATAGAAGTGAAGATCACTTAATAGCCTAGGGCTAAAAGGGCGGTTGTACTTTCAGGAGACAAGGGAAGGGTGGGGAATATAAAATAATAAAAGCAAGTTCAATGTATTTATACTGTGTTGAGGGTGTGGCTATTAACTGTTCAATGTGTCAGTCTATCATATGAACAATCACAGAAAACTTTGTATCTTCTGTTGAAACATCAGCATGACCTTAGCAAGTACATTAATTGGTGTGGCCTCTGTTCCTTTGAAAGAAAATAAAATAATTAGCAATTGATTCATATTCAGGCTACATTAGCCAAACAAACAAGCAAACAAAACCCAAACCCAACCATAAAAAAAAAAAAAAAAAAAGAGAAAAAATAAAAACAATACTATGAGTCCAAAACTGTGAGTGAGATAGATAATCATTTTCCAAAGCCTTTTGTTGCCTCTCACAAAATTCTTGATGATGTGTATCTGTAGAGTATTCCATTATACACAGTGTAACTTCGTAAGAACTGCAAGCATGATATATAATCATGCTACAATACTTGAACATGAATGAATTTGTTTCAGAAGAGAGGATAAAAAAAGTCCATAATTAATCTGGATTCATCTATTTTTTCTTTTTAAAGATTTTATTTTCCAAGCAACTACAGAACATAGTGTTCTGTGTATTTACCTCAGACAGAAATCAACCTGTTTTTCTCTTTACTTCCAGTACTCTTTATTTTTATGTTTTCTAAGATCTTCTTTGTTCCATCAGAATGAAGAGTTTCTAATACTCTTCACCACTGGGTGCTGTAAGAATAAATTATTCCTAGTTGGGAAGCATCATGATGAAAGCTATAAACAGGTAAATAAGCTGAACCCTATACAGTTTTATATTTACCAGAATAGAATAGTTTCCCCTGGAGATTAATTATATATATATGTATATATTCATATATATATATATATATATATAAAAGTGAAATGAAGTCAGCATTATTTCTTAAAGAGGAATTCAGTAAACAGAGTGTAGTCCATAATTTCTGATATTATATATACTAAAGTAGTCATTTTAGCATTGTTCCCAGACACTAGTAATGATGTCTGTTGATCATCATGCATATATTAATATTGGTTTTCATTTTATTCCTACAATTTCACAAGATATGTTATAAGTTCTTAGATTTGTTGGACTATTTTTCCCATGTTATTTATAACTAATCAAGGAAAATAAGGCAAAACAGATTTATTTTTAAAATATTTGTTTATTTATGTATTTATTTATTAATGTATGTTTGGAACCTGACTGAAGCTATATTACAATTGCAGTGATATGGGTTCAGGAGAAGGGAAAAGTTCTTTCCTATATGGACAGACTCTGCTTTCCTTTCTTCTGAGCAGATGCACAGGAAAATAAGGAAATGGGAAGTCTAGTAATACAAGGCAATTCTCATGTATTACAGTTGGTGAGGTTGTAGAAGCAAACAACTGAGTTAACTGAATTTGTAACAGACTAGTTTCTGTGCAAGTGAAGGAATAATTTAATTTTTATTTTTTTTTTTTACATTACAGCCTGACCTTCCTCTTGTAAAGTCATACAGGCCTTAATAGATATTTCCATAACACTTAGAACAGTGATTACATCATGCATAACAGCTATTGAGTTTTAGACAGTTAGCTGTTAGTATCGTAGTAATGGTTCCACAGAGCTAAGCAAAGGTTCACTTGCTTTGTTTCTGTGACTTCAAGATCAATGAGAAGTAAATGCCTGCTTCTGGTAATACCTATAATTAAAAAGATAAATTTATACATTAATGTAAAGATACTTCACACACAATCCAGACAACATAATTCTGTATTGTTTGTGGCAGAAAAGATGACAGGAGTTCTCAACATTCCTAAACTAAAAAGTTAAAGTTAGAAAATTGATGGTGTCCCAGGGTTTTATTCGGAAATCTTGGTCCACTTTCCTTATTACTTGAGGTGTTTCCACTCTGTCAATCTACTCTTCAAGATGAATGAACTAATCAGCTGGCTATCAGGTATAGTTGTGGGAATCTTCCACTCCCTCCTTCAAAATTACTACTTTTTGCATTAAATTAAATATACATTGTTCCCAAGAAAGATGGAGTAAGAGAGATCATGACATTCTAAACAAATGATCAAGGCTGTTACCTGTCATGGAGCAAAACTGGCTCCCAAGTGTTGTTCTAGTGAATACGTAATTCATAGTACTCAATCTTTCACTAATATGTAAAATTAAAAAGAGGGAGACCCCTTTTAAATAAAGGCTGTACAGATCAAAACTCTTCTTTCTCTGTCCCAGAGAATATTTAATTATTATTAAATGCAACATCTCTCCCAAAATGGATGAGGAACTTAATCTATAGCCTACAGCTTATCAGAGGTAGGAGATGCATATTTTAATTCTCTCAGGTAAAAAGGAAATTGAAATTGGGTTTCATCTCCCGAGTGCTAAGAAGTTAGAAAGATGTTACTCTTCCATTTGGGATTACTAAAGTTGTCTGCCTAATTTTAAAAGAAGGTTGAGGAGGGTTAAGTACAACAAATAGGTAAATGGGTCAGTTCCTACCTAAATTATAGCTCAGATATTGCTCAGTATTTTGAGACATGACTCGGTAAGGGAAACACCATACTCCTTACCTAGCCTATGCTTCTGATTCTTTAATTGTTAGAGCTGGATTGTTGTCTTCCTAGATAGCTGGGCATCCTCACAAGTTCAGAAGTCCTTATGCCACTGGATGAAATAATAGCATTTCATCTTTATTTCGCTAGCCTTTCATATTATTCTTATAACCAGTTTGCTAGTTAGTAGGCATTCCAAGTTTCAACTTTGATCCAATATTTGAGAATCATTGGGTTTGTTCAAAAGAGATCCGATTGCTAATATGTTAATATTACAGGGCAAGTGATTTTGTATTGGTTCTGTGATTAGACACTACATAATCCAATATTGAGAAAAGGCCAGAAGAGTTAATCACATACAGCGAGCAGAGTATTTAGCAACTTTTCTTTCAGCATGGAGCCCAATAAGGAAGTACAAATCCTGGCTACAGGAGTTTCAAAGTTGTGTATGGAAAGAGCTAGTGAAGTAGGAGACTTTATTTAACATTGTTGTTGTTTAACCCAGCCGGCAGCTAAACACGACACAGCTGTTCGCTCACCCTCTCCCCTCCCTCTCTTGGATTGAGGAGAGAGACAGGAAAGTAAAGCCCGTGAGTTGAGATAAAGACAGTTATTAAGACAGGAAAATAATAATAACAATAATAGTAATAACAATAATAATAATAACAACAACGATTATAATAGTACTACTACTAATAATGTGTACAAACAAGTGATGCACAATGCAATTGCTCACCACCCGCTGACCGATGCCCAGCCTAACCCCGAGCAGTCTGGCCCCGCTCCCCCGGTTAGCCACCCCTATATATTGTTTAGTACGACGTCAGATGCTATGGAATACCCCTTGGGCCACCTGTCCCGGGTCTGTCCTCTCCCAGCTCTTGCTGCACCCCTAGCCTGCCCATTGGCAGTACATAGCAAGAAGATGAGATGTCCTTGGCTTGGTGTAAGCACTGCTCTGCAACAATTAAAACATCGGCATGTTATCAGCACTCCTCTCATCCTAAGCCAAAACATAGCATTCTACCAGCTACTAGGAAGAAAATTAACTCTGTCCTAACTGAAACCAGGACAAATTTGTATGTGATATTTTCAGGTTTTGTTTGTTCACATGGTTAAACACAGGCCTCAAAGAACACATTAAGCATGTGACTGAATGGATATCATCAGACATGGCTGAGGTGGTAACTGGTAAATTATTCATAATTGTGGCTTTCAATTTAATGAGATGGGTGATAGAAAACAATGCTTCCTTTTCTTTTTGAAACACTTTTTTGAATCTCTATTCAATGAGATTAGATGATCTGCTTTTTTACTTTATTATTAGACTGAAATATCTAGAATATAGACTTTCAGTCTAAGATAATATACTTATCCTATTTTAAAATAAATGGACAAGGTAAATAACTCTAGGGAGACTTATTTTTGTTGTCAAGAGAAGGAATTCAAAACAAAAAAAACCTGCTTTGGTATACATACCCAACTTTTGAACATCTAAATTCTATATTTAGGATCTAAATAATAGCAAAAACATGCAATAGCTTTATTCAGACAAGTGTAGTTGTGCAAGTATAGGTGGGAATTTCTTCATACTTCTACCTCTTAAGCATATACTGCCCCTTGAAACTATGTTATGTTATGTACTGTTAAGTTTTCTGGTATGTGGTAAAATCAGTGTAAAATTTATGAATTGCAAATGTTCTTATTTTAAATACCATCATTCCTGTATGTTTAACAGTTCATGTAAAGGAAGTTATTAAAGGATAATATATTAGAAGTGTAGCAGAAACAGTATAAATATTTACATCAATGTTACCACAAATGAGGTTTTACAGACTCCTCCAACTCCCAAAAGTCAGATCTGTAAAAGAGTAAGAGAGTTTGTATAGACAAAAGCATTAATATTTGAGAGCAAACAGATAAGAACCTAGGAGAAAAGATTAACTGCTAAATTGGCTATACAGAAAAGAACTCAAGTGCAGTTGTTCATGTGATTAGAGCTTAATAAAGTTAATAGCAACAGAAATAGTATAAAATGGTGTTGATCTTTAGAATAAGTCTGCAGTTAGTCATTTTACCCTAAATGAAATGTAGGTATTGTAGGAAATTAAATATTAACCAGATTAATGTTGTTTGAACTTTTATATTTGCACATTTACAAGTCTGTCCACTTTGAGGGTGAGAGCATCAGTGTTGCAACACAATTTTAGGGAAGAATTCATAAATTAGGCTAGAAATTTATAGACTGAAAAAATTACTCCTTATACTTTATCCAAAAGTAACTCCCAGGTGATAAAATAAATTTATTTTAAAAGAAAATTCAAGATAGAAATATGCCTGTATGCCTGACTATATAGATACATGTATTTTGTAGTATGCATCTGTTTTATAATCTATGGACAACCTGAGTCAGTGAAAGGATTCGTGAATTATGTTTGTCAATGAAATGAAAGTAACAGCAGCAAAAATACTTCCCAGCCCTAGACCTCATTTAGATGCATTAAATGTATATAAATTAAATGAAATGTATATGCATTGAAGTATTTTTGAGTGTGGGTGTGCCGGGTGTCTCTGCTCCACCAGGACGCACATCAGTTACATCAAGCAGCTGATTTTTATGCTCCTAGGTTGATACATATTCATTACTACTTCTAAAAAAAAAACAGGGTTATTATAATTAGTTTCTGGAATCCTACTGGAACATGTGTATCAGTCTCCGGTGGTCCCTCTGGGGGTCTCTGGGAGTCTCTCATGCTGAAGACTCATAGTCTTCCTCCCTCTTGTCCTTATCCTTTGTCCAAGTTGGCTGGGTGTCAGAGACTTGTGCAGCATCCCCTGCAAGCTTTGTCTTTTAGTTGTTCTTCAGCTCTCCCCATCTCCTTAATCTCCTGGCCAGATATCAGAGACTTGCATAGTGTCCCATGCAATAGTCATAACAGTTAGCAGTTATTCTGAAACCCCCCAGATATCAGAAACTTCAAGGAAAAACCTACAAATAAATTTCCCTTCAAGCTCTCTATTGACACAAATTGCTAAAACATTCCTTTGCAAGATACGAGAATTATATACATTAACCACTCTGTTTTTCTTAGACTTGTGGTTATACAAGGGTATGTAAGACAGAAGGTCACATTCATCATACCATGTAGCCCTAGCATTGTTCCATACTGACAAGAATCAGATGAACATATCTTACAGTTGGAAGGGACTTTAAGAAACATCTAGTGTCCATGGCACCCCTCTGCCATGGCATTCCTCTGCCATGGACAGGGACACCTTCCACTAGATCACATTGCTCAAATCCCTATTCAACCTTGAACACTTTCTGGGTAACCTTTTCCAGATGCTCTGGAAAACTGAGGCACTGGAACTGTTGCTGAAAGTTACAGTGCAATTTTGTGGTTCATCTGTGTAATAGATCTGTCAATGTAATCACATACAATACATAATGCAGTTTTTGCCTCACTAAAATGTTTATACTAAATTGGTCCAAATTAATTTAAAGTGATTTCAATATAGTCTTATAGTCTTAAAAATCTTCAGGACTAAATATAGCATTTACTTCTCAGACTCAAATACCTAAAATATAGAATAAATTCTTTGTTTGAATAATGGCTTCTGAGTAGTATAAGATTTTAACAATAAGAACAAATTTTGTTATCTCCCTTTAAAAGTGTAAAACAGATTTGGTGCCCAGGCTGTGGGAAGTCATACCTGTGAGACAGGTATGACTCAAGTATTACGTTACAATATAGCTACAGTTGATCAGCTTGCAGTTGGAGCTCATAAAATTTATGGAAAACACAATGCCCTTTTCCTCCAAACCATGAAATTCATAACCTCACAGATCATAAAGGGTAAACAGAAGTCATCAAAACTTCAAAGGTCCTTCTTAAACATGAAGGAAAAATGAAGCAAAACAGCTAAATTTAATAAAATGATAAAGGTACAATAATAACTAGTATCAATCATGATTCTCTAAACTACATGGTAGCTATGGTGGGACTGTTCAATTTGGAGAAGAAAAGGCACAGAGGGGCCTAATCAAATACCAGATAGGAGGGAGTAAAGAAGATCAACACAGACTCTTCTCAGTAGTGCCCACTGAACAAGACAGAACAAGAGGCAGCAGACAGAGAGTAAAACATAATATTCCATCTGAGTACAAGAAACCATGTTTTTACTGTGTGGGTAGTCAGACACTAGAACAGGTTTTTGAACAAGAACCTGGGCAACCTGCTCTAGATGTTCCTGTCTGAGTAGAAGGATTGTTCTAGATTGTCCCAAAACCCTCTTTCCAACCTAGAAGAATCTGTGATTCTATGGTTGCATGTCACATTGATAAAAAATATAAAACAACAACAAAACTGTACTGCACAGTACAGGTCTTTGATAGAGAATACTTGAATGCAAAAGTTAAGACCATGCTCTGAAAGATTACACTATAGTCTGTTCAGAAAGGTGTTGTGGCAATATTAAACATTCAATTTTTTTTATTATTATTATTATTTTTTTTTCTGACAGTATTAGATGATTGTAACATGCACATAAGGAATTTGGATTGAATAATATAGCTAGTTAGACTGCACATTATGTTCTTAGAGGTGTCAAGTTAATTAAGTTTTATTTATTTATTTTTATTTTTTTTAACTAGCTTAATTAGATTTAGTGCCCTGTGTTCGGGGAAAATTAAAGGACACAAGTTTCATATCCAACAGTCTGGAAAAAAAAAAATAAATAAATCTTCTTTTAAGAGGTAATCTTGAATCTATCCTTGTCATTTTAGCTTCTACTGGGAAGAATTTTGACAGTTTGTTCTGTAATCCCTAACTTCTGTCACAATACAAGGCATTAAGCATGCAATAATTTTGGGGTGGCATTTCCCTTCTATCTTAATTCTTTCTGCAATATCTTTTGCTCAAATCATATCATTCAAATGCTATCCACACCTGTTTGGGAAGAAAGGAAGAGTCACAGATAACAGATTGACTGTAAATTGTATTATTATTTACTATGTGAAAATAATTATGGGCAATATATTTCCAATGAAGACTTCCTTGTGTAACCCACAGTTTAACTACAGAGGAGGAAAAAAATAATTATATCAATTTACTAAAGTATTTGAGATGAATTTCAATACATAGAGAAGCAAATCTCTGGCTTCACATCTTTCCAAGGATCCATTCACTTACAAAACAAAGCTTCTTTATGTCACACAGCTCTTTATTAAATAATGCATCCTGGCCTTTTTTTAAACTTTTATTCAACAGTTAAGTAGTTCATGTTATTGACTTTCAACATAACATACTTTAATGGTAATTTTTAAAGCTTATTCAAGATGTCATGGAGAAGTTTTATTTCTCGGTGTTAGTATTTATGAGTTTCTTTGAGAAATAATAATTTTAACCACTGCAGGTAACACATGCTCTTTAGAGTACCGAAAATCAAATTAGATTGTTATTTTTCTGAATATTACTACAATTCAGAAGATTAATTTATCCTGAGGCCTTATCCACAACCAATAAAATCCAAAAGGAAATTACTTTTTGTTTGTCAACATCATATATCTTATAGTTCAGATATCACAGATACCTTTCTAGCTATTTTTCTTAGAACAGCTTTTAAATTCAATTGCACTAAACAATATTTCTGCATATTTCTATTGAATGTTTTAAAAGCCAGTGAAAAAATCTACGAGATATATTCACTTTATATTTAAAAAGGGAAATGTGAATTTTTGAAAAAAAAAAAAAAAAAAAAAAAAGAAAGAAAGAAGAAAAAATACATCCAGATTTAAACATTCTATATACAGGTAACACAGGTTACAATGGATCACATTGAAAACTCAGTGATTTAAAAGGGTAAATTTACTAGTCTGGGAGAAAGAAAAGAACTAAGACCCATGCCAGGATTTGGGCAATTTAGAAATATAAAATGGACTCTTGGTCATGTTATTTATTAACTTTAATTGTTATCATCATAATTATGTTGTAGTGGGTTTATGTGGCAAGGTTTTGGTAGCAGGGGGCCATAGGGGTGGCTACTGTGAGAAGGATCTAGAAACTGCCCCACGTTTGGTAAGGGCCCCAGTGTTGCGAGGACATTTGTTGTTGACGGAAGGAAGACAAGCGCACTCAATATGAGTGATCAGCAAGCTCCATTTTATTGCCCGAATAGCCTAACTTTTATAGTGAACTTAACAGGGGCGGACAGTGTCTCACACGAGATCATTGGTCAAAAGCACTCAGACAAACAGTTACAAGAAAACAACCCCACCTGCAAGAAAAGAACCCCTTGTGATTAGCAGTCACGTAAACCTTGTCCTTGAAGCCAGCTGCTGGTAACAGTATTTTCTGAGTTCCTTAATTGGGTGATGTGGGAGTCATAGCCGTGGGAGCTTCTCACAGTTACTCTGGCAGCTTGGATTGCTCAGCTACAGCAGGCCCTGAGATTTTCTAAGGCCTAGCCCTGGTTGCTTAAAGCAAGCTCAAATTGAACAATTGTTCCACGGGCACATGTCCATGTCCTGTATGCCAATTCCCAACAATTCCCCAGAGCTGGGCCAATAAGCGATGTTGTTTTGTGCCTCTGTGAGAGCATATTTAAGTCAGGGAAAAAAAAAAAAAAAAAAAAAAAAAAAAACAGTGCGACACTCAGCAGCTGGGAGAGTGGGAGGAGTGAGGAACAGCCTTGCAGGCACCAGGGTTGGTGAAGAAGGAGGGGGAGAGGTGCTCCAGGCGCCAGAGCAGAAGTCCCCTGCAGACTATGGAGACTAAATACATGGTGGCTATCCCCCTGCAGCCCATGGAGTACCACAGTGGAGCAGGATTCCATGCTGTAGCCCATGGAGGACACCATGGTGGAGTCATAGATATTTTCTCGATAATTATTGTGAAGATACCAGAAAGGTTAAATAAGCACTGAGACTCAAATGCATATCTATTGTAATTATATAAATATCAAAGCATTTTTCCAGCTTTATCAAAGGCACCATTTTAACTAAATGACTTTCAAATATGAAACTGAATATTGTGGAAGCTGATACTATAATATCAACGTGAATTCTCCCATGCAATTCAGGTTATACACTGTCTTATTCTATTAACTTCAAAAAGACAGTAGAAGTAGAAGGTACCTTATGATGATATTTGATATAAAAGCAGAAAATCAATTACATATTTAAGGAAAAAAAAATATCCACTTTTATTGT
The DNA here is from genome assembly GCF_964211825.1 of Aythya ferina. Classification (NCBI taxonomy): domain Eukaryota; kingdom Metazoa; phylum Chordata; class Aves; order Anseriformes; family Anatidae; genus Aythya; species Aythya ferina. The sequence goes on along the minus strand of NC_140296.1, from coordinate 37,091,403 downwards.
TGGCATTTTTATAAAGGTTTGACTATAAAAAATATATAAAATAAAGATAATATATTTTCCCTTAATGAGAGTGGAAAGCCTATCTTTCCTCTTTCCTGTCTGGAAACTCTGTACAGGTTTTACATAATTAAGAAGTAAGGTTCATAAAAAATTTAAAGTGTGTAACTTATCCTGAAAAAAAGTAAGTTGTTTCCAATATAAGGATGTCTTTCCATTGTTAGTTTAACCTGATGTTGTAATTTCTGAACTGAATTTCAGCTAAGGAATTCATTAGTCTCCTGTAGCAAAGTACAAGACATTTTCATGTACCATTCAGCCTGGGCTCTCCCACTTTCAGACCTGGGCTTCTTCTCCAAATCACCAACAATTTTTTATGAAGATTTTGGGAAAGCTTGATGAGTGGCTGAAAATCTCTGCTATGGATTTATCTCTCTACATGCAGGATGATTTCTCGGCATATGAAATTGAGATTTGAGGCCAACAACTTGGTCCCAACAACTTCATATGCAGTAGATGGAGTCTAGAAATTTCTCTTTCAGAATCAGTGAATCAAGACATGCTCAGCACTAGAAGGAGGATCAATATTCTCCATCCACATCTATGCATCAGGTTTTTATATTCCAGTATAAAAGAAAGTTTTCCTATATAACAATTAATTCAAAGTTGGTAGATAAACTTTTTGATTTATCTTCATATAGCAGTTGATTCTGAGTCCTCTTCGTCTTCCTATCTCAAAGAGAGCTAGTCAGTACTAAAGGTACTGGATATGTACAAATATTTAAATTGTCTTTCAGAGAACTGCCATTACAGTCATCCAAACCACAGGAAAAAATGGGGAGCTTACACTATGGCTTTCTCTTCTATACTTCCTATGAGCTGCAAAATGAAGATCAACTAAGTGCCAAATATTACATTTTTAACTCCTATTCCTTGTACGCTAACTGTGCTTTCACAGTGCTATGCAAATAGTAGAAATAACTAGGACTGTGGAAAGTCACTCCAAAATACACTATATTTCAAAACAGGTCACTGGTCCAAAAAAGAGCTTCTTAAAATATGATCTCCTCAAAATATGATCTCCTCTTCAGTGATTAGGAAAAGCCTGGAACAACACATCTTAAAAGAAATGCTGATGTGTAGAAGACACATTAGCAGTGAGACATGGAGTAGAGGAGAAAACGTTAGCTTTTTTAACCAGAGGACCAGGGAATTTTGATCAGAGGATTCTGACCAACAGTGTAAATGGAGTGATTCATTCCTCCCTTTGGGCAATTGTGCATTGTATTTGTCTTGCTAATAAGATTTCCACCTAACAAAGGAGTAGAGCAGAGGAGAGGAGGAAAGGAGAGAAGGGGAAGAGAAAGGAGAGGAGGGGAGAGGAGAAAGGAGGGGAGTGGAGGGGAAAGGCAGTACATGTAGTGCAGCAGCCTTAGGTTGAAAAAAAGAGGGCATCAGACCTGCAGACATACTTCCAATACCAGATAGCAAAACTACAGCAAGGAAAAAGTGCAATATAGTTATGATAACAAGCTTAGGTGTCCTATGCAATATTTAGTACAAATCACTGTACTTAGATGTGGCACTCTAACTCATTCATGTAAGGGTGACTGCATTGGAAGCTACACACTGACTATGCAGGACTGCATTTGCAGAGTGAACAGAGATGATTAAATTTACAGTAGGAGCTGATGCTTTCATAATGGCACATTAGCTAAAGCAGCTACAGACTGCTTTAGTCCAAGAAACATTTGTTTTATGATCAAGGCAATGTAGGAAAGCAATAATACTGCAGCAATGTCATTGTTCGGAGTTTAGGGAAGAATTAAGTGTGGATCTAGAAGAAGAATTCAGTGAGACTCTCCTGTGGCTTTGTATGATTTGCAGAGTACAGTACTGACTTTTCAGTGCTCGGTACTAACCACAACAAAATAAAGTACAGATAATCAAAATCCTGAAATGCATGAGTTATGTCAGGACCCTGAGTGCACAAATAAGCCTTAATGGCTCTTACCAGTCTCACTTAAAGCTTTTCCCCACACCCAATGGCTCCATTTCAGTTCAGCCTGTGGTCATCAGCCCCCTTCTGAGCTATGTTGAAGGAGTCCACAGATACGCCTCTGCCTGGCCATGGAGCCAGACCTCGGTCCATGGCCTGACTTCCAGCTTTGGCCTTGGCTGTGCCTCATCATTGTGGACATGTTTAGTGATCACTGGATCTGATTGTAATCCTGACCTACAGGTTTCCTTCTTTTTTAATGCATGATATAAAAATATTGGTAAAAAGGCCTTCTGAGAGTATTATTGATAACTACCAAAAACAGGTTGCCAAGAATTTTCATTCAACTTCCCCTGTTTTCCTGCATTTTACAATAATTTTTCAAAAAACTGATTTTTTGAGCTAAAATGCTCATGTCTAAAAATCTTGAATTTCAAAATAAAACAAAAAGAAACAAACAAAACAGATTGAGTGTAATAAGAGTGTAATAAATGCAGAACAACATAGAAAAAAAAATCACTTTTTGCATTGTAAAAACATTCAAAATCTCTTTCCTTGTGATTTCAACTCTTCCCACCTTCACTTCTTCTTCCCCAGAAGGAAATTAGATTTCTATAGAATTGAATTTCTGGTGTACTGTTAGAAAGAAGCTATTTAAGACCTCACAAAACAATCTGTGCAATAACTATTTTGATTACAAACCTTGTTTTCTTCATTACCTCACAGAATTTTGTTAGAAGATCACAACATTATACTTTGTTCCTTAAATACTAAATATTACCCAGAAAAAAAAAAAAAAAAAAAAAAAAAAGCAATTATAACTAGAAAGATTTTTTTTCCAGAACATTTATGTATTTATCATGTGCTATCCCAACAAATTATATATATCTGTCAGCAGAATGTGGCCAAGAGTAGAAATGTAATTTCTTTCACACACACCAACATATTTACTACTCATGTCAGATACTAGTATCACTCCGATTCTGAGCAGTGGAGCTGACATCTCATTCTGCTCAAGAAGCATTTAAATGTATGGTCAGTGGAATTGCCTTTTGTAATCTTCCAGGTAGTAAAATTTAAATCACTTTCTACTGGGTTAAATCACCTTCTACTAAGTCTCTGCACTAAAAAAGCTAAGATTTCTGCCCAGTGACACATCTATCCAAAAAGTAATTACAATTTTAATTTATCAGAAATATCACCCCAAACTGGGAGAAGTTCTAGGGTTTAATTATGTTCCTGTTCTTTTACTGTGAGAATATTTTATTCATTAATTTATGAGTCAGTGGTAGCTCCACTGCAATGAATATATCTATTCAATTCTGTACAATGATACTGAAGATCCTATACACAATATGCAACCTCTTAAAAAAATAAATAAATAAATAAATAATAAATAAATAAAATCTTCCTAGATTGAAAATTCTGAACTTTAAGGTGATGTTAATTAAGGGAAAAAAAAAAAAAAAAAAAAAAAAAAAAAAAGTCAGTTGTGGGGTATTATTCATTATGATATATAAATATGAAAATGTGTGATGTATAGGTCATGTTTCTTAAAAGTGTATTTCAAATTTGTTTGCATGGGTAGCATGAAAATGTTTAACAGTTTAGAAGTAAAACTACTGCATCCAATCTGAAGGCTTTTGAGTGTATAATAGTTTTGTCATCATTCAACCAGTCATGGTAATTGCTCATAACGTATTCATGTGGCATAAATTTTCTGCCAACTGAAGACAACAAAATAAGCATCACCTGTTGATGTAGCACCTGCGCCAATATGAATACAATTGTTAGCTAAGATACTCTGGTAGGAGAATGAGAAATTCCTCGTAAAAATTTAATCACTGGACACTGCTTATTTACCCGTTAGATAACCACTCTCTGTCTGAGTCAACCACGTAAAGTAGTATACAGGCTAGGATGTAAGACTGCAAAACTTAAGACTGAACAAGACTCCTATCACTCTGCAGAAAAAAAATCCACATAGCCATTTGGCACTGGGAAAACTTTAGTGATAACGCTAAACTGAAAAAAAATATGAGACTCCAGGAGAGGGCTCTATTCAGTCTCTATCTAGGTTTGGTAGATGTATGGTTTCTTTGTCATCCTATTGGTCTTCTTACTATTCCTACCATGAAAACCTACCAAAAAATGGAGTGAATCAACCCTTAAAGATGTGCATCTTTTAACTATTACTGGTTTAGACCCCTAACTAATAGAGAAATTAATGTAGATTAAGAACAAACAAACAAACAAAAACTCTTCCTGCACCTGAACATTCAGTGAGTGATGACAAATGCTAGCAAAAGGCTATAGGCCAATGAATATTACACTCACATCAGAAGGTGGAGACATTGTCCAACTGCAGATGTGCAGTGTTAGTACAGATGTGCAGTAAACTCGATATTCTCTATGGACTAACTAGGTGTTTTGTCTTGGAAGGTTCTTTCTAGTAATATCCCTAGTCAAAAATTCAGGCACTCTGTAAAAACTCAGCTCCTAGAGTTTCAAAGTTCAGCTAGCTCAGCTCGGGGATACAGTCATCAAGGGGTTTTTCACTTTCCTATGCTACAATGCATTTTTTAATCATTATGAAAAAATACGATAAAAAATACAAATCTAAACTTCTCTGTTAGATATAATTCACAACTTGGACAAAGTATGCTGGAAATAATTTGACAGGATCTGCTTAATGCTGAAATCACTAGTTAATTTTCCCCTCAGAACAGTATTTTTCTCTAGAGAAGAATTCTATTTAGATCAAGAAGACATGAAGTTTCCTTCTTTGAGGAACTTATTTTACTGCCTAACTACGTCTTTTCTCAGGAATAATTTCTTTAATCTGAATTCACTCCTTCTGCAGAGTCCTGTTCTTGACCAAAATGGCTTGTTATCTCTTGTATATTTCAAGTAAATGACACACCTGAGATAAAGTTCTCTTCTTTTCAATACTGGCCTCCCAGCACAAGTACAAAGTTCCATTTTTTTTCTGATGAGGTAAAGGGTTTTCAAGAGACACAAATTTATATATATATATAAAAACTCATATATAATTTTATATTTATATATAAAATTAATTTATATAAAATATAACATATATAACATATAAACACATTTTATATAAAGTTATATTTATATAAATATATACATTTATGTTTTCTGAATATATATTCAGAAATATATATTCAACCCATGCATGATTTTGAAAGATTAAGAAGTGACTTATTGATTGAGATGCTGTCTTCGAATATCAGAGTTTGAAGATGTCAAACCTACTGAGGTGCCTAAAGGGTGCCTGGTAGTGTAGGTCTCACAAGATTCAGCATTGCTTGTTCCAGAGTCAGTAGTGCACCATTTGTTACAAGTTTGCCTACAAAGAAAGAATACCCCAGGTTTAGAGAAGGTAGAAAAACTCAGAAGGAACAATTACACAAACAAAGGGCCCTAAAGACTAACTATCTTTCTCCACCTCACTGCACTGGAAGCAAACTACTGACAAGACAGTAAGAAATGAGTTGTTTCCTGCATCAGGAGTTTTTGTATCTCGTGAATGTGATTTCTGTCAACACAAACATGTAAGTACAAAAGATTAGAGACATTTGTAACAGTTTAAAACAAAAAAAAAAATGGAGAGAAAAAAAAAATAGATCTTTTCACAGGACCTCACACAAAGAAAACTATTTTTATATGTGGCCGTGTCACCACACAGTTAAACTGTTCCTTACTATCTAGATCCTAGGAAACAGTTCATTATAGCTTGTAATTACAGTTTAAACATCTTGATGATGTCAAAGAAAACCACTTCTTTCACAGCTTTTTTTTTTATACACCCATAAAGTCAGATAGATGAATTTATGTATCTGTTCAGGATTTTTAAATGTAATTTTTCATTACATGAAGTAATTTAGATTACATTGTGTATACGCATATACCTATGTATGTGCATGTTTGCATACATACACACACACATGTATATATACACATATAACAAGCTAATATGAAAACTAGAATTAAGTTACCAAACAATGAGTCAAGAATTTGAATGAGGTTATAAAAACTACATGTCTTGTTCAAACAGAATGAATGAGATCTTACAAAATGAATTGTTTAAACTGATAACAGGAAGCTTATCCACTGAAACCCATTCATCAATATCTTGCTGCAGTTTGAAACACTAGTGTTCCTACACAGTTATCACTCCACACCCAAATGTTTTTTGTTTGTTTGTTTGTTTGTTTGTTTGTTTTTTCACTAGCTTCATTTTCACATTCTACCTACTGACTTGCTAACATAGTACAGCTCATAATTTGTTAAAAAGCTAGAGCAGTGAGAAACTAAAAACAAACTAAAAACACCTTCCAAGCTCCATCCACCTTCTTCTACACCCTCCCCTCAAGCAGCACAGGGAAATGAGGCCTGTAGTCATTCCATAATGCTTTGTCTCTGCTCCTTCACAGTCACTCTCTGCCACTGCTTCAATGTGGGGTCCCTCCCACGGGATGCTGTCCTTCACAAACTGATCCCACAGGCAGGATCTATTCAAGAACTGTTCCATAACATACCACAGTGTCCATCCATCAGGAGCAAACTGCTCCAACACAGGACCCCCATGAACCCCCATGAACCCCCATGAACAATTCCTTTCCTTAAAAAGTGCAACAGATAATTTAGAAAAGGTAATAGCAAAAATAAAATAAACTCTTTAATGTTTGTTCAAGACTGTTAAAAAAGAAGGATGTCTGGATCTTAAAATTTGGGAAGTAAATGGAAAAAGACAGGAAAAAGCTGAAAGATTAAGGAGGTGATTTAGGTGATTTCCTTCTTACTGTTCAGGAACAGAAATGTCCTTAAAGAGAAACTCATTGAAATTAATCTCTGAAAGGTGATTCTGTAATATTTTACTTTCACTGTTCTGACTCACAGTGAGTATATTCAGTTTTATCTTCTTGTTTTGGTAACTTGAGAAGAGATTTTGAAAGCACAAAATGCTGCAAGGCATCCTAATTTAAATGACTTACATGACTTTGAAAATCTCTTGGAACAAATTCTTACTTCCTTCTGAAGTATCTTGATGTTGGGTATGCTCTACTCTGGCTCACACCTCAGCATCAGAATCTCCAGTTAATTTTACCAATAATAAATAAGTTATTTTTTCCATACCATCTTTTACCTGTCTTGAACTACTATTTTTCTGTTCAGAGAGGACAGACTCCGAGATATTATTTTATTTATTCATGTTATTTTTACTTGAAATAAAAGGACTTGAAATCAGAGGCTTTATTCAGCTTATAGGTGACACTTTGAAATGGATTCCTTCCTCTTCCCCCTCCTTCTTTTTTTTTTTTTTTTTTTTTTTTTTTTTTGTTTGTTTTGTTTTGTTTGTTTGTTTGTTTTGGTTTGTTTGTTTGTTTGTTTTCTGTAAACTGAAATTCTTTCCTGAACATTCTGAAATTGTGACCCTTATTACAAATTAAAAACAAAACAGCAACCAAAAAAAGCAAACAATCAACCACCAACAATAACAAAAACAATCACTCTGTTACAGCTTTCCATTCATTTAGATATACTATTTATGTATTTAACACACAATTCAGGCTAAATATTTCTGCAAAAATTAAATAATTCTTGTCAATATTCCCTATAACAGCTGGTTTCTCTGTAGACTCCTGTTAAACCTTGGACCAAGGTTCTTCTCTACCCTCCTTCCCTCCATAGAAATAGATAAAATACAGCAAAATATTTAAAAATGATAACACTTCCAATGTTTCTCAGATTTGTAAGTTTATTTTCTCCATTTTTATGCACTGTCTTAAGGCATAAATATACTACTTCACTAAAGTTCGTATATGAACAGAGTACATATATTATTAATAAATATGTGAAACAAAAGCTGATTTTTTTTTTCAGGTCTTGTTGTTGCTGCAGTATTTAACTGTCAAATTCTGAATAACAGCATTTTAGAAATGTTGCAAACATACAACGAATGCTTTAATACCTCACTAGATAGCTTTATATCCCAATAAAAGAAGCATTTACGTTTTGGTGTTTGCATTTTTTATGCTACTTAAGTGCCTAGAGATTGAATATAGGATAAATCCATATTTACCACTATGTGGTTGAGAGAGAAGTAATTTCTTTGCGAAGTTGTTGTACCTTTGAATATCATGTTTTAATAGGTGCCCTTAGTGTAATCTTGATATAGACGATTATTCCCTGTACAAACTAATTCAGCTGGGATGTTCCTCAGCACACTGTTAATTATGTTAAACTATGTCAACCTGTTATGTCAACCAGTTCTACAAATTTCCACACGGAATGATTGTCTGCTAAATAGTCACCTGCAAATATTGAACTCTTGCAATGTACTCTATGTCAAGCAAAGTGGAAAAATTATGTATTCCTTTAATAACAGCCTCTTATAATGACCTCTTGCAAAGATGTGAAGGGTTATAAAAATTTTCCAAAATTATAGCACATAGCATAAAGCTTTATGGATACAACACATTCCATTTTTCAGTTAGTATACTAAAACACATTTAGTACACAATTGCCATTGAGAATAAATTATTTAAACACTTAATACATCCATATTTTCATTATAATGTAAGCCAAATCCCATCTTTCTGTTTCTGAGAAATTAACCAAACTGGTCTAATGCCCAGGTCAAATAAATTACCATCAACCTATCAAGTGGTCAATTCAGCTTACAGCAGCTGAGGATCTGCACTGGGATATTCTGTCTTCCTCAGAAGAATAAATTCTGCCAATGGAGTTTACATAGCCATTGAATTTAAGTGTTAGTTGTTGTATTCTTTTTGTAATTGTTTATTCCTTTCTTTTCCAAACACTGAATCTTAAAATTTATTACTGTCATATAGATAACTTCTTACAGAAAGATTAGGGAAAGTATAACGTGAAATTATGTTATTGTTTACCTGTTCAATGAAACAAATGTTTAAAATAATTTTATGAGACATTTTGCTAACATGTAAGAATTAATTCATTATACGAATTAATCTGGATTCTACATTCTTAGTATCCAGAACACAATTTCTTAATGCCCTTATTAAGAGGAAAATAATTAATATGCTTATACACAAACTACTTGAAAGAAAACTATTGAAACCACAAAGGATAACAATATTCTTTTGTAGTATAAAAAAATGCAATTCAGTAAGTGCAACTTGTTAGCAACTAATTTAACCTGAACAGTGCTTAAACTATGTTCAAAGCAATATGTGGTTTATGAACACATTCAGCCATGCAGAACAGGAAATGTCAAAGGAAAAGGCTAATGGTTTCATAGGAAACCTTAGCAGGAAACACTATATAATAAGCTCCATGTGGCTTGACAGCTCTAATCTGTTGCATGTAACCTTGAAACTTGCAAGGACAGACTGGAATATCAGAATGTTTTACTTGAGTAGTCATAAAATAAACTGTTCAGATTTTTGGATGCATTTGCTTAAAACAAACATATCAAATCAAGTCTCAAAAAAGTGACTTAAAGTAGTATCTTTGTGTAGTCTTAGACAGCAAAATCCATTTTTCTGTAGCCTCATTTTGAGGTTTTTCTATTTCCTTCCCTTTTGTATGATGCAGATCTTAATAGGTGTTACACTAAGCCCTGTCATTGAAAGTTTTACTTGTGCTTTGGAGCATGACCCTTTGATATAGATAGTTGTTTTTCAATGAAAGCCAGAAATTAAATATGGTCAGAAAAACTCCCACCCTTTCCTCAATTACACCTTTTTAAAATAAATAAATAAATGCATACATACATAAATAGTTTTCCTCCCTCCCCTGATACTTCATTAAATTGCAAAGGTGTTTTATAGACATGACTTATCAAAGCAGTTTCAAATGAATTAATTCCACAAAGTGTTTTAGACATTGCAGCACCTTGTTCTTTGGCACATTGTCACTTTATGAAAACCGTTGCTAAAGTAGTAAGCTGCCAAGGATAAATGCTTATCAATACAAGAAGAAATTAAGCTTGTTCCGGTATACACTGAATAACTGCATATAGTGGAAACATTCAAAACAAGTTCTATGTCTCTTCTAGCCTTTATGAAGTAGCCTCTTGGGGTAACTCTTAATACTTCTGCACAGTACCAGCTGTTACCCTCAAAACTTTGCAGTTTATTTCACAGGAATTACAACATTAAGCAATGGGATGTTAAAGGCAATAAATTGTTAAGGGATAGAGATGGACTTGTTCTCTTCCTCCTTACAAAATAGGTTTATAGGTTTGTAACTATGGGCAGGAGTGAGAATTCATGTTTCTGTATTCTTTGGTTAGACTCCTTTCCTAGACGCTTGCAAAAATAAAGCTCAGTACTTCCTTAAACCTAATAAACCAAAATAATTGGCTAGAGCAACCACTATCATATGGAATAGCAGAAATAGGAGCATACATTTCTGTTGCCATGTTTGGAACAGAGACTTGTATAAGATTTCTAACTGCTAAGGACAGTGCTCTCATTATGGAGTACTTGAGCACTGAAAACATGTTTGTTTGTTTGCTTTTTTAATTATTATTATTATTATTATTAACTATTGCTTTCTTTAAGCTGTTCTATTGTTATCTAAATTATCAGACTGTAAGACCACTCTCACTCACTTTAACCAATTTGCATTTCTTCCTTTAAAGAAAATTCTATAGCTTCAGAACACATTTACTTCATAGTACCATATAAACTACTACTGAATAGATCATCTATCAAATGGGATCACTGTCCTCTCTCAATTGTTCCAAGTAAGGCAGAGGAGAAAGTCTAGACCTGGGATACACTTGGATTTTTAAATGTTAGCTAATTTCCTAAATTCCTTAAAAAAATCTACTTCCAAGGGAGCAATTTGCATTAATTTGAAGTTGATCATCTAAATTGAATCATATTAAGTGGTTTCTAAAAAATGAAGAGAGCTCTATTGGTTATAAAATAAGACTATCTCCTGACTAGATCCTCATAAGTACTGGATGCATATAGTTAGAGGAGATGAATCCTAATTTGGTCTTTCTGTATTTGGCCTCATCTTCTACTTATTAAATAATTAATAAAAGAGCTCTCTTCTTTGTCTTATATGGGAGTTAGACATTGAAAATACACAAGGCAAATATCACAGACAAATTCAGAACAGAATAGTACATTTCTGAGTTTTGCCCCATTTGGAAACTGATATCTGTACATAATTCATTAGTCATATTCATGAGCAGAAATACAGGTGACTAAGAAAAAAAAAAAAAAAAAAAAAAACACAAACACAAACAAACAAACGAAAGGGAGCAGGAGCTCCCAAGAATTTAAGTAATTCAAGTTTAGGCAGTAACTGAAACTGAATTCCACAGGATATGAACATGTTTATATCCTAAAATTATCCTCAGACAGATGTAGTGCCTTTCTAAATTTAGCCATTGCTTCAAAGCAAAATTTTGAAAGAAATATGCATAGTTAAAAACCCCACAATAAACATATTTTTATTTAAATATCACACTAGAAGTACATATGAGGTTTGACTGCCTCCCAATTTCTATCAAAGTGTTGCAATATCCAAGTCAGAATGTTTGTAACAAACACATTAAGTGAGGGGCCTTTTTCTGATAGAAAGGGATAAAGTAGACTTGACATGTTGACATGACTCAGTTAGTTAGCTATATACTTGATTGTTTCTGGGTACTCATGTCATTAATGGCTCTGTCCTGCTGTCGTCATTTGAGTGCAATAGGAGATTTCAAAGATTATAAGGAGAAAGAAAGGGATTTAGTTGGACAGACAGCTGAAGACATGAAGTATATTTTGGCTAGAAGAGAAGACTTCATGTGTATCATATGAACCCAATGACTTTCTGTAAAGAAAAAAAAAAAAAAAAAGGGGGAAGGGAAGAGAAGGGAAGGGAAGGGAAGGGAAGGGAAGGGAAGGGAAGGGAAGGGAAGGGAAGGGAAGGGAAGGGAAGGGAAGGGAAGGGAAGGGAAGGGAAGGGAAGGGAAGGGAAGGGAAGGGAAGGGAAGGGAAGGGAAGGGAAGGGAAGGGAAGGGAAGGGAAGGGAAGGGAAGGGAAGGGAAGGGAAGGGAAGGGAAGGGAAGGGAAGGGAAGGGAAGGGAAGTAAAAGAGGGTCTATATATTGCATCTTAACAGTTTACTTTGCAATTGTTATTTGATAATAGCAATAGAAACATATTTTTAATATTTCATTTACCAAAGCAATGACTGCCTTGAACCTGAACTTTCTAAGATTTTTCTGGAGTCCTACCATCTAAATTCTTATCTTGGACAATGTATAATAACCAAGAGTATTAAAATGATTTAGGAGCCATTCACAAATAATTTTCTACACATTTTTAAACTTTACATGTGATGCTTTCTTTACAGAATTCTGTAGAAAAATATAGAAATGAGAAAGAAAATACATGATTATAGTTTGAACATCTGTTTCACATAAAGAAAAAGGCATTTCCCTTCTCTAGCATTCATCCTTGTTTACCATGTAGCCTCGTTCAAATTGACCACAACATATCATACTGAGAAAATACATTTATTTATTTATTTTACTGATATTATGTTATCTTTCCTAGCCCTGGGGCAATACTTAAATGTTTTTTCTTAGAACTTTGGAAAACACTGAACTGTAAATATGCTGAAACGCACTGGAACGGTATTATTGGGATTATTGGAATGTGAGCATCATATCTGATTTCAGCACAATGTAGGCATGAAAACAACATATTTAGTCGGTCAACACATTTAGCAACTAGTAAGTCTAATGCTTACCCCACATCTTGATTTTTGGTCATGTGACTAGATAACAAAAAAAACAATGAGAAGTTTTCCTAAGTGCTGCAAAATCATTTTCATCATACACCAGAGCAAAACTGTTGAAGTGGTGTGAACTCTGAAAGGTACTACTAGAACCACATTTAGAATTACTGCAGAATGTAGGACATTGCAATTACTGACTGACTGTTGGATATATATAATATATATATTATATATATCATATCATATCATATCATATCATATTATATATATTACTATATATTGCTGTATTATTTGATGAAAATGTACGATGGAATAAGGACTCTAGCCAAACGTATACATTTTATTAGAAATGTATTAGCAAAATAAATATTTGTTATAACTGAGAAATAACAGATGAGTGGCAAGAGTAATTTTCTACTACATAGTTATAGATGTTACAAAGAACTTTTATTGTATATTTGCTCATTTATTTTCTGTTGTTGTTGTTACTGTTGTTCTTAGGGACCAAAGGACAAAAACATAAAAGGACATAACAGACTGTCACCATATTATATATAGCAGATAAAGATTTGTAATCGCTTTGGAGAGATACTCTACCAAAAATCCTCAGTGGGATTTTTAGTAACATTGAAAAGGAAAGTAGGAAAAGTAACAGATAGCCATCAGAGTGTGGACATTTCCCTCATGTCTGGCATTCAGTCTCTGAGTGTTTAGGCAATGCATGAGTTGCATTGTTAAGTGGAAATAGAGAGAATTCAAAGGGAGGCCAGATATTATCACTAAAATAAAAATAAATAAATAAATAAATAAACTTAATTTGGCTATGTCCATTTATTATAACAATAACAATGATGATGATGATGATGATGATGACGACAATAATAATAATAATAATAATAATAATAATAATAATAATAATAATAATATACCTCTGAATTCCTTCAGATAACAAAGAGAAAAGGAGGAATATAGGGAAAAGAATCTTTCAAAGATGTTAAATGATTGATTTGTGTCAAATTCCAACAGCAGGAAGCTGAGAAGCTCTCTAAAGAGAGATTTAGAACTGCTCTCTACAGTTAATGAACATGAGTTGTTGTCAGACAATGACAAGTCAGATGAAGTCCAAAGTGATATATTTAAGAGCAAATATTCATAGAAGCAGATAGTTCTCACCCAAGAGTTTTTTGAGAAATCTTAAAATAGCTTAATTACTAACAAAGATGTGCATTCAGTCACAGATAATATAATTCTAAAGGAAATACATGTAAAAATATAACTAAAAAGTCGAAAAGGAGATCACTAATAAGGAATGTTATTTTATTCCAAAATATGTTTTAGGAGCACTGTATTAGATATTTTCCTAGTATTAAAACATAGAATTAACAAATCTCTGACTAGATTTTGCTGTTGTTGTTGTTTTCACTTTCTGAAATGATTGTGTTGAAAACTCAGGAAGAAAACAAAGAAAACAAGTCAGATTTTCTTTTGGTGGGGGGAGGGGGAGGAAATGGGTGGAGGGAGAGGTGGGCTATAGCTATAACGGGAAAGGTAAAAAATAAATAAATAGAAGAAGAGATCCAATGTGAATCATAGAATCATAGAATGGTTTGTGTAGGAAGACACCTAAAGATCATCTAGCTACAAGTCCCATGGGCAGGGACACCTCCCACTAAATCAGGTTGCTCAAAGACATGCTGTCATGACTGTGATATCTATTCACAGTCATAATAAGGCAATTTTTAATTGAGTAGCCTTTGAAATTCTAGGGCAGAAGAGCCTCTGGAAGGACTGAAGTAATAAATAACATTCCCTTTTAAATTTCAATTGTATTCAAGTGATAGATGAAAATTTCCTAAATATTTATTTATTTATTTATTTTTATTATTATTATTGGTAACGATCTATAAAAAATATTAAGTCCCTACTTATGGTAGTTCCTCGAGGAAAATAATTAACTATATTTTCTATGAAAACACATACATTTCCTTTTCAGTAACTAAAACGAGCTAAATTTCCAACTGAAATCATAGACCCACAAACAGCATGAATGGTCATATTTAAAAACAAACTAAAAGAACTCATAAATGATGATGGAATTATACTTGCTTTCCAATTCACAGCTATGTCTAGAAAAGCATAGGAAAAAAAGTCTGTCTGGTTTTCCCTTTATAATTTAAGAATTCTCTTAATAAAAACTGAAATTAGAGATATCTTAAAAAATAAACTTAACAAAACCTCTGAGTTTAAACCTATACATTTTAAAAACAAAGTGAAAAAATATTGTTTGTGCAATTATTCCTGATTTATATGCCTCCTATACATGTATATAGTTCTGTACTTGTATTATATTACAGAGAATTAAAACATTTAACCATCTTGGAGCACCTGACCATAATTTTGTGGAATGGTACCTATATGATTGATACCCTTTCAGCAGAACCATTAAAACATGCTTCAGGGACTACACAGAACACAGCAGATTATTTAATCCAGTGGTTTGGGGAGTTTGTAAGGCTTAAAGCACATTATCACCAACCTTCTCCAGGTTATAATTTTTTAGCAGCAATAAATGACAAAAAAAATCCAGCAGATATACTGCTGAATTAATAGTCAACATATGCATACTTTCTTCACAGTAGGACAAAGGGATTGGCTTTTCAGTTATAAAAGATTGTGTAGTCATTCAAATATTTATTATAAACACAAAAAGTCCTAACAAGTACAATTTACCTTCTGGTTCCACTAACAGAGACTATTGATATGTACCCATTAGTTTTTATTTTTCCCTGGCAGTTAGTAGGGCCATTGTGTGTATTTTAACCACTTTGTGCAACAATGTGCTTTCAGTAGTATAATTACCATAAAATTAAGATATTGAATAAAAATAAACAAACAAAAAAAGTAAATGCTCTTATACCCTTGGCATTTACACATGGAAAGTCTCGGATGAGTATTGAATTACACAATAGAAATACAGTGATTATTGATGTTATAATTGTGATAGTGGAACTTGAAGCATTTGAGATGCCTTTCAGATGTCCAGAAGTTGGGCTGGGAAGTTTATATTTCCAAGACTGCATATCTGGATTATATATCTGAGAATAAATAAAATTCTCATATTCCCACTAAGACACATCCAAACATCCCATCTAAACATTTAACTATATGTGCTCCTACCCTATTTTCCATACTTTTGCAGCAACATTCAAAATGCTGCGTTCAAGCACAAACAACCAACATGGATGTCAAGACTCTCTAACAACAAGCTGTTGATGTCTTTGTCACAGTAGTCATCTGTAAAAAACAGAGGACTTCCTCATTTTCAGGGAAACACACACAGTTAATTCCTCTGTTCCATCCTATAGGTAGGAAGAAAGGTAGTAGTTTGTGAACACATCTGTTAATGTTCCACCCATCACAGCTGAGTTTTACCTACTAAAACACTTGCATACTTGACTGTCAGAGAGAAATTACAATGCTGTTGAAAATTACAATGCTGTTGAAATTACAGTGCAGTTGAAAAACAAAAACATACCTCAAAAACCCGAGGAAGAAAACTAAAATTTTGCTGGTTCTAAGGAGCCACAAGGTGAGAAATATCAGGCATCAGGATTCTGTTGAACCTCTGCTTGCCTGTCTCACTAGATAGTAATGGTTATTCTGTCTATCAGTCAAAAGTTCTGCATTATGAAAGACATACTGTAATTTATGGAAGCAATGTTATTGTATTTGAGGATGTGAAAGTCTTGATTTATTCAGAGTGATCCCAGTGCTAAAGTAGTGTTAGTGGTCACTTTCAGAGTTTGCAGGGCCAAAATGTCTAGGCATGCTCTTAAGTAGATAGAGAAAAAAGAAACATCCTAATTGTTCACTTTGGCAAAGCTACAATTATGTCTGACATACCTTTCAGACCTACATCTGCTGCTGGGTTGAAATGAGACAGAAGTAAGATTGCTTAGATATGATGAAGAATTACCCTAGAAAAGAAAGCAGAGTACCACAGCTATTTGATGATGGGAGATGACTGGTGATGAGTCCGGCAGCTTGATTGTTACTGTTTAAGAGGTTTCTTTCAAAGAATGGCCAGAGGTAATAGCTACATCATGGATATAAATGTACCACAGGTATTAGGAAAGTAGCAGGAGAAGGAGTAGTAATGAATCTTTAAAAACATTCACACAGCTTCAGCAACCACTGATGTCTAAACTTGGTGATGCGAAGATGTCAGAATGAATTACGTAATTACTGTTCCATGTTGTCCTATAATGTCATCTCACTAAAAAGTAGATTTTTTATTTTTATTTTTTAAGCATTACCACTTTGAGCCTTTTCAGTTAAACCACCTCTGTGGTTTAAACTTTGTTTTTAAAGTTATGCATTGTCCAGTGCATAACTTACATGTATATTGTAGAGCATTAAGCATGTCTGTGAGCAATTTACCAAATAAGGGGTCATTAAAAATAACATAGGCTTTCTGGTTGGAAAGGAAATCAGAGCTGTTTTTTGTTTGTTTGTTTGTTTCCCTTTTTCAAGAGAATTTACTCCTTTTTCCCTAACATTAAAAAAAAAAAATGAAAAAATAAAAAAGTGTTTGCGCTAAGTATATATATATATACTTACTTATTCTTATTTATTTTATTTATTTATTTATTTATTTATTTGGGGGGGGAGGGGAGAAGAGGGTGGGAGAGAGAGGTGTTGTCTTTTTTTTTTTTTTTTTTTAATTGACTACATTGACTGATGAAAAGAAAACTGTCACTGTAGTTCTATCACTGTAATTCTTAACTCTTTCCAGAAATTTGAAAGTTATTGAAAAAATACTATATAACAAGGAAAAACATAAAAGCAGAAGTAAGTGAAACACCAGTGAAAACACTTCTTCCATTCTAAAGGAAAAAGTGAGAAAAATAAAATAAAATAAAATGTTTTAATATGTATTTTGTAATTGCAGAGTCATCTCCAATGACTGCAGAAATATTAACAAATAAAAAGGTCTCATTTTTCCCTAGAAAGTACATAATATATATGTGACAGAGTTCTACACTCACTTTCTTAATCTTTTTAAACACTGCAAAGGAAAAAAAATAAAAATAAATAAATAAATCAGTGACTTCAAAACAAATAAACAAACAAACACAACAACAACAAACAGAAAACACTGTAACGCATGTTCAGAGAAAAATAATGGAAGTAAACATTGTTAGTAGAAATTTTGCATGGTTATTTGGCGCTGTGACATTGGATCTAAAATGGAAAAAGATAGACAAGATACACCTGGGGGGAAGGAAGTTCCTTTTCTTACTTCTAAATCATCTGAAATTCTTTCTCAGCAATCCTCTCCTTCATAATTAGTTCAATGCTCACCTGTGTATGTAAAGGAAGGGAAAAAAAAATATTTATTTATTTATTTATTTATTATTTTTAAAGCTGGAAAACCATAAAAGAGCATTATCACATTCTTCAGCAGAACAATCTTGACTGGCTGTTTCAAGGTGAGTGACTCACTTTGAGTCACATAAAAGTGAGTATATCACTCACATAAAAGTGAGTATATCACTTTTATGACCACCAACTTCAGTTGGTGGTCATAAAAGTGATATACTTAGAATCAACTGTCTGTAATGGCTTGAAATATGAAGAGTTCGTCTCGAATGATTTTTGTCTTTGTAAGTAGGTTTTAGCAAGAAGCCTCTGCAGAAGTTAAATTCATGGCTGCAGCTGACCCTGGTGCCTATGTTCAGGACTTTTTTATTTTTATTTTTATTTATTATTTTTATTTTTATTTATTATTTTTATTTTTATTTTCATTTTCATTTTCATTTTCATTTTTATTATTTTCCCTTGAAGATCAATCTGGCTTCTTCTCTGACTATCATCAGGCTGCTAAGTGCATTTTCCATGGTCTGCCTTTGGTTTCTCCTTATTAGTTTGTGAGACCTAGGTTATGAATACTGACAACAATGGTCAAATAAATATAGTCAAGAAAAGAATAGCCTCTTCTCACCTTTTACCTTCCTACCCCATGCTCATCATTTCAGAAAACAACTCTACACAACCTAATCCAAATGAAAAAAAAAAAGTAATTCAAAAATGTAAGCTTAAGGTGTGGGTTGCTTTCATTGAAATGCTTCTGAATGTTTCCACAGACTTACAAGAACCACATAACTTTCCTACTGCAACTTGGCAATTGAATTCCAGTCTGTAAGAAATGTATAACAAATAGAGCTGAGGGGTAACTCTAATTGCTTTCTCTGCTTTTAAACAGGAAGACGTAGGGGCCAGAATGATCTGATGAGAAATCTCAGTTTTCTAAGTTCTTTGTTCAGCCTGGAGAAAAGGAGGCTCAGGGGCGACCTTATCGCTCTCTACAGGTACCTTAAAGGAGGCTGTAGAGAGGTGGGGGTTGGTCTGTTCTCCCATGTGCCTGGTGACAAGATGAGAGGGAATGGGCTAAAGTTGCGCCAGGGGAGTTTTAGGTTGGATCTTAGGAAGAACTTCTTTAGCGAAAGGGTTGTTAGACATTGGAACAGGCTGCCCAGGGAAGTGGTGGAGTCACCATCCTTGGAAGTCTTTAAAAGATGTTTAGATGTAGAGCTTAGCAATATGGTTTAGTGGGGACTGTTAGTGTTAGGTCAGAGGTTGGACTCGATGATCTCGAGGTCTCTTCCAACCTAGAAATTCTGTGATTCTGTGATTCTGTGATTTATTATAAGTATATGTTCCCTGAAACAGTATTTTTTTATTATTATTATTATTCACAGATCTGTCTGGGAGATGGGACAAGAGATGGGTATGTCCCATCTGGGAGATGGGTATGTCCCATCTGGGAGATGGAACAAGAAATACTCAAAAGACAGTTGTGTCAGAAGTTATTTTCCACATGCTCCAGGAACCTCCTAGACTGTTTCCTCTTTTCTATTTCCAGCAGACACCTGGTAAGTTGAAGACCCCTACAAGAACAAGGGCTAGTGATTGTGAGACTTCTAGCTGCTTATAGAATATTTAATCTGCCTCTCCTCCTGGTTTGACAGTCTATAACAGACTCCCACCATGACATGATCCTTGTTGGCCTTCTCCCTGAATCTTTCCCATAAACATTCAACCCTGTCGTCACTATTATTAAGCTCTAAACAGTCAAAAATCTCCCTAACATACAGGGATACCCACCTCTCCTCCTCCCCCCAGTCTCTCCTTCCTAGCTTTACCCTTCTGAAGAGTTTATAGCCATACATTGCATCACTCCAATCATGTGAGTCATCCCACCATGTTTCTGTGACGGCAACTATATTATAGTTTTCCTGTTGCACAGCGCCTTCCAGATCTTGTTTGATGCCCATGCTGTACACGTGTATATGCACTTCCATTGGCCTAGTGATCCCATCACCTTTTCATGAAAAGAAACCCTAATTCCTAAGGATGAGATAAATTTAGTATAAATTGAAATAGTTTTGTTGTTGTTGTAGTTGTTGTTGTTATTTTCCCCCCATACTGATACTGTCTATATCAGTTCTGTGTTGACATGTTACTAACTACTTAAACATTCCTAAATGTGTGAAGAAAATCAAATATCCCTGCATCTGAAAGATAATATTGATATTCTTGGACATACCAAAGTGTATTTCCAAATACCATTTTTTTTTCCTGCACTTGGATATCAGAGGTGTATCTACCACAATGAGTCCTCATACTAAGTGGAAATTTCTAGATATTCATTTAATAGCAATGAGTATCACAGCAAACAACCTATTTAACATCGTTGTTAAATTATGTTAGGCATTATATAGGTATATATAGATAGGTATTATACATAATACTATGTATGCAATAAATCCTTGCCCTCATACATATAATGTGTAATGAAGACAAAAAAAAAAAATAATATGTTCTAATGATATGATGAAACAGCCCAAAGACAAACAACAAATAGAATAAAGGAGATGAAAGTAGGCAACTAAAAATTAAATTTCAGAAAGCTTATGAACTTACTTGGAAGTTATATTTAAAAATTGGAAGACATACACATGGCTGTAAGCATACACACAGAGAAAGTCCATAATTGCTATTTAATTTTTTTTCATTATTATTGTTATTATTTTCTTATTCAGCATTATCTAGAAAATACCTAAAATTCAAGTACAAGAATAAAAAAGAAGCTTATTCCATTATTTTATCAAATTTAACTTGGAACAGTAAACGTAATTTTAGAAAAGAATCTCATCAAACCAAAATGTAATTATGTATCAGCTAAATAAGATCATCAACTGTCGTGGTTCCGCTCGAGTGGGCAGCCGAGCTCCACCACAGCCGCTCTCTCACTCCCCCTCCTCAAAGAGGAATGGGGAGAAAATATGTGAAAAGGGCTCAAGGATTGAGATAAGGACGAGAAAATCACGCAATAATTATTGTAACGGGCAAAACAGACTCAGCATAAGGAGATAGTAAGATTTATTGCCTACAACTAACAAGCGAGAGAAGTGAGAAAACAAAGGAAAAAAAAACCAAAAGCACCTTCCCCCCCATCCACCCTCTTCCACCTCCTCCCCCCGAGCGGCGCAGGGGAACGGGGAATGGGGGTTATGGTCAGTCTACAGCACTTCTTCTCTGCCGCTCCTTCTCGGTCACTCTCGTCCCCTGTGCTGTGGGGTCCCACCCACGGGATGCAGTCCTTGATGAACTGATCCGGCGTGGGCTTCCCACAGGCAGCAGCTCTTCCAGAACTGCTCCAGATATGGGTCCGTACCACGGGGTCCATCCCTCAGGAGAAAACTGCTCCAACCTGGCTCCCCTACGGGCAGCAGCTCCTGCCAGATCACCTGCTCCTGCGTGGGCTCCTCTCCACGGGCTACAGGTCCGGCCCGGAATCTGCTCCGGCAGGGGTCTTCCACAGGCGGCAGCCTCCGTCAGTGCAGGGCCACCTGCTCCACCGTGGTCTCCTCCACGGGCTGCAGCGTGGAACCCTGCTCCACCGTGGTACTCCATGGGCTGCAGGGGGACATCCTGCTTCACCATGGTCCTCACCACAGGCCGCAGGGGACTTCTGCTCCGGCGCCTGGAGCACCTCTCCCCCTCCTTCCACACTGACCTTGGTGCAAGGCTGTTCTCCCACTCCCTTGACTCTCCCGGCTGCTGTGTGGCGCAGCGTTTTTTCCCTGTCTTAAATATGCTCTCACAGAGGCGCAAAACAACATCGCTTATTGGCTCGGATCTGGAAAACAATGGGGCCCTTACCAAACATGGGGCAGCTTCTAGATCTTTCTCACAGAAACCACCCCTATGGCTCCATGCTACCAAAACCTTGCCACGTAAACCCACTACATTCCACCCCTCGCCTCTGTTAAAAGCATATTTAAGACTACTCACAACATACTCTCACTTTACAATTATCACAACAACCTTCACAAACTTCACTTACATCAAAAAGAAAAAGAATTCACCACACCAAAATAAACATAACATCATCACAGCACCGACAATGTGGACATTTTACACACACACCACCCCTCGTCCCTTCACCACACTAACATCTCACAGTTACTGCTTTCTTAAATTCTTCACAACTTGTACATTCCTAACAATCATCCTGCACATATTTTTGCCCGTTACTTCTACTAACTATCATCCTTATCTCAAATTCCTTGAGCCCCACGTTGGGCGCCAAAAAGGACTGTCGTGGTTCCGCTCGAGTGGGCAGCCGAGCTCCACCACAGCCGCTCTCTCACTCCCCCTCCTCAAAGAGGAATGGGGAGAAAATATGTGAAAAGGGCTCAAGGATTGAGATAAGGACGAGAAAATCACGCAATAATTATTGTAACGGGCAAAACAGACTCAGCATAAGGAGATAGTAAGATTTATTGCCTACAACTAACAAGCGAGAGAAGTGAGAAAACAAAGGAAAAAAAAACCAAAAGCACCTTCCCCCCCATCCACCCTCTTCCACCTCCTCCCCCCGAGCGGCGCAGGGGAACGGGGAATGGGGGTTATGGTCAGTCTACAGCACTTCTTCTCTGCCGCTCCTTCTCGGTCACTCTCGTCCCCTGTGCTGTGGGGTCCCACCCACGGGATGCAGTCTTTGATGAACTGATCCGGCGTGGGCTTCCCACAGGCAGCAGCTCTTCCAGAACTGCTCCAGATATGGGTCCGTACCACGGGGTCCATCCCTCAGGAGAAAACTGCTCCAACCTGGCTCCCCTACGGGCAGCAGCTCCTGCCAGATCACCTGCTCCTGCGTGGGCTCCTCTCCACGGGCTACAGGTCCGGCCCGGAATCTGCTCCGGCAGGGGTCTTCCACAGGCGGCAGCCTCCGTCAGTGCAGGGCCACCTGCTCCACCGTGGTCTCCTCCACGGGCTGCAGCGTGGAACCCTGCTCCACCGTGGTACTCCATGGGCTGCAGGGGGACATCCTGCTTCACCATGGTCCTCACCACAGGCCGCAGGGGACTTCTGCTCCGGCGCCTGGAGCACCTCTCCCCCTCCTTCCACACTGACCTTGGTGCAAGGCTGTTCTCCCACTCCCTTGACTCTCCCGGCTGCTGTGTGGCGCAGCGTTTTTTCCCTGTCTTAAATATGCTCTCACAGAGGCGCAAAACAACATCGCTTATTGGCTCGGATCTGGAAAACAATGGGGCCCTTACCAAACATGGGGCAGCTTCTAGATCTTTCTCACAGAAACCACCCCTATGGCTCCATGCTACCAAAACCTTGCCACGTAAACCCACTACATCAACTACAAAGGAAAACTCAAGTGAGAGGCAAGGGTGAAACATTCATTACCCATCAGATTCATGCACATATGGGGATGACATAGCAAAAGGATTATGATTGCTCTCAATTTCCAGACAGAAACAATCTCAGAAGGTGCAGCACAATTGTTAAGATCTGAAGATCTGAAGCAATCAGACATAAATAATGGAGTATGAAAATTAATGTATTTTAAGTAATAAGGGAAGATGGCATAAAATAGAAGGTAAAGTGCATATTTTAGGAAGATTCATTTGAGAAGTGCATATATGCTATAGCATTTCAGTGTTAAGGGTAACAACAGTAGCTTTATTATTAGGCGCAATCCATAAGTTTTTACTAATACAAAAAAAGTACGATGCTTTTTATTATATTGATACAGTCATTGAAGACAGGGCATGCAGCTGAGGTACCACAAACATTTGTTATCAGTGAAAAAATAAAAGATAAGGAATAAAATCTATTTCACATAAGAACTTCAACTCCGGAGAAATACTAAAACCTATACTCAAAATACACCAGATATTGATCATAAGAGGAATAAACTGATCATTAAAGTACTGATAAGATTGTGTCAGGAAAAAATAAGCCTTACTGAGAAACATCATTCATGTTCAAAGTTTCCAGAGACTCAGGAGAGCACTCTGACTCATAAGTGCTGTAGTCTAACTTGGTGAGTGAGCCAACTAGGGAAGGTATTTCACTGAACCTTTTGCTTGTTAACAGAGAATGACTTGTGGGTGATTTGAAGACTGGAGACTGTCTCAGGAATTAATAGAGCTTTTGATTCTTGGAAAACTAAAGATGAACTGCCACCCTAGACTTCTGGAGGGCAGGCTTTGGCCTGTTTAGGAAACTGGTTTGGCAGAGTCCCTTGGGAGGCAGTCCTGAAGGGCAAAGGAGTCCAGGAAGGCTGGACACTCTTCAAGAATGAAATCTTAAAGGTGCAGAAACAGGCCACCCCTGTGTTCTGTAAGACTAGCCTGGCTGAACAGAGAACTTTGGCTAGAACTAAGAAAGAAAAAGAGAGTTTATTACCTTTGAAAGAAGGGTCAGGCCACTCAGGAGGACTACAAAGATGTCATTAGGATACACAGGGAGAAAATTAGAAGTTTCATAGCCCAGATAGAGCTTAATCTGGCTACTTCCATTAAAGACAAGAAAAACAAAACAAAAAAAAACAAAACAAACAAAAAAAAAAAAACTTCTATAAATACAAAAGGAGGACTAAGGAGAATTTCCATTCTTCATTGGATGTGGGGTGAAACATAGAGACAAAAGATGAAGATAAGGCTCAGGCCTTTTTTTACCTCAGCCTTTAAAAATAAGACCAGTTTTCTCTGGGTACCAAGCACCCTGAGCTGGAAGATGTGGATGAGGAGCAGAATGAAGCCCCAAGAGGAAATGTTTAGCACTTAGATGCACACAAGTCTATGGGACCAGATGAGGTCCACCAAAAGGTATTGAGAGGGATGGCAGAAGTGCTCACTTAGCCATTTTCCATCATTTATCACCAGTCCTGTCTATCAAGGCAGGTCCCACTTGACTGGCAGCTAGAAAATGTGATGCACATCTACAAGAATGGATGGAAGGACCAGGGAACTGCAGGCTTGTCAATCTGACTTTGGTGCCCAGGATGTTTATGGAGCTTGAGTGACATCAACACGTGCACACAGGGCAAACAGATGATCAGGTTCAGTTAGCAAAAGTTTATGAAAGGCAGGTCCTGCTTGACTAACCTGATTTCCTTCCATGACAAGGTGACATTCTGAGTGGATGAGGGAGAGGCTGTAGGTGTTGTCTACCTAGACTTCAGTAAAGCTTTTAACACTGTTTCCCACAGTATTCTCTTGGAGAAACTGTCTGCTCATGGCTTGGATGGGTGTATGCTTTGTTGAGTAAAGAACTGGCTGCTTGGCTGGGTTCAAAGCGTCATAGTGAATGTAGTTAAATCCAGCTGGAGGCCAGTGACAAGGAGCGTTCTCTAGGGATCAATATTGGGGCCAGTTCTCTTTAATATCTTTATCAATGATCTGGATGAAGGGATTGAGTGTACCCACAGTAAGTTTGCAGATGACACCAAGCTGGGCGGGACTATTGATCTTCCTGAGGACAGGAGGGTTCTACAGAGGAATCTAGATAGACTGGATTGGTGGTCTGAGACCAACTGTATGAGGTCAACAAAGCTAACTGCCAGGTCACACACTCAGGGAACAACAACCCCATGCAATGCTATCAGCTGGGAGAAGAGTGGCTGGAAAGCTGCCCAGCTGAAAATGACCTGGGGGTATTGATCAGTAACTGGTGAAATACGAGCCAGCAGTGTGCTCAGGTGATCAAGAAGGCCAGCAGCATCCTGGTTTATATCAGAAACAATGTGTCCATCAGGACTACAGAAGGGATTGTCCCCCTGCATTCAGCACTGGCAACGCTGCACCTCGAATATTGTGTTCAGTTTTGAACACCTTGCTACAAGAAAGACACTGAGGAGCTGGAACATGTCCAAAGTCAGACAATGAAGCTGGTAAAGGATCTAGAGAACAAGTCTTACGAGGAGCAGCTAAGGGAATTAGAGTTATTTAGCCTAGAGAAAAAGGAGGCTCGGGGTAGACCTTATTGTACTTTAACTACCTTAAAGGAGGTTGTAGAGAGGTTAAGGTCCGTCTCCTCTCCCAAGCAACAAGAGATAGAAATGGCCTCATATTGTGCCGGGGAGATTTAGGTTGGATATGAGGGAAACTTTATTCACTGAAAGGGTTGTGAAGCATTGGAACAGGCTACCCAGGGAAGTAGTTGGGTCACCATCCATGGAGGTATTTAAAAGATGTGCAGATGTGTTACTTAGGGACATGGTTTAGTGGTAGACTTGGCAGTGCTAGGTTAACAGTTGGGCTTGATGATCTTAAAGGTCTTTTGAAGCTAAATGATTCCATGATTCTATGAATTATTTTTAGAAGCAATCTTCAGAATATAGGCAGGATAAGAGAAACAGGAATGTTTCCTTAGTTTTTATTGGTACTCTTCCTCCAGTATAGTGAGTTTATGTCCAAGATGGTATGTGTTTAACAGATTGCTTCAGACTCTGAGTCATTAATCACTTCCTAGGAGACTGGTATGCTACATAGAATTTAACAGTTTAATTCTGTAAGTGATTAACATTAAACTTTTAAGATGTGAGATGACAGAATCATCAACACACTCTTCAAGTTATTGTCATCCCTACTGATTCCTTGATTAGTCTCTTAAAGTGATGCTTAATTTCTTGAGGAAACATAGAATCAGAGAAAAGGTTTTCTTTCTGTGTAGTCAGTACTAAACAAGCCTTAAAATTGAGCTTCTCATCCTAAAATTAGCTACAAAAAATCCTGCATTTTCTGGCCATCATGTCTTTCTGCTGATGAGAGTGTTTAACATGCATATTAGTGGATAAAGAGGATAGTGAACATTAAAGTTCTTGTAATTTTGACTTTATTTATATATATATATATTTAAAACAGCTGATCACAATGTATTTTTCTGCTCCCAGCACTATAATGCATTTCTCCAATGGCTGTTGATGTTTAATGAAAGAAAATTTCCATGAACTTCCCTTAAAAGTGATGTCAACCTTGGTTATTTAGAAAAATCTTTAGTTATCTATACATACTTCATTAGTTATCTATACATACTTCACCACTTCTAGGAACAGTAAAGGCCAAACAGGGAGCAATAGCTTCTAGCTTTCTTATGTATTTATTTATATTTTGTAGGTAGAGACATTCTGTTATTTCAATGTTTAAAGTAAAACTATTCGTTTTTATTTCTGTAAAAGTCAGATTCTGAATCTGACAATCTTTAAATCTCACAGTTAAAGGACACAAAAAACACAGCAGAAATAAAGTAGAGTGAAGTATCTTTTTATTATTTTATTATTATTTTTTTTTTTTTCCATAGAGGGAAATAATAACAGTTGTGGACAAACATTCTGAATAGTTTTGAGCTCCCAGTGTTCTAATCAAGAGTGCAAGTTATCAGTGCCTTTGATTGCATTTTTACCCTGCATTCATTTAAAAGTGGCTCTAAGGAGACCTCAGCTGATGTTTTCTGGTTTTCCTATTTTTTATTTGTAATCTTGTTTCTACTTCCAATACTGTCCTTCTTTACTTTGTGTCTGTGTGTGTAGTCCCATTAGCAACCCCCACTAGACTAGTCTTCAGAAATAGCAAGTTATGTGCTGTGTTTTGGTTTTTAATATCTTCAGAACTTTATAGTGTCCTCAATTTTTCAGTCACAAATACATCATTAAACCTTCAAAAATATTAATTTTCCACTAACTTTTAGCAATTTCTTTGTATTTCTGTAATTTCTGTGCAGATGCAATACCACTGAAATGACTTGGCCTCAAGATAAATGTATATTTCTCTTAGTCATTCAGCCAGAATCCTACAAAACATACATGACTATGCTGAACTGTTTACTGGTTCTTTCTATCACGCAGTGTACACAATAGATGCAACGGTAAGGACTGCAGATAGTTTCCACCAGTAAGCAGCTTTTCCCAACTGTGTGAGACATAATTACATTTTTGCTAATTTTCTAATTTGCATGGAAAAAAAAATATTTATCTTTGATTTGTAGAAGAGACCCTCCAATACACAGTGGTTAAATTACTTTTCTAAGAGTGATTTACCAATAAAAAAATAACTAGACATGTATCAAACATGGAAATGAAAATGCTTGTATTTCTAATACATGAGACAACTCCAATATCTTCTTATTTCTAAGTCTAGAGGCTGTTTAATTACCAACTCTGGTGAAATAGATTGAGAGTTCTTGGTGTTGTCTATCAAGTGTTGGATAGATCTTCCACCCAAAAGGTGGCTTTTCCCATCATTTCTTTCATTTCTGGATTGAATGTTTAAATGTTTAATTTTCTGAATTCGTGGCATCACCACTCTTCTGTACAGATCACCAAGTATGAAAAGCACCAGGCCTCTTCACATCAGAAGACTTCTCAATGTGGCTAGGTATCCAACTACTTAATATTATTAACACTTGGACACACAGAGCTTGTGAGGATATAATTCCAACATTATTATTACAGTCATACACTGTAATTTACACTATGTAATTTACAATGTTACTTACACTAAACACTTTTCAGATCTAGCATCAGTAACTTCTTTGTTCGTTTATTTTGATTCCTTATATAATCCCTCTTAAAAAGAAAACAACAACTCTAAAGAAGAGAATGTCTTCTTGCACAGTGTTAAACAAGTTGTGGACTCAAACCTTCTTTTAGTGACAGACTTCCAAAATTATTAATAACAATCAAACTACTGTGCAGTCACCTTCAAAACTCATTTTCAAATAAGCAGAACAAATTTTAAAGTACGTACTGCAGGATTCCTTTATTCATTTGATGTAAAGTGCACAATACTTTGTTTTTGTTTTAGTTTTAGTGGAGTTATATTAAGGTGTACTTGGCCATTTGCTAGAATAGCTATGTTTTTTTGTTGGTGGTAGGTTTTTTCTGTTTGAAATCAACAAAAGTCATATTCTAATACAAACTAAATCTCATTAAACAGATGTGACACAAGCATAT
This sequence comes from Aythya ferina, assembly GCF_964211825.1. Classification (NCBI taxonomy): domain Eukaryota; kingdom Metazoa; phylum Chordata; class Aves; order Anseriformes; family Anatidae; genus Aythya; species Aythya ferina. The sequence continues at coordinate 37,062,329 of NC_140296.1, read as the reverse complement.
GAAAGAGAAAAGATATTTTGATCAACAAATATCTTCAAAATACTGAGCAGGTTTCTACTGTAAATTAAAAGGCCAGAAATGCAAAGGCCACTGGGAAGCACTCAGAATTTACTATATGGATAGAGGGATGCTACTCTCCAAATAAATACTTCAGGGATGTTGTAACAGCATCTGTTTTCCTTTTGTTTGTCTGAATTTGTTTATAGAATTCACCACAAACCATTTGCATGCTCATGCATATGTATATTTCAACCTTCACTATTCATGTTCAGTTTCATTCAGTGTCATACAGAATTGTACAGTATTCTTTTTCCCCCATTGACTCCCTGGTCTATAATGCTAAGAATTCACTCCAAAAGATTTCATCATTGGGACTGCTTAAGTACATTCAATTTCTTTTTACAGGGATTAAATGCAGTGCTAAACCCTAGATATCTCATAAGTGTTTCTTTGTTTCTTTGTTTTTCAAAGGTAGCTGGAACTTTGCATCTTTTCTTGGAAAGTCACTGCTGACTAAGGTCAAGTCAAGTGCACAGTAACTTTTTTATTCGGAAAAATAAAAATCAAAAGAAACATTTCAGACATTAATTGTAAACATTTCAACATTAATTGTAAAGTGAGTTTTATTTCTAAAAAAGATATACTTGCAGAAAGAGAAACAGAAAGCTGAACATGTTATGAAGGGCAGACTAAACAGGTCAAAAGGTGCAGTTTTCTAGTTATTTATCATTCTTTGAAAGTTATCTGATATGTGTCAGTGGTATGGATCACTCCATACCAAACTCAAGATGAAGATTTCTGGAAAATGCTGCATTTCTTCTCTATTAGATAGTATAGGGAAAAACAGGTGTGGTTGATCTAGGCTTGGAAAGACTTGGTATCTTTCCAGCTGAGAGTTATTGCACAGAAAAGACCTTTGGACAGTCTATACTTTTAACAGTGCAAATTATTCTGAAATGTGTAAAGTAGTCATCTCAAGAATTTCTCTAACTTTCCCAAATGTTTTGAAATTCCTATTCCAAGGCTGACCTTCAAAATGAATCAGTGGAAGGAATTAAGTGAACACAGCAAGGGACAGAATATAAGATTCCATATAAAAGTGTAAATCTAAAATACAAATACAAATAGTCTTGGCCATTGAAAAATTTGAGATCCTGACAAAGCATCTTTGTTCATCTGACAGAGCATCTACCATCTACAGCTAAATAACTTGGGAAACCTAGAATTGAAATATGAAAACACTTATGCAGTAAAGACTTAATTTCAATTTAGTCAGGACATGAAATAATATGTCAATAGCCCAATAGTATTGGGCTTACATATCAAAGGTTTGGTAGCAAGGGGCTGCAGGGGTGACCTCTGTGAGAAGACTCCAGAAGCTGCCCCATATTAGATAAAGGCCAGTTGTAGCCAACATTTCCAGAGGGACCCACTACTGGCCAGAGCTGAGTTAGCTTTCCCAGCTGCTGTACTTCAGCTTTATTTTATTTATTTCCTTTTCTTAAATATGCCCTCACAGAGGCTCAAACAACATTGCTTTTTGTCTCAGCTCTGTCCATTGACCACCTGACAACCAGGCCAAGACCCGTGTCTCCTCTTACTCACTGGCTACTCCAGCTTTAAGCTTGCTAGCGAATACACACACACCATTCACACCAGGTTGGGGAAAATATAGACACTCGCACCCTCCCCACACAGCAGTCAGTACTGTGCACACAGACTGTAACCCACAGTTCACCCACTCCAGGGGGTGGTGCCACAGTACGTGGGCACCTACACCCCCAATCTGACACCAGTAGCTGGCACCCAGTTCAGTCGTGCCACTGCTACTCTGGGCTCAAAATTCGTACAACCGTTTAAGATCTGTGGTCCCTCCAGCTACTGATGCCAGGACCCTCACTCACTCTAGTAGCTGGTACCACAGTCCATGGGCACCTACACCATCCTGACTACAGTATCTGTCACTCACACACTCGGGTCCCACGAGTGACTTGTGGGACCTGCTGAGACCCCCTACCGCACACTCCAGTAGGTGGCAGCACAGGCCAGAGGGCCCTTCTTCCATTTTGTTCCAGTAGTTGGCAGAGGTTCACTCACCCCCATCCAGATCTCACTAGGTAGCTGGCATATAGTCCTTGCAGCTCACATACACACAGGAGAGAGAATGCAAATACACAGAGGGAGTTAGGGAAATGATTTAATGTGAGAAAGATATGAGAAAACAGGACTGTGGTGATCAGGTGCAGGGCTCAGACAGACAAATATATTTACCAGCCCTGTTTTACATATGGCTGGCCTTCTTATGCCCGTTGCTACCTATTCTCCCTCTTTGTTCCTCCTTCTCCTCCTTCTCCCTGTACACCTTCCATGGTTTTGCAGAGCTCTGCAGTTTTGCCATCATCCCAGTCTTGCCCCCCTTAGTTCACTGTCTTTACCAATTGCAAGGTTCATCCTTCCTCAGTGGCATCTGCACATGTTAGCCCGCCATTTAGAGTGACTGAGAGGTTTGTTTCTTGTGATTCTGTCTCACCTTAGAAGTCCTCAATCAAATAAACCTGCTGGAATAAATATTCCTGTATTCTCACATACCCTCATCAGTTAGTATGACTGACCAGACTTAGTTCCCATCACTTCCTCCCTTTCTTATTAGCCATGTTGCCTTGGAAAAAGGCTCTTGACCAGACACTCCTAAAAGAACAGACACTCCCCTTCTACATACCCTTACAATAAGTAAACTTCAATTCTTTTATTATCCATAACTGCTTAAAAATTGATTTTCTAATTTAGCAATCAGACACCTCTGTATGCTGTCACTGTTGCTCTCTATGTATTCCAGAGCAGTTTATTCCCCAGTGATTCCACTTTTTTTTTTTTTTTTTAAATATGTATTATTTTTGCCAAATAATGTTTCTGGTGCCTTGATCAATTTCCTATCAACTTGCAGGTTGTGGAGGAAAATGGTATGATAAAGAAACACTAGAACACAAGGTGCTTTCAGGAAGAAAAGAAACATTATGGAAGCAAATAATCCATTTTAGGTTTGCAAAATATCCATACACAGTTCACTAGCCCATATAAACTGTGATACAGCTTTGCAAATGTTCCTGTATCCCGTACCCTTCCTGCTAGTTAGATTTCTAAGCAAATTTCCTCTAAGGGAAATTTGGTTTACAAATCCTTTTCTGTTAGGACTTCTGTTCTGTATTATAATAATAATTTTTATTGTTATTTTCTAGTCACTTTTTTAGCTTTTCAGATAAATCTGAATTATTTCTCTGCTTCTCTTCCACAAATAGATCTGTGTAGAAGAGCTCTGGTGCTCTGAAGCCACAGATTACTCTGAAAAGAAAGGACTTTCCATGTCAATCTCTGATAAACAATTGGGATCTGTACAATAGTCACTCCAAGTGATGTGCACACCAATCCTACCTAAGCACTTATATTATGTAGGGAGCATCAAAATGAACTCTGTGCAATTAAAATAAGCTTCATTTTCAAGGTTTTATCCTAAGAAATGAATTTTAATAAAGAATACATGCTATTAAAGTTCAGTTTATGCTTAAGTGTTTTCCTCACTGAAACAAGACAGATCAGAAGCCTTTTCTATTTATTTGTTTCACTTATCTGTGCTCCAAGAATAGTCACTTTTATTTTATTATTATTTTATTTGTTTTTTAGTTCTGTCTTTTTTTTTTTTTCCTTTAAAAGGAGATTTCTCTGGATATGCCAAAATGCAAGGCAACTTTGATAAGAGGATTTTAGATGATACTATGTTACATTAATAATTCATTAGCTTCATTATTAATGCATATTATACACATTTATATGCAGATTCTAGGACTATATCTCCATACTTTCTGAAATAAAATGCTAGAAAGAGTTTTACATATTTTTAAAATTAAATAAATAATGATATTCCCAGAAATCTTTGTTCTAAAATTGATTGTAACTTAACTTCTCATATGCTCATGCAGAGTTAATAGCGTGTTAACAGAATAAAGCCTTTTTCCTAGTACTACAGATAACATTTCTTATGTGTGAAAAGATAAATATGAATAAACAGAAGAAAAACCCTTTCCTAGTTCCTCTCTCTACTATTTATAGAACAGCACCTTGTAGAAATTATTCAAAATCAATTCATTCCCATGTAAAGAAGACTGTTTCTGAAATTGCCAAGGTCAGGGATATGTTAGATTATCTGATGTGTGCTTTCCAGTCACATAGACTATTCTAACAGCTCCTATGGCTTATAAGGTACTTTAGGAGTCCAGTTTTAAAGTAAAGCAAGTAGAGGTGAAAATATATTCAGGATATATTCCGTACCATAATAGGTGAGGAAGCCATACAAATATACTAGCTAGGCACAGTTAATACAGCATCAGGCAGGAGGGCCGCTCTCTGATATTGAATTTGTGGTTGCTCTGGAAACTCGTATCCCACCAACATACTGTGCATAGAAAGCTCCCACAGGAGCAATTTAGCCATTTATTTTCTATAGCCTGTATTAACCTTTGACTTAAAGTCTGAAGGAGCCTTACTAGATTTACAGCTTTGTCCTCTATAGCAAGTGACCTACAGGATAACAGAAGAACTGTTAATAACATCAGTTCAGCAGTGTCAATATCATTCAAACCTTACAGACGCATGCATAAATGCTTGATAAAAGAAAAAGAAGAAAACAAACAAACAAACAAACAAAACAAAACAAACAGAACAAAACAAGCAAACAAACAAACAAACAAACAAAAAAACAGAGAGAGAAATGGAAGAGTAGAAGAACAGCAACAACAACAGCAGCAACAACAACAACAAAAACTAAGTTCTTCTGTTTGCAGATTTGACAGATAACTACATGTTGCAGAATTATAATTCTGACTTCAGTTCCGTGAATCTGGAAGGTCTGAATTTGAAAGGAGTAGAATCTTTAAGATACCTATATTATTTCACAGTGTTCTGATTGGCATCATTAATACAAAACACAATGACCTTAAATTATATATATATATATATATAATTATTTTTTTCTAGATATAATGTTGACATCACTAAGCATATAAGAAAAAAAAAAAAACACATAAGAAAAATAATAAAGAATTAGTTTCCAGTTCTGAAACTATGGGCTGATGAACACATTTAATATGATCATGTCATTAAAATCTTTAGGATATGTAGATGCTGAAAGTTAAGCACATGCGTAAGAGTTTGTAAGATTGTTGATTTACAGAATCACAGAATTGTCTAGGTCAGAAGAGACCTCAAGATCATCGAGTCCAACCTCTGACCTAAATGTCAAATGACCTAAAGGTCATTTACTACATTTAACATGTAGTTTCATGGCAGTGTATTACAGTTCTGTTTTTCTTTACAAAATGAAAGTTAAATATAATGTGAAGATAATAAACATTAGCAAAACTCACAGAAGGGACTTTCCAATCATGTCTTTTGTAAAATCAGCATGAAAAAAAATCTACGTACATTGTTTTTATGGCACCACTTTCTGTGTTGCATATTGTGATTATATTTAATGACCTATTTAGCATTGCAGCAGTGAAAATTGCTATTGCTTGTGGTGATACTTCAAAGATAAAAAAAAAAAAGTAAATTTTATATGATATTCTGTCAAATGTCTTTTGCAGTGACCAACTTAATATCACTTAATACAGGATTTTCATGTTCGAGTTATCAGTTTGATAGGGTAAGATTGAAAAAATGCACAATGATTAAAAAGTCTTTAGGATCAATCCCTCCTGGCTTTATTGAAAGAATTACGAAAGTGACATAGTGTCTTAATAAAGAGTCAGATTTATTAGGGTTGAAATCTTTATTCTATTGTATTTAATTAGCTTAGTCTCCAGAGAGAATCTTGTGGCAGAGAAATCTCTCTGTGGTACAAAAACCTGAACAATCACATTCTGTAACAGTGAGGTAAAAGAAAATATTAAAAAATAGTTCTCTAAAAAACTGACTTAGACACCACCACCACCACCACCCCAAAAACAAACAAACAAGCAAACAAACAAACAAAAACTAACAAAACAAAACAAAACAAACAAATAATAATAATAAAAAAACCAAACATGGTTCTGTGTTTTATTGGCTATGCCCTAACATTATGTTTTACTGTGGAGTGACTTCAGCAAAAACAATATTGAATAATATATCTCTGCTATAAAAGGATATTTTCAAACACTTTTAAATAACCATCAGTGGTTAACATTTGCCAGTCTCTGGAAGGAAATTTTAATTGAGCTAACAGGAGAAAAATAAAATAAAATAAAAAAATCCTTGCCTCTATGCATTTTAAAAATAGTGAAATATAATAGCCTAACTTTACATTCTTTCTTTATTTGAAGATTATGTTTAGTACATTGTGTTTTTATTCCCTCTTCACATATCTATTTCCCTTTGTTAATGTTACGAATCCCCTATTTCATCTTTAGGTGGCATTGGACATAATATATTGATGTAATTTAACATAGAATCCAGAAAAGGAGAGTCAGAGAAGCCAAGAAAAATTGTAGCTTTGCCTTAGGCTCAGCAAAAGAAAATACGATCCTCTGCAACTCACCAAGGTCATGGGTCTTGTGATTTCCCAGTCCAAGGAAATCCTTGTCCTATGCAAGGATTGATACATAAAGTATTCTGTATTATTATTATTACTATTATTATATTTTTACTGTATTTTTAAAAGTATGTTTCACATATTTTTCTACATATTCCTTTTACATTTAAAATAACAGAAATAATAATAGTTAAAAAAACCTTTACTGGCATACACTCATTATCACTTCACACCAAGTTCAACAGATATCTTACCAGATACTGGTAAGCTACTTTCATCTTAAAGGCCTCAAAATGATGTTTGCAGTTTGTGACCACTACATCCTTTCCATAGTTCTGCGGAAGAGATAGGAAGATCATAGATTGCACTCTTTCTGCCCTGTTGACAGAGGCACTGCACTGTACTTGAGAAAAAGCATGCACTGTATGTAGTGTATGCATTAGGTACACCTGAATTACTTTGCCCATATAGGTCCTGTGTGAATGTATGTGTGGTTTCACAGATATCTTTCTGAGCACCAGTAGAGCCCAGGATGAGTGTACTTTTCTAACCTGGAGGGGAAAGTGGCACTCTTCAGTTTTCATTGAGAGTTGCCCAATACAGCAAATGTCAGTTACAACTTCACCCTTTAAAAAATTTTGATATCTGTCTAATGTAGTACCATAAAGAGGTTCCAAGGAAATTTCAAACAAACCTGTCCAAGAATTAAAAGTAACTACTTCAGGAGTGCTGCAGAAATGCTAACTGCCTTTGCCTCTGAATGTTATTCCACTACTGCTCTGTGTGGATACCTAACTTGTTCAGAAATACTTTATGTATTCCAAACATACTAAATTATGTGAGGAAACAAGCAATTAGATTTTCCATTCATTTTCTAAGTACTATTCTGAAGTAATTAAAAATTAACACATTAATTTTACTAACTTTTTTTTTTTTTTAATGTGTGTGTGTGTCGTCAGGATGACAGTTTTAAATTTAAATTGAAGAAAATGTTTTCTGTATTTTTCCAAATAAATTTCATTTAAAATGAAACATGCCAGAAAATAAAATTAATAGATCTTCAAATAGACAAAATATTTCTCCTAGGTATGCATCCTCTAGGGCTGATGGTCTGGTTTGAATTTTGTATAGCTCTAGTTTTAATTTAGTATAGCTATTTTATAACAAAAATCAGGAAATCAAAAGATCCATACTAACTTTCAGTGTTTGGAATCCTTGTAGTGAGTAAAACGTTTGGATCTGCTGCAGTAATTGTGAAGCTCTCATTTACTATTTCTATATATATAATACATATATACAGTTTCACCCACTGCTATTTTTTTGTTCAGTTAATTTGTTATTTGATCGCATTTGACCACTGCTAAGTTGCAAACCAAAGTTAGAATAAAAAAGCTTTAATGCTTCCATTTTATTTTTTAGACTTTTACAGGAATGGTCATGGAGCCCCATGGAAAAGGGAACAGATAGCACTCAGTTTCCAACCACGACACTGAAATTAATACTACTTTAGTAGGATTTTCTGACTGAAATGTTTCAGTGCAGGGCTATGACTCTTCTTCCTCCTCTCCCCCCCCCCCTTTTTTTTTTTTAACAAAAATCCCTTTTATAAAAGATTTTAATACTAGCTTTGAGGATACCTTTTAAAAAAGAACAGTAATAAATAGGGCTAATAGTTCAGCCAATTTCATTCTTTTAGCATATGAATAATCTATGAATAATCTTTAAGGTCCTTTTCAACCCAGGCCATTCTATGACTCTATGACTCTGTGACTCTATGATTCTATGATTAATACATGATGAAAACTGAGACCAAAACACAGGAACACAGACCTCTGTCAGCAGAGGTCTCAACCTAGTAATATCTCAAGCTCTTATTAGGATGAAAAACTATAACCATAGTTTTTTTATGGTTATAGTTTTTCATCCTAATAAGAGCTTGAGATATTACTCAATTATTATCAGTTATTATTTTTCATTCTATAGGTAGTCATACATTTTTCTTATTTTAACATGGTAGCTAGCTTTGACTATTGACTTCAGTGATGTCATTGCAAAATATACATTAATGTGGAGTGCATATTAAGAATCATTTTCCTTAAAATTTTGTTTATCCTAAATTAAAATAAATAAATTCCTATTTTAACCAAAAAATTCAGCCACCTCAAGCATTTCTGATTTCCTCCTACATGAAGTGTTTGAGACAGCTCAGATGAATTACTCTCCCAAAAGTCCCATCCTCTGCACCTTTACTGCTAAATTAAATCACATACTTATAAAAATAAATAAAATATATAAAAAATAACTACTTGTGTCTGAATGTGTTATAATCATATACCTGACAGAGTAGGTCTGATCTAAGAAAAAAAAAAAGCTAATTATAAGATGTTTTGCATATATAGATATATTTTTTTTATTATTATATATATGTTTTTTTCTCCTTAGTTAACCCTCTCTGGGTTATAAGTCTATAACTCTGGAGCTGCTCTCCAGACTACAAATATAGCAGTGGTTATTACATCCAGGTCATGATCCAATCTGAGAGATTGATCTTAGTGTCCACAGTGATTTGATGTTTCTAACTACATTTTCCTTAAACCATAGCATATCAACTTTGGTAATAACAGTCTTATCTTATTATTAACTGAACGTGTGTCACTTGTTTTGGGGAAAATAAATAAATGAATGAATAAAAGCTTTAGTTTTCTTTATCCATTATTTACTAACAGGTGAATTCCAGTGAGTTTCATTTTAACAAAAAATACCTAGGAATTAAAGAATATATATTCATTCATGCTTCAGATGATGCCAGAGAGGTTCATACTGCATTTTTTTTTTTTGAGTTCCAATAGAAGGTCTTATCTGCATTTTCATTTTAATGCCTTTATTATAGAATCAAGCATTAAAGTATAAGCAAATGTGCATTCCTTCCAGTGCAGGAGCTTCATGAATATCAGATAGCTGTAATACTTGCTTTGCTATTTGGATTATAGTTTTAAATGATGTAAGTAGCATCACCTTTCAGAATAGGATGTAATTAATACATCATTTGTCTGTGCAAATCAGCTACCAAGATATATGTTTAATTAGTGTTCTTCGAATCTACACATTTATTGTGTACATTTGTTTGTGGAAAGAGCTTTTAGAGTATTTTGGTTTGTGGGTTCCTTTTAATTTTCTTTTATTTTTATTAGCTTGTTGCTCTTTACTTTTTAAATTTTAATTAATACATTTTTAACAACTGATACGTTGTTACTGATACAGCATGTTATAACTTCTTAGGAGAAATTTCTTCTCAGAAAGAGTAGTCAGGCATTGAAACAGGCTATCCAGGGAGGTGGTTGCATCACTGTCCCTGGGGGTATTTAAGGAAATGTTGGACCTTGTGCTTACGGACATGGGAAAAAAAAAGTTGAGGGTGAATAACTCAGACTCTCAGACTAGATGCTGAACTTCTAAATGCATATAGGAAAATGTATGTCTTCCACATTTAAACTGTATTATTAGTGTGTTATGATTACTAACAATCTACAGTCATTAATATCTCTAGTTTATTAAGATTTCAATGGGAAAAAACAACAACAACAAACTCCTTAAATAGAAAATGTGATGATTTGTTTGTAAAACCAAAAATCAAAAGAATTCTAATCTGAAGATTTTTTTTTTCTTTCATAAACTCCCTTTCAAACATTGCATGTGTATACTGCCTTAATTTCTGTGTATTGGCCTCATATCACAGAATCACAGAATTGTGGGGACTGGAGGGAACCTCAAGAGATCATCAGGTCCAACCCCCCTGCCAGATCAGCCTTGAATATCTCCAGAGAAAGAGACTCCACAACCGTCCTGGGCAGCCTGTTCCAGTGCTCCGTCACCCTCACCATAAAGAAGTTCTTTCGCATGTTGGTGTGGAACTTCCTGTGCTCCATTTTTTGACCATTGCCCCTTGTCCTATCCCCACAAACCACTGTAAAGAGGTTGGCCAAATCCCACTGTCTCCCACACTTCAGGTATTTGTAAACATTGATAAGATCCCCTCTCAGTCTTCTCTTCTCAAGGCTGAACAGACCCATGTCACTCAGTCTTTTCTCACAGGGAAGATGCTCCAGGCCTCGTATAATGTTTGTGGCCCTCCGCTGGACTCTTTCCAGAAGGTCCCTGTCTTTCTTGTACCATGGAGCCCCAAACTGGACACAGTACTCCAGGTGAGGCCTGACCAGGGCAGAGTAGATGGGGAAGATCACCTCCCTTCACCTGCTGGCCATGCTTCTTTTTATGCACAAACTCCTTTTTCTGCATGCAAATGCAATATGTAATATGCAATATCTAATATGCAATATGTTGGTGATCTGAAGATATAGTGTTTCTTTTACTGTCTCATTTTGCATTCTTAGCCTTCAGAGACTTTATTTTGGATTTCTCTGCATTGTGAGTGACATTAATTCTTCTGTCCTTTAAAAAGCTTGGCTTGAATTCTTCTTGATCCTGGAGATTTGCTACTTCTGAATCTCCTCAATTAATTTAATCCTTTTGCCACACAAATACTGCAGTCATCTAGGATAAAGTATTCTTACTCTCAGTGACAAATGGTAAGCTGTGAGCGTCCTCTCTTTTACAAGATATATACCCAGATAGTATAACATGCCCAGAATTAAGTATACTGATTATTACTTCTGCTCTTTTTGATATCATCCTTCTGTTTATATCACTTGAAACTTTCTTCATTTAGTGTTTTTTGTTTGGTTGGTTGGTTGTTTTTGACAATGGTGATGTTAACACAGATCTTATTAATATGTTTAGACTTATGTGCTATATCTTTTAGTGGATATCTTTTATTGCAGTTGTTGCTGGGTTTTCTGACTCTTTCTGCCTTTTATCTTCCTCCACTAGGCTTTCCTCTCAATTCTTAGCTTCTCTTCTCCTTCTTTCTCCTTTTCGGAATTATGCACGAATAAACAAATAGCAGATTTCATTGTTTTATGTATACTATATTCATACAGCCATGTTATAAGACATAACTGTGTAGAAGAGGGCCCTCAATTATTAGTTTTTAGGGGGTGAAGAGTCAAACCAAAATTTGGATATTGCTTGTTCAGAATAGCCAGTTAATTTATCAAAAATGAACAAGTAAAAACACACGGTAATAAGGGAAGAAAAGGTCATATAGAACCACGTAAAATCAATTTTTTTGTAATCTGGGAGACAATGAAATTCTGAGTATGAAATACGATTTTGTTGCTGTTGTTGTTAAGGAACCCTGTGATACGATGTTGAACAAAATGAAGCTGATAAATAGATTTCTGCTGACAATCCATTGGAGCTGAATTACAATAGTATGGGAGTCGTAAAATAAATGAATTAAAACTATTTCACTGTCAAGGACAAGTTATGAATAAATACATTTTCAGAAATAAAAAATAGTAGATTATGAGTATGATTATGAATATTATTCTAAGAAACTGGAAAAGCAACATTTCCCTGAGAAGTTACTAAAATCAAATGCTCAGAGAAAACACTGAGAATAATTAATTCCCTGTTAACTATATAAATATGTACATGTAAATACAATAATGCATGAAATAAAGGTATCTTCTGTAGAAGAACTTACCTATTAGATAAGAATATTGTTAGCTGTTGAAAGTGTATGGCTTGATAATCTTTTATAACTGGAACCAAACCAAAACACAACAAAACAAACAACAACAAAAAAGAACAAATCAATCAATCGATCAAAGAAACAAACAAAAAACAGGTCAGGTGAAATGCCTAGAGATACCAAAAGCTAACACTCAGCTATAGTATCATTTTTAATATCTTTTTAAAAGTTCATTTTGTACTGCATTCCGTACAAATCAGTACATTTTTTGCATAGTGAATAAGAGAGGATAATCTTATCTACAAAGCACGTGGGTAGCAATACCAAAGAGGAAGTGATAATGGTTTGATTTTTAGGTTAAATGCTAACAAGAAAATGCAAAATGCATGAAAACACATTTTTCATGCCTTTAGCTGCTGAACCAGTATAGCTTGGGAAGTTCGCCACAGTAGTCTTTGAGGAACATTATTACATACAGTAGTTTAGAATAGAAATTGGTAATAAATTATGAAAGTGCACGAGTAATACAAGGCAGCTACAATTATACTGCAGTAAGTTTCAGTCTTTGTGTTGGAGGGCATTATATATGGATCATTAACTATGAAGTACTGAACAATAAATATGGTTATTATTTTAACAAAATACTAAAAGCTTTTCGACACACTATAGATTGTTGCTTAGAAGAATGAAAAATTGTCGGGATATACAGCTTTTAGTTAGGTGTTTAATAACATAGTCAGAAGAATGTCACTCTTCTATCAGGAAATAATTTAATTGCACTGATTGCCAGGAATTTGACATCAGTGGTGATTTTGATTTAAGACCCAGTGGAAGGTACTTTTCACACTAAGAAGCTACACTGTGCATAGGCAACATGTAACTTTGGGGGAGGGGAAATGCAGCCTTAAAACCTCATAAGCTAGGAACCAAAATGTCAGTAAATTAGACTGGAAATGCTTATCATGCAAAGAACTTGAAGACACTAGCAATGGGTATCTTCACAAACAAAAATATGGAAAGAAAGCAGAAATAGTCTGATAAAAACAAGGTAATTAAAAGTGTTAGCTGCAGTTTTAAGTGCTGTCATTGATTTTATTTTGATGCTATTACAGTGACAGAAAAAGGATAAAGCATTATCAAAAAGTTTCTGATGGATCAATTCTTTGTTTATGGAAAAATAGTTAGGAATGCAATCTTACTTAATATATGATGGAAATTGCAGACTGATTATTTAGTCTAAAGCAAAAACTGTATTTTTAAACTCTTGAAACATATACTTTAATCATTTACCATAGGGGAACAAAGGATGTTTGCTTCTTTTAAATTACATCTGTTAACCAGGAATGAAAATATAAAGAAAGACAAACCTATTAAACATCAGAATGCTGGATACTGTAAATGGTGAATTTTGAAAAGAAAAAAGAAAAAAAAAAAAAAAGAAAAAAGAAAAAAGAATAATAGTTTTGTATTTATTAAAGTCAGTTTTGTTTCTATGGCAATGAGTTAAAAACAAACAAACAACAACAGGAACAAAAAACTATTGATGAATCTAAGAAATTTAGTATCTAAGAAATAATAAATGTTCCACACTAGCATCTCTCTATTTAACTGGTCTGCTCCACCAAGGGTTGTGGATTTGTTTCTATTTCATAACCCTTTCTCCCAGGACATTAGGATAGGGAGAGAACAAGGTCAGTGGTTTTCCCGTCATGGAAATCTGTGATCAGTGAATTATTCATTCCAGAATGGAATCATTACATTTTCTGCTTGTCAGCTTCATCATTTACCATTTTCCATAGAAACCCTTACACTCTTGCACCTGTGCAAATAATGTAATCAAAATGCCTCCATCAACGGGAAAAAAAAAATACAAAAAAAAAAAAAAATCTTAAAAAAACTTATATGCTTCCTTGATGCATAAATGTGTTTGTTTGTTTGTTTGTTTGTTTCACATAAAATTCTCTTTATTCTCATATTCTCAGTGATCAGTCTTAAAAAAAAAAAAAACACTGATAGAATCATGAAATCTTATAGTATGTATGTGAGGTTGGTAGGGACCTCTGCAGGTTATCAGGTCCAACCAATCTGCTCAAGTAGGGAGCTCATTGGCCAAGACCAGTCAAGAAAATTTTAGAATATCTCCAAGGAGGGAGAATCCACAACCTCTCTGGGAAACTGTGCCAATGCTCCATTACTTTCACAGTAAAGAAGTATTTTCTTGTGTTCAGAGAGAAAATCTTGTGTTCCACTTTGTGTCCATTGCCCCTCATTCTGTCACCAGGCACTACTGAAAAGACCCTGGCTCCATCTTCTCTGCAGCCTCCCTTCAGATATCTCCTCAATCCTCCCCTTAACCAGGCTGAGTTCCCAGCTCTCCCAGCTGAGAGAGCTGGGAACTCTCTCTTATGTAGCCTCATAAGAGAGATGCTCGAGTCTCTTGATCATCTCTGTGGCCCTTTGTTGAACTCTCTCCATTATGCCTATGTCGAGTATATACGGGACATCCCAGAACTGTAGTCAGTACTCCAGATGTGGGCTTACCATTACTGAATAGAAAGGAAAGATGACCTCTCTCAACTTGCTGGTAACAGTCTTCCTTATGCATCTCAGGATAACATTACCTTTCTTTGTTGCAAGGTCACACTGCTGGCTCATGTTCACCTTGACATTCACCAGAACCCTTGGTTCCTTTTCTACAGAAGTGTTTTCCAGCTGGTTGGCTCCCAATATTTACTAGTGAAATAAATATCTGAATATGATCTAACTGGATAAATAATGTAAATTAGTAATCAAAGTGAATTTGCATGCAAAGACCAAATATATTTCCTTAAAAAGATGTTCCATTTCTAAGCAGCAGTGATATCATGCATAAAGCGATAGCTACAATTCAGAAATCTTATGTTCATTTTAAAGTTAAGAAACAGATCTTTGGAAGCTGGACAAGCAATGTGGAATAAGTGTAATGGGGCTATTAGGTTCCAAAATTCTTCACTGATATGCTTGCGCACAGAAGCTGAAGTGTTTGAATCTCTCTTTCCTTCTGCTCACAAATACCTCCTGTGTCATAGTTTTTGCCGCTAGAATTCATTAAGTACTTCAAAGTCTTCCTCTGAAACTAAATTCACCTGTTTTCCCAGTACTATTCACCGTACTGCTAACACAGGTTTTATGGAATTCTATAGAATTAGGGAATTAGGAATATCCTTGTTTGGCTTTCTAGCATTGCTCACCCAGGAAACATTTTAAAAGCCCATCTTCTACAGCAGGAAAAACAAACAAACAAACAAACACACACACACACATACACAAAAAGGCAGTCAATCCTTCAGTCAGCAAAATAAATGTTTACTCAGTCTCAATCCTCTTTACAGAATGAAGACTTTTATTTTGAGTGGCATTTTTTTTCCCAGTGACTTTTTTTCTTTCTTTTTTTTTTTCTTTTTTCTTTTCCTTCTTAGTTATATGATTTGATACGAAGATTGTAATGAGGTTCAATAGAAAACCAAAGTATATGGAGTGTTCAGATCAGTAGTTTATAACTAAGAATCTTTTCAGATTGCTACAAACCATAATTAGGTCAGGTTATTTATTCTCTTAGGAACAGAAAACAGTGTTCTACAGTGTTAGAGTAGTCTCAGACCTCATATTCAGTTTACTTTGCAAGTGAGCAATAGAGAGTCATTCTTTCTACTTTTTAATATAGGCTTTAAAAAGTGCAATTTTGGCTCTTAGGTTGAAGAAAAAAAAAAAAAGTCAGGACCACAATAGGACTGTGCAAACACATAATTAATAGGTGTTGCATCTAATCTGCCTAATAAGTATCTCCCAGAACACAGATGATAATACTAAATTTCTCCATCACTGATAGACTTATATTTATTTTGATGTCTTTTTTTACTGGAATCTGAAATGATTTATTAAGCATCAGGTCAGTTAATAGGCTTTTATAGAAAAGGAAATAGGCATCATCACTTGTATAAAATTAAAAAAAAAAAAAAAAGTTAAAAGTAATTCTATTAGCATTTGTATGAGACTTGTTAAATTTTCTCTGAATATTTAACAAGCTATCTTAAACAGAACATCAGGCACTTGTGAGGCCCATAATTAGGTTTCACAGGGATATAGCTGTTCTGTCTGTCTGCAAGGCAGTAGGCTCAGAAAGAATACTGAACTTCCATGTGTATATATCAATTGAATGGAGAAGTTAATTTAACATGTTACAAAACGTAAGGGATTTTTATACTTTTATTATAATTTTCAAGTTATGTACTTCAATCTTGTGTAAATCTTATTCAGATTCTTCTCTATAAGTATTTTTTGTAGTTTTTCCACCACATCTTTTCCATAACAATCATGAACAGAGATATGTATGCACTGAAATAAATTTTAAACAGGACTTTTTTTTTTTTTTTATGTTTATCAACATGCATCAAACTCATTATGGCTCTTCATGTAATTAAGAAGTTCATCAGAAGGAATTTTACTATGTTAGAGCTTGAGGTACACAATTAATAAAGGTAAATAAATTATCTAAAGCTTTGCCTGTGTTTGGTAAAGATTGTTGCTATCATCTACATAAAAAATGTCTTAAAGACTTAAATTGTTTTTGATAGCTATTAAATATATTATCTAAAGAAACTTCTTAAGGATTAGAATCTTGTGTGTTACATTTTAAATCAATGTATTTTCAAACAGTTGCTATGTTAAAATTTTAAAATTGTATTTTTAATAGAAACACCAATTGAATTTCAAATCTAATTCAGTCTGTTCATTGATTGCAGGGATAAAAGCCATAAAATTCTATCTTGACTTGTCTTTTAAAATGACTTTAAGTGTCTTGACAAAAACATTTTAAAAGACATTTGAAACTGACTACCTCAGTAGATTTATACTTTCCTATTAGTTTACAAGTTTCTTCTAAGTTTTAATTAGCCAACACCTACAAAATATTTTAAGACCATCGTATATGCTATATTTTTGTTTCCTGGTAAAGCCATCATATTATTATAAGGATAATAACAAGCTCTAAAACCATCATCTCCAGATGAGAATAAATAAAACATTTCCACTAAACAAGGAAGTTTAAATCACTAAACAAGTGATTTAGGTTACCAATTCATCCCTTCATCCCTCCAAATCATATTAAAACCTGAATTACAGAAACTGTATTACAGTGACTACAATCACTACAAAATATGTCCAAAGATATATTGGAATACAGAATACAATCACTGCAGAAAATATCCCAAAACTCAAAGTGTTTTGGTTTTTTTTTTTTTTTTTTTTTTTTTTGAACAAAGAGATGTTTACAACTTCCAAATGTTACAGCTGCGTTTGATGTTGAGATCAGTACTGTCAGTTAATGACTCTAGATTCATCACAGAACCTTCTCCAGAGTGTGGGTTCTAAATATAAGTACCAACTACTCTGTAATTAACCATATGACTTCTCTGCTGCTATGTAGCACTATCGTGCTATTCTTTTTGTAGTGCTCAATACAAGTTTTTGCCTATTTCAAATGAGAAAAGCATATATCTTTTCTTCTCTGATTTAATATATGCAAATTATCCTTCTTGAAAATGGCAATAGCATCTGGGGTTATGTTGTGTTTAGCAAATCCAATATCATTTATTGCTAAAAAGAAATTGAGGCTGAGCAATTTAAAGGGCAAAATGTTGTAGTTGACCCATTCTTCCTCTGTTATTATTGCTTTTTAATGAATGCCTGCCTTTAAGAGCTTAATCTGAAACCAGTGGAGTTAATGGAAATTTCACCATTAACAACCATATTAGAAATTTATAAGCATGTGGGAGCAAAATACTGTTCTTTAAAATATATTGGTGTGTAAACCTAACTCTTAGTTTGCTTTTGACCAAAAATATGTAATATGATCTCCAATTATGACAGCCTCCTGTACCACTGTGTCAAAAGATAAACTTGATATCAGGTGTAGATAGGTTACATAAGCAGGTAATTTGGGGTCCATGCTGTGCGGTGGTGCCCCTGATGGGCAGATGAACTCCACCACAATCATTCTCTCACTCCTTTCATCAAAGAAAGAGAGGTAAGAAAGTATGGTGGGAAAGTGTCATGGTTTAAACCGGCCGGCAGCTAAACACCACACAGCCGTTCGCTCACCCTCCCAACTCCCTCTCTGGGATGGGGGAGAGAAATGGAAAGTGAAGCCCGTGAGTTAAGATAAAGACAGTTTAATAAGACAGGAAAATAATAATTACAATAACAATAACAATAACGATAACAATAACAATAATAATAATACAATGATGATAATAGTACTACTAATAGTAATGTGTACAAAAAAGTGATGGACAATGCAATTGCTCACTACCCGCTGACAGATGCCCAGCCTAACCCCGAGCAGTCCAGCCCCCCTCCCCCGGCTAGCCACCCCTATATATTGTTTAGCATGATGTCAGATCGTATGGAATACCCCTTTGGCTGGTTTGGGTCACCTGTCCTGGGTCTGTCCCCTCCCAGCTCTTACTGCATCCCCAGCAGCTGGCAGGACAGAGCAAGAAGCTGAGATGTCCTTGGCTTAGTATAAGCACTGCTCTGCAACAATGAAAACATCGGGGTGTTATCAGCACTCTTCTCATCCTAAGCCAAAACATAGCATTCTACCAGCTACTAGGAAGAAAATTAACTCTGTTCTAACTGAAACCAGTACAGAAAGGAAAAGGTTCAAGGGTTGAGATAAGGATAATTTAATTAAATGGAAAAGAAGAAAAGGAAAGAAGAAAGAAGGAAGGAAAGAAAACCCCTAAAAATCACATGAAAGCAAAGAGAGAGAGAGAATTATTCTCTACTTCCCATCAATGAGCAATCTTTACACACATTTTGGGAAACAGGACCTCTATTTATGTAGTAGTTGTCTGGGAGGACAGACATTTTCATAACGAAAGCCCTCCCCCTTCTCTTTCCCCTTTCTCACTATTGCTGAGTGTGACACCATATGGTGTGGAATATCCCTTTAGTATGTTTCGGTCAGCTGCTCTAGTGATGTCCTTTCCCCACATCTTGTCCACTCCTAGCCTACTGGCTTCTGCAGGGGGGTTGAAGAGAGTTTGTGAGATGCTGTGCCAGCACTGCTTAGCAATAAAGGAAACATTGGTGTGATGTCAGTGTTATTCTTGTTACAAGTGCGGAGCACAACACTATATCAGCTGCTGTGGGGAAAGTTAACTTCATCGCAACCAGACCCAGTACAGTTCTAGCAACAAAGTTTTGCTGAAATATTTTCAGTCACACCCTGTGCACCGAGCACAAACATTATTCACTGAGATAGACCACCAGTCTAGAACGTACAGATTAAAGGTAACTAAAGGCTTGAAATAAAAAAAAATAAAAATAAATAAATAAATAAGGATTCTCTTCTGTCAAAATGTTGAAATTTTCAAGTATGTTGCATCATCCCTGGAGCAAAAGCAAAACTGAAACCTGTAATGAAAAGAAAGTGTATGATAAAAGCATACATTAGAGTAGCTTTTATCTGTAATGCTCATCTAAACAATATGCAACTGTTTCAAGTTTATATGTGTTGAAACTGTGACTTGATCTTCAACAAGCTTCCTTTCAGATAACCATATAATTGCTTGACTACTTTGGGGCAGGAGGAAGAAAGAAATGAAGAGTGCCAACAGCACACTCGTAATCCTTCCTAGTAAAAAAAACTCAGGAAATACCAGCATGTTACTATCAACATCCTGATTTCAAGATTTCTCAGAATCATAAAATGCTATTGGATAGATCTTTTGAAGTTAAGGTGGTGTAACATAAACAAGGCCCATGAACAACATTCTATTTTTCACTGGGCATTGTGTATGCCTTGCGGGATCCTGCTGAAGACTATGGAAGGTCCACAGAATAAGGATCGACATTTAGACCTTTCCTTTTAAAGGGTTATTTGCTATATTATTAGACTAACTTTCAAATTGCATCTAGTTCAAGGACAATAGACTAAGCATAGGAGGGCAAAGGAGTTTTTCTGTACATCTTTAGGGATTGTACTAAAGTTTCATTTTCAAAAGAAATATATTACTTATATTCTGCACTTGAAATTTCTCCAGATTGCCAGCTTTATTTACTAATTACTTAAAGATTTTGAATAGTGCTCAGGACCTCTGGAAAGTCATATTATCACCCTCTGGAACTTTGAACTACATTTTTTTTCCTTTTAAAACTGACTCCAAAACTGCTTGCTCTCTCAGAGGCCAGCTGGGAGGTATGGATCTGAGTAAGTCAGGCTGTTGCAGAGGGCATGTAAGATAATGTCTTTGTAAAATCAGTGAAAGTAAAGGACAATACATGTGTAAAGACTATAAATGGAGCAACTGGCAATACAAAAAAAAAAAAAAAAAAGTATGTGAAAGTATTCTATTACAAAATTAGAAATGAAAACCACTGGATTTAGGCTTCATAATTTAGAGTATTAAATGTTCAAAGGAAACAGAGTGTTTAAATGGAAATGAGGTGACTCAGAATCTTTGACTTGATTTAAACTTGGACTACTATATCTAGAGAGAAAAATAAAACCTCATTTCAGTGGAAGAGAATATGTCAATTTGGAGCCAAAAATATTTAATAAAACTTCCTAGAAGTCTATCAGACTGCATGGAACAACAACAACATTCCCAAAGGTAATAAATTTCAGAATACCTAGTGTATTTAACATTTTGACTGTCCTAAACTGATTAAAACATTTGTGAATTAACAACAAGGATCAATCCTGAATGGACAGAGAGGCAGACTAGATAACCTAATAGGTCTTCTTTTTCTTTAACTTCTGTGAATTTATAGCAAATGAAATCAATGTTTGGATATAATGTCAGCCCTCAGAAAATTGCAGGCAAGGAAATCAAGCTACTAACCTTGAGAAGAGAGAACAATAGAGAAAAGAATGTCTTAGAAAGTTTGTAAATATAAAGCTTCAACAACTAATGTGTGCCAAGCTCATTTTAGAGAAAATAACATTGAATATTCCTATCAGGCATGAACAGAGATGGGATAAATCTTTTCACAAACATTATGCACTTTCACTAGAGAACAGGGGGTATCACTAGAGAATTTGTATGGCAAGAAGGTAGAATTTAAACTAGATAATAGGCTATTTAGTGGGAAGAAGAGCTTAAATGAAGTATTGCAAAAAGCATTTTTAATATGAAAATTTAACCATTAATGTACTCCAATTTAAATTCATGTATCATTCATTTGAGTTACCCTGATAACCAAGAAGGCTTTATGAGATCATTGTTATAAGGTAAAAAAAAATAAAATAAAATAAAATAAAATAAAATAAAATAAAATAAAATAAAATAAAATAAAATAAAATAAAATAAAATAAAATAAAATAAAATTGTACACTGTTTTAGTAAAGATATATTTAAGTCCAACAATCTAGAAAGCATGGAATATTAGAAGACAAAGGGAAAAAATATATTAAGCTTTACAAAATCATTTGATGTCCTTGTAGTGGGTTTACGTGGCAAGGTTTTGGTAGCAGGGGGCCATAGCAGTGGTTTCTGTGAGAAGGATCTAGAAGCTGCCCCATGTTAGGTAAGGACCCCACTGCTGACCAGAGCCGAGCCAATATGTGATGTTGTTTTGCGCCTCTGTGAGAGCATATTTAAGACAGGAAAAAAACGCTGCACCACACAGCAGCTGAGAGAGTGAGAGGAGTGAGGAACAGCCTTGCAGGTGCCAAGGTCAGTGAAGAAGGAAGGGGAGAGGTGCTCCAGGCACCGGAGCAGAAGTCCCCTGCAGCCTGTGGTGAGGACCATGGTGAAGCAGGATGTTCCCCTGCAGCCCATGGAGTACCACGGTGGAGCAGGGTTCCATGCTGCAGCCCGTGGAAGAGACCACGGTGGAGCAGGAGGCCCTGCACCAAAGGAGGCTGCCGCCTGTGGAAGACCCCTGCCGGAGCAGATTCCAGGCCGGACCTGTAGCCCGTGGAGAGGAGACCACGCAGGAGCAGGTGACCTGCAGGAGCTGCTGCCCGTGGGGGACCCAGGTAGGAGCAGTTTTCTCCTGAGGGATGGACCCTGTGGTACAGACCCATATCTGGAGCTTTTCTGGAAGAGTGCTGACTGTGGGAAGCCCACACCGGATCAGTTCATCAAGGACTGCATCCCGTGGGAGGGACCCCACAGCACAGGGGACGAGAGTGACCGAGAAGGAGCGGCAGAGAAGAAGCGCTGTAGGCTGACCATAACCCCCAATCCCCCGTTCCCCTGCGCCGCTCGGGGGGAGGAGGTGGGAGAAGGTGGATGGGGGAGGGGAAGATGCTTTTGGTTTCTTTCCTTTGTTTCTCACTTCTCTAGCTTGTTAGTAATAAGCAATAAATCTTACTATCTCCTAATGCTGAGTCTGTTCTGCCCGTTACAATAATTACTGCGTGATCTTCTTGTCCTTATCTCAACCTTTGAGCCCTTTTCATCGTATTTTCTCCCCGTTCCTCTTTGAGCAGGGGGAGTGAGAGAGCGGCTGTGGTGGAGCTTGGCTGCCCACTCGAGTGGAACCACGACAGTCCTCTGGGTAGGGGGACTGTAATTGCAGAATGCCTAACTTTAGGATGCTCTGAAAACAGAAATCTTCCTATCAATTCACACCAAGAGTTTTTCTGTCCTGAAATCTTTTGCCTGTAGCTTATATCTGATGCTTAAGGTAAGAAAGAAAATCAGTCAGTTCAGAGGTTTAGAATACGCAGATTTTTTATGGTGATAAGATGATTCATCCAATTCATTTTTTCTGAAAATTAATTATTGATTTTGCTTGTAAATTTGGGCAAATTATTTCTCAACTGGGGGGGGTGGGGTGGGGAAGGAATTGTTTTATTTGTTTGTTATACGTGTATTTGTTGCTGCTGTGTTTTGTTTGTTTGTTTTAAACTTCCTGTTTATATTTTGACCCAGGTAAGTATTACTTCAGAATAGCTATTGATATAGGGTCATCACTGTTTTCCACATTATTTTAGCTTCAAAATTCATCATTTGTTTCAGCAGTTCTATGTAAGTATTCAAGATACTAAGACAAATAAGTAAAATCTAAGTACGTATTGACAATGCTTTTATCTGCTGCTTTGGAAAACAAGAGATGTCAATTCTACAGAATGCGTTTAATTTTTAAAATAATCCAAGAAAAGTATTAATAAAAGTACTGCCGTGACTACAAAGAAGTATTGTTGTCAGCTCTGTTCAAAATTCAATACCTGTACGAAGCACAAAAATACCAAAGAACATATTTAAAATTTCAACTACATATTTTGATGTTATGCCATGGTTTGTTGCACATTTGATAGGAAGAAACACAGTCAGGTTATTAAATGTCACATGTCACAAATGTAAAGGCTTCAGAAAAACAAGTTCTTTACCTGCTTTTTCCAAATATATAATCTGTTCAAAAAAGTATTTCAAATCAAGCATAGTTTATATCCCTGAGAAACAGCAGGTTTTTTTTTTTGTTTCTTTTGTTTTGTTTTCAGATGGTACAGAAAGCCTACGAAAGTTGGGAAGATTTATGCAGAAATGTATTTCATGAACAACAGGCATTCATAATGACTCAAATGAAGCTTTCTTACATACAGTTCTGAAACTAGATTTTTAATTTCTAACTGCCTATCCCACTTTGTTCTGTTTCTTATTTGAAAACAATCTATTACTCGCTGTCTTTTAGGACAATGCAAGCTCCTGTTCACAAAAAGAGATACAACAATATGAAGAACAGTGAAAATTTCATTTTCGGACTTGTCTCTTAAATGAGATTTGTTGTGGATGTCGGTACATCTGGGCAATACAAGACAACATTCATTAAGCTATACAATTGTTAGAAAATAGCCCAGATAGATATTTGAAAATGGTTGCATACATTTGTATTATTTTGATAAAAAAAAAAAAAAAAAAAAAAAAAAAAAGCAGATTAAGAACCTAAATCTACACTGAAGGTGACATGATGAGGGGGGCATGGTTTTAAACCAAAAGAGGTGAGATTTAGATTAGAGGTTCTTCCCTCAGAGCATTGTGAAACACTGGAACAGGTTGCCCAGAGAGGTCGTAGAAGCCTCATCCCTGGAAGTGTTCAAGGTCCATCTGGACCATCACATGGTCTTAAATTACAGAATCTGCTTATCAAATGAGAGCTTTGCTTCTTCCACTCATAGCTAATGAATGCAGTACTTGCTTTCTTCATGTCCAAAGTCACAGCAGATTTGCAGTTTTTTTAACAGAACTGACGAAAATAAAATTACCTAAACTGTTCTAACTTCTTCACTCTTTGTCAGTTCATCAGAAGTAAATTTACAAAGTACTTCACTGCATTTTTAATATACACATCAAATTCTATATTTTTCTGTATATACATGTATGTATAATGTATTTATATATATATATATTATATATGTGTGTGTGTATAATGTATAACAAAAGCCCTCCCAGATTCTTTCAAGAATGACTGTGTCATTTCAAGGCATTGGTGGAAGTCTAATCTTTTCTCTCAGTACCATCTACTAGAAATAGTACAATTACTAGACCAATATTCTTCAGTTTATATCCTTCAATTAAAACATATACTTTAAGTTTTCGCCTATAAGCCAATGATTAAAGCCTCTCAAGATGTACCTGAAATATGATGGATTTCATTAGCCAGATTTATTTTGGTGCTCTGTACTGTGTTCTGTTTACAAAGATCTTTCCATAACCATGTATGAAACAGAATAAATATCAGTTAAGAGAAAAATTGCATGTAACCACCCTTTCACTAGTAGCAGCCTACATAGGCCAACAGGTGGGTATCATTCCCTGGCAACTAGCTGTGTCTGGACAATCTGATAAATTTCTTCATTATATTTTGTCAGCAATTTCTCTAGTGCTCCATGAGGGCTCCCAACTGCAAAGATACATGTACCAGTGATATTTGCTGCACTGCAGGTCTACCAATCTTCTCACAAAGAATTATTGCTGAGGAGGGAGATTACCTAAAATTTGTGAAATCTGCAAGAACCCACCTCTAAGGTTCTTTGAAAATCCAGGGCTCTTACATGCAGTCCATTTGTATGTTCAGACATGGGCTTAATGCAAAAATCTCAACAGTATTAAACTATGTCTTCTGCTTCTACATATATATTAAAATGACTTCACCAATTAAATAAGACTAAATTATCTGCAACTGATAGCTAATTTAAGTAATTTTTCTTCTTTATAAACTTGATATTTTCTGTTTTTTAATTTGGATGTAAAACCTAGCTATTTCTGCAACATATGCCAACATCTGTAAGAATAATGGGGCTTTCAAATAATTACAGTAACTGGCATTCTTTAAAATTTACTACTGCAAAATTAACACTTCAAATTCAGTTATTATCATGTCCAAATTTACTATTTCTAAATTATGTTAACAGAGAGGACATTCTATATTCTATTTATTCTTATTTTCAGTCATATCTAATTAGTGGTGTTGTATGTATATAATGAACTTCCTTCTCTATATCAGTGTGGCTATAATAAAAAGTTTTGAAATATTACGAAAAATTTTCTGAGGCATGAAATTGTGTCTCTCTCTTCTAGGAAACAGTGGGAGTTGCTCCAGGATAAAATGTGGAATATAAAGAAATATTGAAACATATGATCATAGCAGTTTCCAGAGTAGATGTTCCTTTTCTGTCATGCAGTGAAATAAATCATTTCCTTTTCAGCTTCTACAAGATGAACTTAGTTAAATTTTTATAAAAAAAAAAAAAAAAAAAAAAAAAAAGACTTGGAAGTTTTTATTAAAATCTGTAGCAGGTGCTTTGAAAATGGAAGAAGTTTTACAACATATCTACATATCTTTTCTCCTGATACACACTCATTTACAAACATATAGCATACTAATGCTGTTGATATTCAAGCAGTTTACAGACACTTTGTATAAATATGTATTGCCAAGATGTAAACATGGAGCAGTTGGATCCAGTCAGGATTTTTAGGATTAAGTTAAACACAGTATTGTCAAAAGTGAAATATAACAGGTTTTTTGCTTTGTTTTGTTTTGTTTTGTTTTGTTTTTCATGGGATCCCTCAGCATAGAGTTGTAAGAGTTCTGTAATCAAGGCTTGAAGAAACTATATGTTTGTTGCTGTACCTACAACACAGCCATTCATTGCCATAAAAAGAAAAAAAAAAAAAAAGAAAAAAGAAAAAAGAAAAATCAAACTATGTTCCTTTAAATCTGAGCTTTGTTAATTTACATGATTTATCTGTTCATCAGTTTGCTGTGTCACCCTGTCCTTCATTACTTTGTGTCATCAATAGATTAAATACAATTATTTGACTATGAATAAATTGGGTGTTAACAGTGAGATACTCTGGAAAAGTTGTCACAGAAAGTAATCCCTAATGTGACCTCAAGCTATTCCTCCTTGTTAATTTTAATTAACTAACGTGCCAATCAGATTTTCTGTGCATTATTATTATTTTTTTTTCCATCCATTATCACTGTTCTTGTAGATCTTTATTTTAATCTATGTATTAGTACCTTTACTCAGCTGTGTAAGTATGTGGATGTGTGCATTTGTATCAGGTTATTCAGGCAATCTACAAAACTGTGAAAGATCAACAATGCCATCTGCAGGTATTAGATAACCCTTTATCTGGTGACATGCTTTTTAGCTCTTTCCCTTTCTTTGAATTAAAAGCCTGTTTCTTCTGGAATGGAATAAAATGAAGCTTATACTTCAGCAACTTTTGGTCAAATCAAAATTGTGTATGTCAATCTTTACATTCAAGACCTAGACATAAACATTGTGGCTTAAATCCATTTATTATTAACCTGTACAAAAGACTGAATGATTTTTTCTTTGAGACATATTTGAGATACTCAGAAGTATTCAACCTGTAAAAGTAGGTCTCAGAAGCTTGCAAAATAGTATCTTTCCAGCTTCCTAGTATTTTTACTTTCCAACAAGTTTGTGAACAGAGCCAGGACTACTTTTCTCTTGATGTATCATTCCCTCTTACTTTAAAGTGGAACAACTAACAAACTCTAGAAGGGTTCATATGCTATAGTTACTTCCTGTTTTTTGTATTTTCAATTTTCCTGAATTTGCTTTGTGCACAATTTCAGTTATGTGGGTCAAGGTATAATCTCACAGGGAAGGATAATTAGCATGGCAGAACTGAGTGGACTACTGGTGACATCCAATTCAGAGTAGTTCATCTTTGTTTCATCAAACATATTCAATTAGTATAAGCTAACCTTTCCTTCTCTATTGAAGAATTCACTGCAGACACTTAGTAACTGTTGTTTCAACCATGGCTTAGTTCCTGTACTGGTTATTTTCAGCTTCATTAATATTCATAATATTCATAACCTGGGATCTGCGTAGGTCCATGTGTACACCACTGCCGGGTGAAAGACCACAACCTCAGCTGTATTGTGCTCCTTTTTCTCAAGATATTGATTAGTAACTGAAAAAGCATATTTTTGTTTGTGCTCTGGTGAGAAGACAGACAAGTAAAGCTATGAAGAAGACTCACGGTAAAGTAAAATTTTAAATTGTGTGTGAGGAAACATATATACTAGCCAAATTATAAGCAATGAGTCTCCTATGAACATGCTGGGAAATAAAAATAATTCACAGTTAAAAATTAATAAAAATAATTCACAGTTTTCATTCAAAACTTTTTACTATTTATATGTGTATATATATGTATATATACATATGTGTATATATATTTGAGAAAATATTAGAAAGAAGAAAAACATATGGTTGGAAATGAAAAACTTTTGAATATTCTTCTGATTCTTTGACTGATTGAGAATGGCCGTGGGCAAAAGCAAAGAGTTGTGTGCTCACTCAATTTTGAAATATGACTCAATTTTGAAATATTTCAATTTTACTGCATCTGTAAAATTAGAATACTAATGCTTACCACTTGCAAGGGAACTGTGAACTTTTAATTAGTTAATGCTAGTAAGATGTTCTGAGTCTGTAAGTAGCAAAGAATTATTCCTAAATCAGTACTGTTACACTTCTTAGAGAATGTAAAATGAATAGTCCTTCAGAAAGGTTCTAAGTTCAAGTATTTTTGTGAGTGAAACAAAGTTAATCTCCTTCAGGAAGCTAAATCAACTGAAAGGTTTTGTTCAGTTTATGAAGCTGTTCAAACCTACTAAAATCATTTCATCCTTTCAGTAGAACTCTTTTTTTTTTTTTTTTTTTTTTTTTTTTTTTTTTTTTTTCTCCCCAGTTTACTACTATTAAATGGAAGTGATATTGTGGATGAAGTTACTTCTGTTTTTCCCAAAATTTAATTTTGCATAACTTCTTACAATCAATAACTTTAGAACATTTTAAAATTGGAATTTTAAATAACCGTGATTTTAAACAGATATATTTTGTAATATGTGAAAGTATTTCAGGAGTGAGTCAGATAAAACCAAGTTTTCAGAAATACATAATCTACTTTTTCTGACTTTAAGAAACTACACTCAAATAAATAAATAAATAAATATACTAGTAAAGTATTTGTATAACTACTTTTCTTTGTTTGGCCTCTCCATCATGCAAAGCTGGTGGACAGATGAAATTGTAAGCAGTTTTGCCCACAGTGTGACAAAACTTTATTTATTGTTATATCACATAGCCCATTTCTCTATGCCCCATTCCCACACTGTTTAGTATTTAGTGAAATTAACTTATATTCTGAACTCGGTTTTAGAAGTATTTAGTGAACTGGCTGCATGATAACAATTCTGTTGGCTTTATAGATATACATGTAAGATTCAGTACAGTACCTTTAACAGGCACCATAGCATGTCTTTTTTCTCCCTATTTCGGATTAAAAGTAAGTTCAACAAAGAACCGGTGCCTTTGTGAATTAATAACAAAGAAGTAAATGGAGAGAGAAACTTCTTGATATCTCTGTACTTTTTCTTCTTGATAACTCTGTACTGGTAATATTTGTGGTTAATAAAGATAGTTAAAAATTGTGAGTTTGACCTTCATATAAATCCCACTGTTTGGGAAAGCTAAAAAGGTGTTAGCATTTTGAAATGTTTTGTTTAAAGTGCTACTGTTTAGATAAAGTAAAGGTGATACGGATGGACTTTTAGGAGTTTATCAAAATTTCTTTGAGTTCATTTTCAGTTTTCTATTGTTCGTATCAGATTATCCTGTCTCTGGATTTAATACCAGAGAGAATATGAAGAGAATTTAAGATACTATTTCCCTTACTTCTTATATATTAATTAACCCTCTCCAACCAATGCCGTTTTATGGGTATAGAATGGTATATTACCCTTCTCTGAGACATCAGTATTGCTAAAATCAATTCAGTGACCAACCAACACCACAGTAGGGTGCCTTCTGTTTCAATGAAAACGTACATAAAACTTGAATCCAGAATTTGGAGAAAGCAATTTTGACTGTCAAATACAACATACTCAGAAATCTAACTTTGAAGGAGTACCTCATGTAAAGGAAGGATAGCAATATTTAGCCATCTTATTTATTTTCCTTTTCTTTGAACTCAGAATATTGTAGTTGGACAATAGCTTTGTCTCATTTTAGTAAATTATTGACTCACTTTCCTACTCTTCAATAATATTTTTTCATATTGGGAAAGAATTCTCATAGCAACTATTGTCATAATAAAGACAATATTCCACAGTTATATTTGAGAAATAAAGACATTATTCATTCTTAATCTGACTTCAAAATTCTTTTTGGACCTTAACCCCTGTTCTTATATAGTTCTCCTGGATGTATAATTCTCTGTTTGGATGGAAATTATGAAAGATCAATCAAGGCTCAGCACAATACCTGTCTTAAGCTACTTAAGCTGTCAATTACAAATAAAAGCTTTATGCTGTGTGTAGCTTTTTTTTTTTTTTTGTAATTTTATTTTAAGAAATGCATGTTATTATTAATGTAGCATATAAGTTATAACTGTAGCAGTTAAATACTATAATTATTTTACTCTCTTGTCATCTTTTTGAATTTATACCTATTAAACATCATTGACTCTTCCTCCTGCTTTCCTCAACTACTGCACTCTAAAGAGTCCACCTACGATTCTGGGTTAATAGGCCAGGGCTTTTTCACTCAAAATAGCATTGCAGAAAGCCTCATTATCCTCTACATACTAATCCATAACACTGACAATCTTCCTGACTCAATCTGAAAAAGCATAATTTCTAGCTGAGTTTTTTTTTTTTTTTTTTCACAGCAGAATTCAGGTTGTTAAAATAAAATAAAATAGTTTCTCACATAGATTATACTGCTTCATCACTGTGTTATCTTTTGTAAACAAAGTTTACAAAAGATCTGCTAAACCAAGTTGGAGTGAGAAGATTGGTACTAATAGGGGTATTGTATACTGTAGAAAATATGCAGTACTGTAGAAAACATGCATGCAGGAGAAAATAGAAAGTCAGAACAATTCTAAGCTTGTTTTATATTTGTGAATAATGTCATCACTATTAAGAAATAGTCTAAATGTTTCCTTATTTTTGATACTTTGTTCAGACTTTGTAAATTTGTAAATTTGTATCAGTTGCAACTCTACTTTTATGCAGATCCTCAAAAATTACCTTCATAATCAAGCAGACTTACCTCACCTCTTTTGATATTAACCTATAAACTATAAACTAGCCTATAAAAGATATGTGGGAAAAAAATAAATAAATAAATCAAATCTGAGTCTTCTGTTATCACTTTAACTCGCATATCAAACAGAAGACTTTGTTTCCTGTTAACTCCCCTGAACAATTTCTAACTTACCACAGTTCACAGGGAATCATCCATGGAGCAGACTTAGGGCTACACAGAATTGTTTTTACCTAAAGGAAAAATGGAAAGTTAATATGTGTTTCTTTTAGTCTTTTAACCCTTTTTGCTTTGTTTCTCTGATGTCATGAAATAGGCAGGGAGAAGGAGGGACATTTCTCAGCAGTGCTTCCTCACTTGTTTTTTCAGCTACTGAAAAACAATCATTTTCTTTTTCTATGATACTGCTTTGCACTTTGCAGTAATGAAATGTGTGAATCACAGCAGATGAAGGAGATGCTGATTGAAGCATAAATTCTGCTTGCTGCAACAGTTTTTTTCTCTTGCAGACTGGTTTTTATCTTTGACATCGTGAAATTCTGACTCATACTGGGTAAAGCTTGGAAGAACAGTGTATATGTGTGGGTGTCAGCATCTGGAGTCAGCACAGAATAAGATACAATTTCAAAAGGCAAAGAAAAGACACTGACTTTTGGACATGAAGGACTAAATCCCATTGAACACTTTCATGAAACCCACACCAACCACATTATAACTGTAGCAACCTGATACTTCAAAAAGACAAAGTATGCATGTGCAATCCGTCTGTGTAAAGACAATAATTCTAGCATGTCACAGATGCATTCATTTAACTGTGAATAAACAGAATGATTACCATGTCAGTATGTTTTGACCGTTCATCAGAGTTTGTACAAATACTATACCTAATTATCCAGAATTTCTGGGCATTAGTCTTTCAGATATCTGAAAATCTCATAGCACTGTCCAAAGGTGTATTACTGACCAGTGTGTAATAAATGTTGACAATATTAATTGAATCAGCTTCTTCCTTGGGGTACGCAGAGCAAGAGGAAGGAAAGAGAAAAAAAAAAAAAAAAAAAAAAAGATTTCCTTAAATAAGTCCATGTATTTGATTACTTAAAATAAGCACCGCTTAGAATTCATAGACTGTGCATAGACATCTGATCTAATGTTTTGTTTGTTTATTTTTAATTGGACATCTAAAATATATTGGCTGGATTGAACTTCAAAAAAAAAATCAAACTACTGACTTAAAAAATAAAAATAAAATTGAAAAAGTGTGTACATTAGATAGAGATGCCCACACTGCAATGTCTACAGCTAGATAAGGGGAGTCCCACCCAAATTATCCATGTATCTGTTGCTCTTAACCTTAGCCTTCAACCTTTAAAACCTTCAAAACCTTAATGCTTTGCAGATTTTGTATGCTCATGCACTATCTGTTGTCTAAAGCTAGAAATATTAGCGTTTAAATATAAATATACTGCTTAGAAATATTAGTGTTTAAATATAAATATAATTAACAGACATGCTGGGTAATTTCCCAAAGTCAAAACTTGTTACAAATTCAGTCATCAAACTAAGATAACACAAATACATAGGTACTAAATATCAGGTGCATATTTACCTCAAAATTTTCTTAAAAGATTATATTTTCTTAAAACATTATCTTTTTTACATTATCTATTTTCTTAAAAGATGAAAGCAAGTTTTGAAATAGATTTTAATGTTTCTATATTCTGGATTCTGTCATGCCATGTATTGTTTCAAATATCTTCATTACTTTCATCATATAATGATGAATTTTCAGTTCTGATAAGAAAGGTATTTTGTAGACTATAGATTTAAACACATTTTTGTTTTCTTTAATATACACCACAATTCTCAGATGTATATGAATTAATTTTATTCTTTGCTTATAAAATGTCTGGTATTTTCCTACATTGGTATATATGCAAAGTGCAATTTATTTATGTATTTATTTATTTATTTATTTTTCTGAAGTAGTCCATTTTCCTGATATTAAAACCAACAAGATAATCAGTCTGGAAGTCTCATGGGAGCACTTTTGAACTGGATATGAGTTTTGTCGTTTTAAAATTAGAGGTCAGATTCTATCCTGAACTACAGAAAAGCACATTTTCATCAGTGAGCTCATACTCATGCACTCAGCAACAGGATCTGTAAGAACATTTGATTTTCTAAGGATCATAGTTTAAATTCAGCAATTAATTTCATATTTTGTGACACTTGGTAATGTAAATTCATCACCCTGACTTTGTAATTTCTTCCACTGAGAGTGAAAGTAGAAGTTTGAGGTGGTGATGCAGCTTTTGGTGGTGATGCAGCTAATATATATAAGTATGATTTTATGTAAATGGTCCCTATTTATAACACACCCAGTCATCTTTGTTCTGATTCAGAGATCTTAGCTAGTGAAGTAGAAACAGAGTATGAGTAAACATCATATTGTCCAGTAAAACATGTAAAGTGAAACAGCTCTACGGAGCAGGTACCTTGTTTAGTGGAACTAATGTGCAAGAGATAATACACAGGCAGTGGGGATTACATAAGGAACAGTTAGGAATGAATAGTTTATAGGGGTTTACCATTCCTCGTTTCAGCAATACAAATAAATTAATTGTAATCATAAAGAAATATGAGATTGAGTTTTTTTAATAACATGTATTAAGAAAAACTGTGAAAAGGTGCAACTGGAGAAAAAAAATAATCCATGTTACACCATTCTGCAGTCTGAATTTAACAGGTAAAAGCAGTAAGACCTTCTTGAGAAATGCATATTTTAAAAGAGGCATCAGTTTTAGAATGAAACTTCACCGAAAATGGATGTATTATACCTTTTTTTTTTTTTTCATCATTTTTTTTCAATAACATTGCATTAAAAGTGGTGGAGAAAGAAAAGGAAGGGGAAAAAAAAGCTTACACAACTTTGTGAAAGTTAATTATTACAATTAATCTCCCCTGATTTCATGGAGATAAGTTCCATTTCACAGGCCTGATTCCAACGGGAGCTGAAAACTTATGTGTGTGACCTGTAAATGATATCACAAGCAGTAACAGACTTTGACAAATTGTCTAATCACTACAGTGTAGATTGACACATTTTTCTTTGCTGTAATAAAGTGTCTTTTCTTAGAAAGCATATGGATTTATACCTTTCTGAATTTCTACAAAATCTCAAATACATACTAACATTGTTTTAGTCTCAAAAAGCTGAATTTGTTCACAAGACAAATATCCATACTTTTAAAAAATATATCTGCACAGGTCACTGTTTTCAATGACTTAGTCATTTACACTTTCTGGTTTTGCTTAGAACAGCTGTTTTATTTAAAAAGAAATTTAGCCTTCTTTCCATCAAAAAGACACACAATGCTATCAACTTTAAAAGACAGTCTGTTACAAAAGTTTATATAAAGCCAAATAATAGCCCTTCACAGATAGCAACTGGTGTAACAATAGTGAGAACATCTCAGAGAGCACCAGTACCAAATTATGATCATTATAGCTCATTAGATCATATGGTATAATGTATGTAATGATCATGTAGATCATTACATACATTATACCATATGATCTAATGTATAATAATGTATTATACATTATTATTACATACATTATAATGTATTATAATGTATGTAATAATATTATATATATATATAATATTATATATATATATATAATTATATATTATATATATATTATATATATAATTACATATATAATTATATATGTAATTATATATATATATATAATTACAGAATCACAGAATCACAGAATTTCTAGGTTGGAAGAGACCCCAAGGCCATCGAGTCCAACCTCCAACCTAACGCCAACAGCCCTCCACTAAACCATATCCCTAAGCTGTACATCTAAGCGTCTTTTAAAGACTTCCAGGGATGGTGACTCCACCACTTCCCTGGGCAGCCTGTTCCAATGCCTCACAACCCTTTCTGTAAAGAAGTTCTTCCTAACATCTAACCTAAAACTCCCCTGGCTCAACTTAAGCCCATTCCCCCTCGTCCTGTCACCAGGCACGTGGGAGAACAGGCCAACCCCCACCTCTCTACAGCCTCCTTTAAGGTATCTGTAAAGAGCAATAAGGCAATAAGAGCAATAAGAGCAATTATAATACATTATAATGTATGTAATGATCATGTAGATCATTACATACATTATAATATATGTAAACTGGAAAAAAGAAAACACATCTTCGCGAATTGCCACTTTCCATAATACAGAATGAACTCTGCAAGGACGTTACACATGTGTCATTTTAATCCTCTGGTCATTTAGCAACAGGTACTGAAGTTACTAATAAACCATTGGAACTGAGAACTGATGAAGAGATCCGAATGAGAATTGTCAGCACAGTCAGGTGAAGACAGACACTTTGGTAGCATTTTTTTTTCTTTTTTAGGTGAAGCTGTGTCAAATATCTTTATGGATTTATGAATATCTGAGCTTTTTATTCCAAAATTGACCTATTTTATTATTTATTTGTGACAAACTGAAATAGATATGCTATAAAGCATATCTTTCATCTTATCTGATTTTTTTTTATTTTTGACAACAAAATTCTTTCTTATTTTGGTAATGAAATGTTGATTATCAAAAAAAAAAAAAAAAAAAAAAAAACAAACCACAGAACAAAACAAAACAAAAAAACATTTTGATCTGAAATTTTTCTTCTTTCCTACAGCCTCCTATTTATTTGTTTTTTAATCAAATTCTAGTATAGTTATACTTCAAAGTAAATGCTTTATTTTTGCCAAATATAATTCTAATGTTACCGGCTCTCTAAATGCCCTCCTTGGTATTAAACTTTCTTTGTATTGTGTTGTCTCATAAAGTGATAAAACAGATTGTAGCTGCACTTTTCCAATGTTAACCCACACTGAAAATATTTATTCACGTTTATTCATGAAATAAGTAGGATTTCAGTTATAACTCAACGTGACGTGTGCTACCCCCTTAATCAGTTTCACATATATGCATCGTTCCATAAACGGTATCTTTTACATGGTAGAATAATAGTAATTTAGGTAAATAATAATAAAGATAATACCAGATTAAAGATAATACCAGATATTACCACAAAACATTTAATCTTTTAGCACTATGTATGCACATACAGAGAGGACAGGAATGTATGAAAAGACTGTGTACATCATATTTAATCTTTTCTTAAAAAAAAAAAAAAAAAAGTACAGTGATGAAAAAGTGAATATATAGACATAACAAAAATTGGTTTTACATAGTTACATCCTGAATAAAAGTATGTTATAATTAGTCAAAAAAGTCTAATAAAAATTATGATAAGGAATATTTCATGTAGCATTTAGGTGAAACTAAAATATGATTAAATAACAGAAGAAATCCAAGAATTATTAAAAAACCTTAACTTGATTTGGGGTTTTAAATTCATTTCATGGCATGACATTTGCCTTGCTACAATTACAATATGAACTGTATCTGGATTATATTCACTTCATGTGAATTCAGGATAAATCCAAGTTCTAATTTACATTAAAAGAGCTTTACGGAAAGGCTACATAGCTATGTGATACATATTTCTCCACCTACCTTTGGAATCTTTTTGAAATCTAAGAAGAATGAAGAAGTATGGCAAACAGATAAGATGTATCTCAGGCAATTGTTTTCAATTTTAAATTTCAATAGAAATTCAAAAGAACAGTACTAACATGGAGGATAGGCCATCTGAAAAAAAAAAAAAAAAAAAAAAAAAAAAAAGATTAATTAATCTTGCAAGCATTTTAAGCAACATAATAAACATCTTGCAAAACATATTTAAAATTCAGAAGATTCAATCATTTGGTTTATAACAGTAGTTTAACTTGAAAAAATATTTTTAAGGCTATAGCATTCCATATTTTCTTCTTTTCCATTAAATGGTTTGATTCTGAGTAGAAAATTAATACAATAATTGCATGTGAACTTGATGTGGATATTCATAGTCACTCTCATGTTTAAAAATGAAAAGCTTTCTCTCTCCCTCCCTCTTTTTTTTTTTTTTTAACTCCTTAATTCACATATTTTGTTTTTGAATGCATTCATATCATTAGAAGAAGTTGAATAGTTAAACAAATAA
The DNA here is from genome assembly GCF_964211825.1 of Aythya ferina. Taxonomy (NCBI): domain Eukaryota; kingdom Metazoa; phylum Chordata; class Aves; order Anseriformes; family Anatidae; genus Aythya; species Aythya ferina. The sequence goes on along the minus strand of NC_140296.1, from coordinate 37,025,461 downwards.
TTTTTAACAAACCGTCTACTGGGCAAATCCTGTTTTATTTCCATTCCTCTGCCATCAGATCAGTTACTTGTCTAGGCCTACTTAAATCTTAGTTCAGAACAGTATTTAGAAACCTTTCTATGAAAATGAACAGGAAATAAACAGTGAACATTTTCTGACAACATCTACTTGCTCATAAGTAAGTGAATTTTTAGTAAATTTACAAAATCTCAATATTTTACCATAAAACATCAAAGGAAAGTTTTAAAGTATTTGGCACTCAAAATTAATTTTCTGTTCTTAGATGCAGAAAGAGACTAATCCCCTATATCTTACATCTAGTAGTAGTAGTAGTTTTTATCTATTTTTCTTCATTTTAATTTTCTTCTAAATTTAATAATTTCTTCTAATTTTAATAATCTTCATTTTAATTGTCATTTATTTTCTGTAATCTGCTAATACTAAATGTGAAAAGAGAAATTGTATCCCATCTCCTTTTACTACAAAGTGACAAATTAACATTCCTGACAACATTCCTAAATATTAAGTTGCAGTGATTTCTAACACTGCTGAACTGAGCAATGATTTTATGATTCATTATTAACCACCATTCTGCATACTGTAAATCAGCTTGCATTATGAAAACAAAAAATATTTGTGTTAATAGCAGTCAGAAACGCAAGGATGCATTTCCAGTAGATTGTAGTGTGACCTTTTGCAAATCCTTTGACTCCTTCATGCCACATCCCATCTGTAAAAGAGGGATAATAGCTTCCTTTTAGAACTGTTACATTGCAATTTCATTGAGTTCTTGTTTGTATGTCTTCCGCACTGCTGAAAAATTCAGTTACAAGTTTCCATGAATTAAAGTCTAATGTTCAAATAAATAGCTGTTTTGAGCAACTATTTTAACTCAAACACAAAACTAAGCACAGTGAATAGCACAGTGAATAAATAGCACAGAAAATACACAGTAAAAATAGCACAGTGAATCCAAAGTCAAACATCTTTTTTGATATCAGATGTATTTGTAAAAAAATATGTCCACAAAAATTACAGAAACAAATCAGTTTTCATGAAGAAATTACTTGTTCTTGCTTTTACTTTTTTGTTTGTTTGTTTGTTTGTTTGTTTTAGGATTATAGCAGTTGTTGGGAGGAATTATTTTTATACGGAAGTATAAAAACTGAAAAAAAGAAAGGAAAAGAAAGAAAAAAGATTAAATGAATTAATATATTTGCATAAATATATTATGTGGATTTTGTTGTTGTTGTTGTTGTTGTTGTTGTTAAGGAAGTAAACTGCAGCAGATTCCACAAAAGCAAATCTCAAAGTTTAATAATATAAGAGGGATCTTGGATAATGGGATCTTGAAGCTTTTTAATGGTTCAGAATTCTGGTGGCTGTAACCTACTGGTGGTACCTGACTAGAGACATGTCTTGGTACAGCACAGATGGACATGAGAGAGATGAGAAAATAATAAATCTGGGTAAAACAGAAGAAGAAATCTTCTGAGTTCTCTCATTAAATGTCTTGTCAGTGAAAGTGATTACATAACTTCTTTAATTTTATTTTTGTAATTTTTTTAATTTATTATCATAATATATTCTAGTATTTCAGTCCTCTGATGGTTAGAAACCACATGATTTTCAATCTAAATCCAATTAAGTCCATGCTATACTAATCTTTTTTTCACTTAAATTTGTCCTTCATTTTGGGCTCACATTTCTTTTCTCACTTTTACTTGATATATTGACTTCTGTGATGCTTTCTGAGTATTACATTCTCTCAGTCATACATTCTCAGTTTATGGTTTCCCAGGCTTTCTCCTCAATAAGTTATGTTTTTAGTTTCACTGTAATATCCTTTTTAGATATATTGTGTCATATACTTCATTATAATAATCTTTGATCAAACTCATACAAATTATTACAGTTAAAAAAACAAATCCTAGTTTTTTTAAAATATAATTAAAATTAGCTGAAAATGTCTTGCCTGATGCACTTTAGACTTGCATTTTCCTATTTAATTTCTACATTGTTTATATATACTGACAATGTAACTAACAAATATACTCATCTGATCATCATCCTTATTGAAAAAAAAAAAAAAAGCTTAGTTCTTGCACTTTATATTATTATTATTATTAATAATAATACTTATTATTAAATATTTATTATTATTTATTTATTTATTTATTTTCTTCCTTACATTACATTACATTACATTCCTTACATTCCTTACATTCATTTCTTCCTGTGATAATTCTTCTGTGGTAGCTAGTAAAGCTACATGTGTAATATATATATGCAAAGCAAGTTCTGTATTCTAAGCAGAAAAATACTTTAACAAATTGCACATTTTCCAAATATTCCCAAATATTCACAGATATGATATAAGCAAACATAATTTATGAACATTCATAGAATCATAGAGTCATTAAGGTTGGAAAAGACTCTCAAGATCAACTGGTCCAACCATCACTCTACTACCATCAGCCACTAAACCATGTCCCTAAATGCCAGGTCCAACTTTTCTTTAAACACCCTCAGGGACAGTGACTCTACCACCTCCCTGGGCAACCCTGACAGACTACTCTTTCTGAGAAGAAATTTCTCCTGATTTCCAACCTAAATTGTGGCACCACACGGACACCAGGGTTCTTTTAGGATCAGTAACTGCTACTTCTTTATTGATGACATAACATCAGCTCTCTCTTACTGAGGGCCTAACTTCATCTCTCTTATCGAGGGCTTCTTTTCTAACTTCATTCTCTTGTTGCATCCCCATGTTGAGGACAGGCTCCCTTCACCCCCACAGCAATACTTTTCCATTAACTATTGGTCAACAAATATTGGTCAACAACTTTGTCCAGCAACCACAAATACCTTTCCATGCCTCACTGGCTGGAGAACAAGGCAAGGTGTCTCCTGAATCACCCTTCTTTGTTCTCTCTAAACTCTTTACATTCCTGATGGTCTCATCACTAAGAGTCCGATGTTACCACCAACCACGGCCACACTCCCACATCTCCCCTTTCTTTATTAATACCAACCATCTTCTTGACACAAATTATTACTCCATATATCACACAAAATAACAAAGACCTTAGAAGGTCATAAGAAAGAACTTGACCTGTAATGAGGCTGCTACATCCTGAACATGTTCAACATATTATGTTTAACACAAGACCCAAAATTGTGAGTTGACATCCAGATACAGAATATCAGAAACTAATTGGAACAACCCTTGGTGAGATGTTCTGCTGTTGTTCCTAGGCCATAGGTCCAACACTCCTCTGTTAGGGATAGAGAACACTTATTTAAAAAAAAAAAAAAAAGTATTAAAATGGTATGTTATGCATTATTTGACAACAACAACAACAACAAAGCGTTTTTAATTTCAAGAAAAAAAAATACATATCTTCACCTATGATCTACTGTAATTTAGGAACTACAAGAAAACAACAAAAACAGCACAATGAAGTAAATCTTTCTACAACTACCCACTATAATACATAATTGTATGTGAATCACCAAAAGCTATTTTGTGGAAACAAATGACAACAGATGATTTTTACATTTTTTAACAAGGGTACTTCAAAAATAATATGAAGGATCTTTCACTGGACACAAAATGATGTTATTTTATGGGTAAGTTACATGAATCAAATTTGTTGTATTTGAAGTATAGTAAAGTGACAAAATTGTAGTGTATACTGCCAAATAGCTACTGTGTTGATATATAAATGTTTTTGTCAGTCTGTTTGTTTGTTTCAAACAGTGCAGAGGAAGAAGTTGAATTGGGTTCACAAAATTAGAAAAGGGCATTTGTACTTCATACAACTGTTTATGGTATTTGTCTTTGCTGCTTCTAAATGGAGGCAGTATGAATAACTCAAATGAGGTGTGTTTCTCAATCCATTTCCATGACAATGTCATTTCTTTCATTATGGAACATTTCTGATTGCTATGCATTGTTATTATTAGATTAAATGCAGTCTATTGAATTTTATTTACAGGGTTTCTAACTATATTGGTGTAGTGGGATTACGTGGCAAGGTTTTGGTAGCAGGGAGCCATAGGGGTGGTTTCTGTGAGAAAGATCTAGAAGCTGCCCCATGTTTGGGAAGGGCCCCATTGTTTTCCAGATCTGAGCCAATAAGCGATGTTGTATTGCGCCTCTGTGAGAGCATATTTAAGACAGGGAAAAAATGCTGTGCCACACAGCAGCCGGGAGAGTCAAGGGAGTGAGGCACAGCACCAAGGTCAGTGTAGAAGGAGGGGGGAGAGGTGCTCCAGGCGCCGGAGCAGAAGTCCCCTGCGGCCTGTGGTGAGGACCATGGTGAAGCAGGATGTCCCCCTGCAGCCCATGGAGTACCACGGTGGAGCAGGGTTCCACGCTGCAGCCTGTGGAGGAGACCACGGTGGAGCAGGTGGCCCTGCACCGACGGAGGCTGCTGCCTGTGGAAGACCCCTGCCGGAGCAGATTCCAGGCCGGACCTGTAGCCCGTGGAGAGGAGCCCACGCAGGAGCAGGTGACCTGGCAGGAGCTGCTGCCCGTAGGGGAGCCAGGTTGGAGCAGTTTTCTCCTGAGGGATGGACCCCGTGGTACAGACCCATATCTGGAGCAGTTCTGAAAGAGCTGCTGCCTGTGGGAAGCCCACGCCGGATCAGTTCATCAGGGACTGCATCCCGTGGGTGGGACCCCACAGCACAGGGGACGAGAGTGACCGAGAAGGAGCGGCAGAGAAGAAGTGCTGTAGACTGACCATAACCCCCATTCCCCGTTCCCCTGCGCCGCTCGGGGGGAGGAGGTGGAAGAGGGTGGATGGGGGGGGAAGGTGCTTTTGTTTTTTTTTTTCCTTTGTTTTCTCACTTCTCTCGCTTGTTAGTTGTAGGCAATAAATCTTACTATCTCCTTATGCCGAGTCTGTTTTGCCCGTTACAATAATTATTGCATGATTTTCTCGTCCTTATCTCAATCCTTGAGCCCTTTTCACATATTTTCTCCCCATTCCTCTTTGAGGAGGGGGAGTGAGAGAGCGGCTGTGGTGGAGCTCGGCTGCCCACTCGAGCGGAACCACGACAATTGGAAAGTGAAATACAGAAGAGTTTATCTTGAGACATAATCAAAATGTGTGCTGACACCCTTCTGTTCCCACTGAGTTTAGATAGAGTTAAAATGACTTGACACTTCACAGAATGCATCCTTTTAAGTTACTCCTTGGAATACTAAATATTATAGCCTATACAGTTAAGTACCTCACTATCCCAACAACATTGAAATTCTTTGGAGACTCTTTTGGGCCTTCAAATGGAGGGACGATCATCTCCTTCTTGACTTCCAAAATGTATTTTCAACAGAAAAATGACCAATTAAAATTTGTCTGCTCTAAAATAACATAACATGTTTGCTCTATAATAACATAACATAATGCTCAGCTCAAGAAAGAGGGAAGACTTAATGTGCAATAGATATCAAAGTTCCTTAGATTTCTGTGAGAAGTCCATGTATTCAAGAAGCAATATCAGGAATTGTATTTTTGCTGCTTACTTCTTCTTTCACTACCCATAGCTTGGGTCTTTACGCTAGGAATGTGGCTGTAATAGCTTTTATGTATAATAAATTACATGATTATTTGACAAATCTCATAAAATAATAAATTCTTCTGATTAACCTCCATTAAATGATTGCTGAACAAATGATTCTTGCCTTTATTATATTTCTAAGAGAATCTGCAAAAAGAACAGTAAACAAACACCTCAGGAGAATACTTTTTGCCTTCCACGTAGATTTTGATAAATATTGCATTAGAATATTCTATAAGACCTAAAATGAGTATCTTTGCCATGGAACCCTAATGGTCTTAGCTCATGCTATTTTAGACCTCCCTACTGCGCTGAACAAGTCAGGCTGAAATAATAATCTTCTCCGTTAAAAGAACTGGTGCTATGGACTGGTGCTAAGTAAGTCCCAGTTCAAGCTGTGATGATGCAGATGAAAATGCAGAAGGGGCTTGTGGCAACTAGAAGTCTCAAAAAAAAAAAAAAAATCTTTGTGAACATATTTTGTGTGAATCTCTTGACTAGACTTTATTGATTTATAACTTGATTTGTCTCTTTCATATAATAGGAATCTACCCCTTGTTGGAATGTATACTAACATTTCTTCAATGTCAAGTTGTACATATGTTGCTTAATAACAAAAACAACAAATAACATAACACATCATAGTATAACATAACCATCATAACAATCATGCAATCATGTTAGTTATCAGTTGCACTTTTATTGATCTGCCATTGAAAATCCAGTAAATTGTGGAACAGATTGTAGCACTGTATACAAAATACATTTTGTTGTAAAACGTTGCTACATTCAATTTGAAATGTATCCCAGAGGCAAGAGATATTTAATGAAAGTATTTGGCCTTTAAAGCCATTGACTTATTTTCTGAACCAAGCAACACAATGGCCAGAGTCTTAGTATTTCATATGCCAGATAATGTTAGTCAGTAAAGTGTTCAGTTACCAGTTCAAGTATATACTTAGATACAGTCATGTTTTCACACTTAATTTCAGGGAGGAAAAAAAAAAAAAAAAAAAAAAAAAAAGGAAAATATATTTTGACACTTGAATTTACCAGTATCTATCAAATGAATTCAGCTGGTCAGAACTTCACAAATCGTTTCCATTCTACAGAAAGATTTCAGGACATGGAAAAATGTCTTTCCACTCTCTTCCTATGAAACTTCTAAGCTCATCTTCTTCTAAATTCTCTTCTATTCAGCTAGTTTGTCTTGACACGTGGCAGGAATGGTGTCTCTACAGTAGCGGTTTTGAGTAAAAAGTAATTTCTTGTTACCCTGCTCTAAGAGGGTCCAGCAAACTGTAACTGTTGTGAGGAAAATATATATAGATATATATCTTATAGGACTGCCAGCTGCAATTATGTCCCAAATGACCTCTAGCAAGACTTTTCACAAAGACTGATTGCCATTTCCTCCTTGGGCCCCTCTCACACTGGAACTCTACTATCATGAGTGTGACCAGCTAGCAGTGAGGGTTCTCAGGGCTAAGACAATCTTTTCCAGTGGAGGGCTACAGTCATTATGAGATTTATAATATAATTCTTTTTTCCTAGTGTTTAACAAGGATTAAAACTGGAATAGTTTAGGAATTCAAACAACTGTGGTCAAAAAGAACTGTGGCTTCCAAGTACTGACTCTGAGATCTCTTGTAAAATCTTCACTCGCTGTATACCATGACTGTATAATAGATTTTAAGAACTTAAAGATACAGTTCCTAAAAAGATGTACAATTTTTTTCCACTGTATATAGATGAAGGGTAGCTGATTTTGATAATGAGCCTAAACTGTTTAGAAGTGCTAAGCCCTCACGGTTTCAAATGAGAACAGTAGAGTTTGTGGCTCCTGTGCACTTCTAACATCCAAACTTTTTGCTTTCTTAGGGTAAGTATCCAGAAAACAAAACATCTCATCCTTGCCAAACTTTTTACCTCCAAGGTTTCATATGTCAGTGTAAAGAGATTTACACAAACCAAGAAGTTTCTTGGAGTTTTCTGTTTTTAAAACTGTGTGGAGGTCTTCACTGAGTGACAAGGGAAATCTGTTAATGAGGAGGAAATGAAAATGAACAAACTGAGGAAGTGAAATATTTATGTTTTCCTTCCCTATTAGGACTGGCAATAAGAGACAATCAATAAATGAATACTTATAACTTCCTTCCACAATCAGCAGGCAACATAAAAAGGGAGGAGACATTGAGACTAATAATAGCAATTGGATGCATAATAGCTGTATCATTCCAGATTAAACCACAGAAGCAAGTATTTGCCTTCTACTTAAGAAAGACAAAACTTGTTCCAAGGTAGGTCTATACGATGAGATTATTTAATGAAGATAAAGACAGGCCAGAAATTTCCTTTAGTGTTTTCCTATAGGCTTTGTACCAAGTGTAGCTGTACGTAGAACAGACTTCTATACCTGAGATAATTGTCCTTAACATCTTTCAAGTTAATAAATATATATATATATAAACTGTCTGAACAAAATTAATTTTATGCCAAAATAACAACCTGAAATGGATAAGATGTACCTAAAAGCTTATGTCTGTTGAAGACCAACAACATGTGACCAGCTCAGGTAGAAATGTCTATAGTGTGAATGTTTAAAAACAGATGATAAAAATTCCTTTTCTAGGGGTTGATAGTGATAGTTAGGTTTAAAAAGGAATGAGAAATCTACCACATTCCTACTGTACATATCATATAAATCATAGATATTGATCATTTTAAAAATCTGTGCAGACTTCCCTACAAACCATGCTATCACACTATAAGTGACACAAAAGCAGATGTTTTGCTAATAAGAAATTACAGATTTGAAGGTGCTTGTGCAACTCTATTTCAGATGTTTTTTGTACAAATGAATACATCGTTTATAATTACTTTTTTCTATAGACTTTCTGTTCCATATAGAATATAGAACAGATTGCACAGAGTATTATGGTTGTTTACTGCAGATGAAAATACAGAAAATTAACCTCAATCCCAGTGCTTCCTATCTTTTTACCAAACATCATGTCATAAAGAATGGAAAAACAAAACAAACAAAAACAACAACAAAACAAACAAACAAACAAACAAAAACAGTGATTTCCTGAAATGTTTATGAAATGGTTGTGATTGAAAATGAGGAAATGTATTTTTCCTTATGTAAAAAATATTCAGTGTGAGGCACTTGCAAAATTTTCTTTCAAGTGTTTTAACACTGGAATAACAGACTGTGCTTAACTAAACTGATCTCTTCATCTAACAAGGCAAATTGAATGACACTCAAAAAATAGAGAATAGGTACCAAGAGGGAACAGTATGGGACAAGTAGTAACACCCAGTCACTATGCTCAAACTGCAGTTCTCACTGTGGCTGCGACATCTCTCCAAATAGTTATCTTAATAAACTCCCTTCTCTATGAACAGCAGATAACGTAAATAATAATAACTTCTGTTATTTATTAACAAGTACAGCAGATCTTATGAAGCATTACTTTAATATCAAGTATTAGGGCTTCTCACAGAGTAGTCCAGTGAAAAACAACCAAATATACTTTATATAGAAATCTCTCAGTTCACTTGTAAGATCAGTGTAATTAGCTTTTATTGCTGAAAAATGGATCCTAGGTGCTCTGTCAGCTTATGCCTCGTACATTTTAATGATATTCATTTGAGCAGAAAGAACTGAAAGAGCTATTATGATGGCATATTTTTTCTCTAATCTTCAAGGATGGGTTACGTTTAAAACAGGTGGTGTGATAAAATCCTAATCACCACCATGGTTGTGACCAGCAAGTGAAGACTATGCACCTCCAGACAGAAGAAGTGTTCTGTGAATCAGTACAGTGTTATAGGTATAATAAACTTCACAAAAGGAAATTGCCAGAGAGGGAGAAGACCCAAACAGGAGAGAATTTAAATCCACAAAGAACCCAAACAGGAGAGAATTTAAATCCACAAAGAACCACAATACATAAAATATAAGCCAGTCTTTGTGCCAAAACTGTTCTGCCCTGTTGTTTCTGAAAGTATATAAAACTATCTTGCAGTATGTGTGGAGTCTTGGTGAGTCAGCAAATGGAAAAATGCTTGAGAGGAACAAGAAAAAGAACACAAAACAAACAACAACAACAAAACATTGCCCACAAACTCAAATGAGGGAATGAAAAAAACAGATTGCCCTAAAATAATCTGAGACATGTCTTCTATGAGAAATAGCTTATTAAATTTTCCTAAATAAATAAATAAATACCTCTCAATAGGGCTGTGGAAGGAAAGCAGATCTTAAAATAAATAATGCAGCCAGAAGGTCATGGCCCCAGGCATTATTTCTCTGTTTTGTTCCTACACAGTTGTAAGTTAATATTAATTCTTCATGACTTATTACAGTCTTCTTTTTCTCTAAAACAATATTGATTGACTTGCTTGTACTTCAGACTGCATTCTTCTGTACAATGTTCTGTATGGTTTTACAAATGTGTCTTCATGACAGCCTTAGGCTGGGGTGACATATAAGGATCAAATCTGAGACCACTTGTGTTAAAACCTTGAACTAAAAATCCATGACTTTGCAGCTGAGGACTCTAACAATCTATTCTCTGTGGATCAGTAGAGAGGGGGACCTGTAATACATATTCTCTACTATGTTGTTGTCGTTGTTGTTTTTAATAATTCTTTCTAGTATTCTCACGTATTATGTAGCTGTACTCACAGTTCTTCTACTGTGGAAAATGATCAGTTCTGTACAAAGTTTCTATGTTTCTGTTGTTTCTATGGCTGGAGACATTCACGGGGGAAGTTTTATAATATGAAGAATCAAAGGTTTTCATAGAATCACAGAATACCCTGACTTGGAAGGGATTTACAAGGATCATAAGGAACATCAAGTCCAGCACTACCTGAAAATTAAACCATATGTGTGAGAGTATTGTATAAATGCTTCTTGAATTCCATCAGGCTTAGTATTATGACCGCTTCCCTGGGTAGCCAAACCACTGTTTCAGGGAAGAACCTTTCCCTAATATCCAATCTGAAATTCCCTTGATTCAGTTTCATACCATTCCGTTATGCAAGGAATAAAAGAAAAGACTATCTTACAACACTTAAAAATTTCCCATTCAGAACACTGTGAAGTGCACACATGTCAAAGATTATGATTACATGTTATCAAGACAGATAGGAGATGAGATAGATAGATGGAGGGATAAATAAACAGATAGTATGCAAATATAAAATAGTAGAATTAAGCCTGTATTTCTAAGCCACTGTCGGTTTAACAATGAATACAAGTATGCATAAATATTCACGCACATATTCAGAAACCTTTCATCAGATCTGACAAGAGGCAACAAAATCCAAACTAAATGCTAGTTACAGTTGCTCTAAGAATAATGCAATTATGGTAATCAGTCGACCACTTGAGAGAAAACGATAGCTAGCACCTGTGGAATAGAGAGAGGTGATAGCAGAAGGAGGTTACAAGCAGTTAACCTCTGTGCAACAAAGATAGTAGGGTGTTCTCAACACTACTGTAATGGGAAAGGTCAGCCAAGTTTTGTCAGGGATGATGAATATAAAATCCTCTTATTTTCCTGCTGTATCCGTGGTCTCCTAGAGAACAGTGTTATTCCTTACAACCCTTGTTGCTGTCATATCCTTAGGCTATCATAGTTGTAACTACTTTTATCTATGTCTTTATCAATGCATCATATAATTAAAGTTCTTGTTCTGTATAGAAAATGATCAACAATGTTTAAGAGCTGTACTCTCAGCAGCATAGAAAAGGTAGCAGAAAAGGTATTGGCCATAGAAGCCAAGCTGAAGTCAAAGAGGCAAAAAAACATCCTTGTCCCTGCCAGCTCTCACTGCTACTACTCCTGTCAAAGAGAAAGCTGAAGAGGCAGGGGCATATAGATACATGAAGTCTGCAGCTGTTCCACACATCCACCACTATCCACTTTTCTTTCTCTCAGTTCTTAGGCTCACTGCTCCAGCAGCCTTTTTGAGGATGCTAACACAACTAGAAAGGAGCCTGCTTGTTTGCAGTGTTTTGGGTACTTGAAGTCTATCCAGACCCACATCTTTTCTGACTGCTGGAGAAGAGGCAAACAAAGCAAATGTAGAGTTGTTTTGTCTGGCTGCTTATTTTGAGTAACTAATACTCTTTTATAGATTGATGTAAGACTAAGGAGAGAGAATGAAAGACAAAAGGTAGTTGCAGTTTGGAAGGACATTTTATATGGAAGGGACTTATATGAGCTTCAACTCGGCTGGGAGGGAGGTTTAGGAAAGCCATAGGCTCGTACCCTCCCATAGCCCAGAGCCCTCCTGCAGTACTGCTCATTCTTCCAATTTTGGGGGTACATTGTGGTGAAGGCGACACCATGCTATGGGAACAGAGCAGCAGCTCCTGTTGCAGTCCACTGCACTGCAGGGGCCATGAGACAGCAAGAAAACTCTAGGGAGAGGAGCTCATGGTGCCTTGTGAATGGCAATTGTCTCTGGGAGCCAGGCATGAAATTCATGGGGAAACCACTGGCAAATGCAGTGCCAACTGAAGAGAAGTGGGAGGTGGATAAAAGGGAAATGCTCCTTGCAGCAACCCAGGGAACCCATTGAGAGGCCCATGACTGTGAGTGTGCACGTGGGGATGGGGCTCTGCCTTGCCCTGAGAACAGGTCCCAGGCAGGGGAGCCTCCTGTTCTTCATCCCACTTTCCCCCAAGCCCAGGATGGTGCTTGTGTTTGCCCCACATGTCTGGGAGAAGTCAGTATTTGTAGAGTTAAACCTTCAAGGTGGGTTTACCCACCTTGGTGAGCAAGCACCCCCTTTCTTGGCTGCTGCTGGCAAAAACAGAAAACAAAAAAACACCCAGCCAGGATGAAGACACCGATTAATTATTCTTTGAGGAACTAAGAAATACCTTAAGATCAACTGCCCTTGTCCTTATGGAGACTTCAACTTTCCAGACCTTAACTGGGAGTATCACACAGCTGACACAAGCAGGTTCAGGAAGTTCTTAAAGCACCTCAATGATAACTTCTTGGTGAAGGTACTAAGGCAGACAACTAGGAAAAGTACCCTCCTAAATCTGTTGCTTGAGAACAGAGAGGGCCTTGTGGGGGATGTAGCAATTGGCAACTGTCTTGGTCACAGTGACCATGAAGCAGTCAAGTTTAAAATTTTTGGAGACAGAAGAAAAACTGCCACCAGAACTTCAGTCCTGGATATGGGGAAAGCACACTTCAGACTGTTCAGGGAACTAGTTATTAAGGTCTCTTGGGAAACTGTTTTTGAAGGCATCCATCAGTGAGGGTCAATGTTTAAGCACTGCCTCCTAAAAGCACAGGATCAGGCGATTCCAAAATATTAGAAGTCAAGCAGGTGGGAAAGAAGGTCAGCTTGGCTGACTCTTCTGGAGCTTAGGCACAAAATAAAATAATAAATAATACTGGAAAAAAAAAAAAAAAGTATGGGTGCTGGAAGTAGGGTCAGTCAATTTGGAAAGACTACAGGGACGCTGTTTGCCTTTGTAGGGAGAAAGTTCATGCAGGGAAAGTCCAATTGGAGTTGAAGCTGGCCAGATCTGTGGGAGACAATAAAAAGAGCTTTTTTAAATATGTGAACAGAAAAAGGAGGACCAGAGAAAACATAAGTCCACTACTTGATGGGGATGGTCACCTCACAAAAAAGGACATAGGCAAGCAGAGATGTTTAAAGACTTCTTTGCCTCTGTCTTCAACATCGATAATGTGCTTCGGGACCCTGGGTGCCCTGATCTGGAGGACAATGACAGTGGGAATGATGAACTCCCAGCCAACCCTGAACATGTGCGGGATTTGCTGCTCCACCTCAATCCACAGAAGTCTGTAGGTCCAGATGGGATTCATCCCAAGGTTCTCGGAGAGCTGGCCAATGTCATCGCGGGTTATATCAGACTGGCGGCCAGTCACCTATGGGGTCCCCCAGGACTCCATTTTAGGGCCAGTTTTATTCAATGTTTTCATAAAAGAATTAGATGTAGGACTAGAAGGTGTTTCAAATAAGTTTGCTGATGACACTAGACTGGGAGAAGTTGATTCTGTTGAGGGTGGAAAGGCCTTGCAGAGAGATTTGGACAGAATGGAGTGCTGGGCAATCACCAACCACATGAATTTTAACAAGAGCAAGTGCTAGGTCCTGCATCTGGCAAGGGGAAACCCTGGCTATACATACAGACTGGGGGATGAGACACTGGAGAGCAGCCCCACAGAGAGGGATCTGTGGTTGAATATTAACCAGCGGTGTGCCCTGGCAGCCAGGAGGACCAACCATATCCTGGGATGCATCAAGCATGGCTTTTCTAGTCAGTAAAGGGAAGTGACTGTCCCACTCTACTCTGCAATGGTGCAGCTTTACCTCGAGTAATGTGTACAGTTCAGGGTAACAAAATACAAAAAGGATGTGAAACTCTTGGAGAGTGTCCAGAGAAGGGCTATAAAGATGGTGAAGGGGCTAGAGGGGAAGACATATGAGGAGTGGCTGAGGTCACTTGGTCTGTTCAGCCTGGAAAAGAGGAGGCTGAGGGGAGACCTCACTGTGGTCTACAGCTTCCCCCTGAAGGAGAGCAGAGGGACAGGCACTGATCTCTTCTCTCTGGTGACCAGCAATAGAACCTTAGGGAATGGAGTCAAGCTGCTACAGGTAAGGTTCATGTTGGATATTAGGAAGAGGTTCTTCACTAAAAGGGTGTTTGTGCATTGGAACAGGCTCCCCAGGGACGTATTCATGGCACCAACCTTGTCAGAATTTAAGAAACATTTGGACTATACTCTCAGTCACATCATCTGAGTTTTTGTGTAGACTTGTGCAGTGCCAGGAGTTGGACTCAATGATCCTTGTAGGCCCCTTCTAACTCATGATATTCTATGATTCTAAGACATTAATAAAGACTCCTAAAAAAATAATAATTTCAAAACATATCATTGATACTTAGTATTGAGTTTAGTTTTATTTTATATTACAGAGTTTAGTCTAATTTTATATTTATATTACAGAGTTTAGTCTAAGAAAATGCCAACAAAATACCTGTGCTACACCAAATCACCATCCATTCTGTGTAGGACATTTTTCCCCTTAAAGAACAAAAAGGCATAAACAGATTGTACAGCATTTTTAAGAACTTTGTAGTGCTAGATTCTTGTGACGCTGATTGGTGTGATGCTTTCATTCTGTGAACTAGGTGTGTTTGTTACCTGCTGTATTTTTTTCTGAGGGAAACCATTGCAATTTACAGTAGTAGTTCTGAGATTATCACGATTCTAATCCTTTTATTGCAAAATCTTTCAAAGTTATTACTGAGTATATTTTACACAGTTCTGAATTATTGCGCTACATGAGACTGCAATAGCTTTTGTAATCATTGCATTATATACCATGCATTCATATTACATTTTGTGAGATGTAGGAGAAAGAAGTATTTCAACTGGTAAATATTATTACTTTAGGGGTATGGACTTACAGCACATGGGCAGAATTTAGCATAATTGTCACATCTGAATGAAAAGGTTCTTCTTAACTGCCAACATAGATGACACTTCAAGGTCACACAGCAGCTCACACACTTTGAACATGTCTTTTTAGATTTTAACGAATCTTAACAGGTATAGTGAAAACTGGAACTGGTAAAAATGGTAACAAAGCTGTGAGGAGAGAGAGTAACTTGACTATAATCATATGAACAATTCAGCACAAAAATTATGCACCTTAAATATATTTTCTGATTCCCATTTTAACATCCATAGAACTCAGTGCCCCAACAGAAAACCAAGTTTTAGTCTTACTCTTGCTGCTATTGCCCCACAGTGTAAACATAAAATATTAAACAAAATATTTAAGGAAATCCTGATCTACATGTTTCCTGAGTTATATGTATACTCATCTACATGTATACTGAATTAACATGAGTTATATTGCAGCATTTGAGAATCTTCATTATCAGCACTACTTGTAAGTTACTTAATAAGTTACTATATATTTTTAGAACTTGTATAGCTAATTCCCTCTGTTCACTTAATAAAAGAAGGAAAAAGTGTATATATCAAAAGTTGAGGTTTAGAGTAATGTGAGTCGATATTTTGTTAAGAATGTAACAACAATTTTTGTTAACTTGTTGATTTTTGGCTGTTTATTGGTCTGCTTGATTTTAAACCAGTAAATAAATAAATAAATATAATTTCCAGTTTCTCAGTGTTTCTTCCATTCATTGTTGGCCTAAGGATGGAATTTTGGGCAGGTATTTTGGGAGAATCATATTTGTTCCTGTCACAACAGCTAATGAAGCACATGAAACCATTGACTGTTGCTTGATCATGCATACAGAACAAGCAACTGTTAGGAGACACATTCTTCTGAGATGAAGCCATCTGCAGACAGTCCCAGAAGGTTTTCCTTCAGGTCTGTAAATTCACAGTAAGAATACAGATTTTTTCTATTTATTTATATTTTTTTTCATAATATTAGCAGAGATTAAGACAATGCAAGTGGGAATGTCTATATAAGCATATACAGATGTCTAATTTTCCTATAAAGTTTTCCATGTATTGTGCATACAACCTGCTCATGTCCAAGATATTATTTAAAACAAGAACAACAACAGCAACAACAAAAACAGGAAAAAACATTCAAAAAAGCAAAACCCACACAGGAATTAAACTAAATGACTTTATCAAATACTGCACATGAGAAGAAAGTAATCATAGGAGGAAAGATACACATCTGCCAATACTTGATTTTAATTATTTCTTTGATAGATATTTCTGTACAAACAGACTCAGTCACTACCAGATGTAGCATGTCTGTGTTAATAATCTGAGATAATTGACTCTCCCTTTTGCCAATTACCACATATCCAAACTTACTCTCTTTCCTTCTCTCTCTTTTTAAATTTACTAGAAGGTTAGAGAAGCATAAACCAGAAGATTAGGAAAGATAAGGCATGTCATTAAAATGTGATTGCAATCAAGATTAGGTGTCAGTTATTATCTTCTGTGAGAAACCAGAAACAAATAATCTGAACTTTCATATCTTTTCACAGTACTGTTGAGATTTGTAAGACCTTTTAATATCTTGAAAACACACCAAAACCTGAAGCAAAAAAAAAAAAAAAAAAAAAAAAAAAAAAAAAAAAAAAAAAAAGTTGGAAAATGATACAAGTGAATGTATTAATAATGCTGATGTGATTGAACAGCACATAAATATTTTCTCAAAATCTGCAACAAGGGAAAGAACAGAGCAATTTATTTATAACTTCTGTGTATGTGTAACAATCTGTATATTCAGGAATATATTCTACCTATTATTTTATGATATTGGTAATTAGTATGTAATACTGATTTATGAATCTGGCTGCAATTACATCATTCTAGCTAAAAAAAAAAAAAAAAAAAAAAAAGAAGAATTTGCAAAGGCTAACTAGCATAAAGCCTCAATTATCAGTTGATTAGAATCATTTGGCAGTGTGACAAGTTAGTTGTCATCAGCCCAGTAGTTGTGGGGAAAGTAAATGCAGCAAAAAGTATCCAGCAGAAATAATTTCAATTACTACAGGGAAAAAAAAAGAAAAAAAAAAAAAAAAAGATTACGTAATTATTAGATTACGTAGCAAGGTTTTGGTAGCAGGGGGCCATAGCAGTGGTTTCTGTGAGAAGGATCTAGAAGCTGCCCCATGTTTGGTAAGGGCCCCACTGCTGACCAGAGCTGAGCCAATAAGTGATGTTGTTTTGTGCCTCTGTGAGAGCATATTTAAGAAAGGGAAAAAAACGCTGCACCACAGAGCAGCTGGGAGACTGAGAAGAGTGAGGAACAGCCTTGCAGGAACCAAGGTCAGTGAAGAAGGAAGGGGAGAGGTGCTCCAGGCGCCGGAACAGAAGTCCCCTACGGCCTGTGGTAAGGGCCATGCAGGCTGTCCCCCTGCAGCCCATGGAGTACCACGGTGGAGCAGGGTTCCATGCTGCAGCCTGTGGAGGAAACCACGGTGGAGCAGGTGACCTGGCAGGAGCTGCTGCCTGTGGGGGACCCAGGTAGGAGCAGTTTTCTCCTGAGGGATGGACCCTGTGGTACAGACCCATATCTGGAGCTTTTCTGGAAGAGTGCTGACTGTGGGAAGCCCACACCGGATCAGTTCATCAAGGACTGCATCCCGTGGGAGGGACCCCACAGCACAGGGGACGAGAGTGACCGAGAAGGAGCGGCAGAGAAGAAGCGCTGTAGGCTGACCATAACCCCCAATCCCCCGTTCCCCTGCGCCGCTCGGGGGGAGGAGGTGGAAGAAGGTGGATGGGGGAGGGGAAGGTGCTTTTGGTTTCTTTCCTTTGTTTCTCACTTCTCTAGCTTGTTAGTAATAAGCAATAAATCTTACTATCTCCTTATGCCGAGTCTGTTTTGCCCATTACAATAATTACTGCGTGATCTTCTTGTCCTTATCTCAACCTTGGAGCCCTTTTCATCGTATTTTCTCCCCGTTCCTCTTTGAGCAGGGGGAGTGAGAGAGCGGCTGTGGTGGAGCTTGGCTGCCCACTCGAGCGGAACCACCACGAAAAGGAAAAAGAAAAAAGGAAAACAAAAAAGGATCTTTATTTGGGAAGTTCAATAAAGTAAATCTGATTGCTTTAAGATGGACAGAATTTATGAGTAAAATATTTTTATAATGAAGAGTACACTTTTCAAGTCTATTTTTCTCCTGCAAAATAATCAGCTTTATTTGCTAAATTAATACTACTGGCTTTCATGTTTATCACAACACACGTGCTATAGATTTTTCTGCGATGTAGATAATGCCATCTAAACAAAAAGGCTGTTCCTATTTTAGAAAGGTGTTGTGATTAAAGATTTGAACAGGAAATCTGGCTTTTGACTCCCAGACTTAGTCAAATTTTAGATTAGTTTTCAACCATTTAATTTTAGATATTTAATTTAAATGCCTTGGTTACTCTCTTTAGGACTCCTCTAATGGTCAGAGGAAGGTGATTTCAGACCTTTGCAAGCTGAGTCAGGAATTTATTAGGCCAAATTACTCACTGGAGCTGTATATCTCTGTCTCCATGGATTAGGGAGATTCTACTTATAAAATGGCTCAAGCAAATGTCTAACTAAAGCATTTCTATGTGCATCCTGATAAGTCACTTGGGTTTTCTTTTACAAACATAATTCAGGTGAAATGCTCTATACTGTATCACAGAAACTAGGCAGCCTGGTTTTTTTGTTTGTTTGTTTGATTGTTTGTTTTGTTTTGTTTTGTGCAATTTGTGGGAGAGGTTAGGTCAGGAGTATTAAGTGTGCTGGGAAATTATACTGATGGCTCACCAGTAAGTGAGCCCCAGACAAACTAAAGAGATGGAGAAAGATCAAACAGTGATGGGGATGGGGAAGGTCCATTTCGTTCCTCACACCTGCATCAATGCCTAACATTTTAAACTATTGATATTAGACTATTGTTGACTATTTATAAACTTATGAAAAACATTTCAAATCTGAGCCTTCCAAGTGGGCAATTGTCTAAAGAAAAAAAAAAAAGGGGGGGAGGTGGGGAACTGCAGATCATCCACCCAAAAGTTTAAGAATCTCCTTCAATCTGAAATTCAGAACTGCAAACTTTATATTGGATTTAAGCTTCTAGGCCTTCTTCCAGCATTCAGTTAGCAGCTGAGAAGATGTCTTGTTCATGCTTGTTCAGGTGTCCAGAGAAAGAAGATGGGACTTCCTGTTCCCGAGGAAATGTTAATCATCACAGCTGTATTCTGTGCTATTTGAACTATGAATCTAAGTATCACTCAAAACTGAGGGAACTTAGATATTTTGGTAGGAAGTTGAAATTGAATTCTATTTTCTGTTGAGATTTTTTGTATGTCTGTTTTTATATTAAATTACATGTATTCCCAAATGCAATAATACAAAAATTTCTATTAGTCTTCTGCCTTGGAGCTGTAGATCTTGAATTTGGACCTCCCACAGCCCATGTGAGTATTTTGTACAGTTCTCTATGCACAATTTAATGTGGTGTGACCATTTTTACTATGTTAGCTGAGTTACACTTATGAATCATGACTAACCTTTCGTGCTGAGCAGCTCAGCATTGCTAGGATTTATGTATAGATACCTAGAAGAAGAAAAAAGTAGTAATAAACAAGAAATAATCTTAGTGTTATGCAGATATTCTATCTGATGTATAATACTGTTGATACTAGTAGCTGTTATATATCCATACTAGTAAGTATCCTAACTTACTAGTTAAGAACGTAAGAAACAATATCTATGGATCGACAGACAGCCTTTTGTAGATAATCTTGTTGTATGTACACTTAAGCTAGGTCTTTACCAGAAGCCTTATTGCCACAGTACTAATACTAGGCAACAAGCTCCATACAGTGACCTTGCATCCGTTACTACTTGCACAATTTTTATACTGTAACAGTTGCATAAGATCTTGATGTAATTCTGCCTACAATATTTGTATGAAGTACTAAGCAACATTATTTATTCTATTTATAGATTATTACAGGAATAATGATGATTCTAGTTGGACAATTGAGAATATGTCACAGTGTTTCCCAAAATGCTCTGGGTCTTGCTGGCCTAGATGGAGGCTGGGGCACACCAGCCCCATGCTCTTTTAACCTAGAAGTGCTTCCTTCCTCCATAAAACAAGGGCTGTGCAGGCTGCACGGCAACTTACCTGGGGATGGGATATAGCACTTTTTTTTTTTTTTTTTTTTTTTTTCTT
Organism: Aythya ferina; assembly: GCF_964211825.1. Taxonomy (NCBI): domain Eukaryota; kingdom Metazoa; phylum Chordata; class Aves; order Anseriformes; family Anatidae; genus Aythya; species Aythya ferina. The sequence goes on along the minus strand of NC_140296.1, from coordinate 37,005,147 downwards.
AAATCCTGGCTAATGCATTGAACTGTCTTTCCTCTACCACATTTTCTGACGAGTAATTGTTGAATGAAACTAAGATTGTACTGGTACAGATTATATGTTCTTAAATGTATGATGAGCAAGATATTTGTCAAAAGCTCTTATAATGCTCTCATCAAAATCAGAAGATAAATATTTCAAGGATTCCAATAGTTTATTGATCAATCTCATTTTCACTAATACTATCAACACCTGAGACTTCTTAAACTCTCTCTTAACTTCCCTAACTATTAGAATGGCCCACTTTGGAAGAAGAACCTTTGTCCTACTTTGTTCATCTTTTCTGAATGATGACATGTCCTTAAAGTTGCCGATTATAACTTAGAATACCTAAAGCTTTAGAGAACTAATCATGGGGACTGTGTTACTACAGAGCCTTTATTCCTAACACTTGTTCTTGGCCTTTATTTTCGATTATTTTTAATTTTGGTTATACCTAGTATGTTAATGATATAAAAGTCATTCCTTGTTTTTTAGAGAATATCAAATCTTTATAGCTAAGTGGAATTTTAAGTAGTCAGCTGCTCATTAGTATTGAGTTCTAACAACAGCTTACATTTTCAGCTGTAGTAATGGCTACCTGGTAAATATCTCAGTATTAGTAAATTTTCTGACTGAAATTTAAGTGTTATTTCTGTTTGATTAAAAAAGACAAAACTGTTATTCAATCAGTTCAAGATGTAGTAGCAATTCTTCTGGCTCATATTTTAAGAAGATACTTGAAAACAGATCCTTAAAAAGAATAAAGTTAAAGGAATTACAATAGTTCATAGGTATTTTTGTCCTTCACAGAGGTATAGATATTTAATATATTAATAGATATTAATATTATTAATATTAAGGTAGATTGTTGTAAGCTACAAGATGTACTAAAAACAAACACATACAAACATTTTATTCTCAATATAATTCAATGGGCCTGGGGGAGGTTGCCATCTCACAACTGAAACATTAGTTTCATGATAATATTATTTCATCTCAGAAAGGTATGGGTTGCACAAGTATTTTCACAGCTTCAAAAAGTAGCATTTCACTCTCAGCAACATAGAAACATAAAGTAGTTAATTATTTTGCTATCATTATTGGACAATTAATAAATTTACACCTAATATTTTGTTTATGGAAAAGGAGAGCATTTCTATTTTGTTGTAAACCTACATGTATGGCCTCACAGCCTTTGTAAGAAAGGCCATTTTCCTCCATGTTAATTAAGAAAAATATTTTTGGCCTTTAGAACAGAAACATAAATGTAATAGTTCCCATGAGACAGCATGAAGTACCATAAATTACTCCCACTAAAATCCCACTAAATGGTGACATAACTTTCTGGACAGCAAAGTACTCTCCACAGGAAATAGTTCTGGATTTTGCCTTGTGATTCTGTGTCAATTCCAATATATGTCTGTATGTTTCCAGTACAGACATTAATATTTTTCAGCATTTTTGTATTGTTTCATGGTGGCGTTTTGTTATTGATTGTTTGGTTTTGTCCCCTCAGAATATTGTTACTCAGAATTCCCATGGGCCATACTTTCTTAAAATATCCGGGATTCTCTGATGTAAATGAGGATACAACAACAACAAAAAACACTTCTAAAAAGGAATCAGGAAAAAAAAAAAAAAAAAAAAAGGAAGAATGATTCTGTAATTTTAGACAAACTAAAATATGAATAAGATTTCAAATTATTTTTGAAGATTTCTTTTTCCTTTCATATGCTATATAAACCTCTACCAATTAAAATAAATAAATAAAGGTCACATAAAGGTCACAGTAAATCTTAATTTTGGTACAATACAATATTTCATCTTAATGAGAGAAATGATATGTGATAAATTTGTGGTTCAAGATGAATCACGGTTTAGGCAATGTAAAACACCTCATAGATCAAGCAGGACAAGCAATTCTCCTATTTTGGAATGTCTTTGCATGATCTATTCTGTCATTTTTTAAAGAGCATACAACTCTTATAATGTGTCTATATGTTTATTACACTTGTGGACAATCATATACAATATACAAAATATGACAATAGACTTTAATTTGCAGCACATTCAGTCTAAATGAGAAAAAAATAGAACCCCTGGAAAACAAGCAAACCTACACATCGAGGATTCTGCAGAGATTCAGATTGTGTACATTATGATAAATTGAGTTGTGCTTTTAGACCCAGTGAACCTTCAATAAGATTGCACAGCAAAGAATGGTAAACATGTCTCTTCCTGCTCTATGGCATACACTGTGTTTCTCAGTGTTGATGGTGTTACAGAAGATGGGAAATATTATCATATTTCATTAAAAATCAAAAACAAGTTTTAATGGAATAATTTTCTTTAAGTGTAACTCTTATCTACCAACTGTATTTTCTCTATTTGGCTACTCATTTTCATTATTTGACTACTTTATTCTCATCCAGCAAAAAAACATAATTTCTTTAATCCACTCTTAATTTACGCAAAATGGTACTAGTAAATTACTTTAGGCTTAACCCAAAGATTTCTTAATTTCCCTGGTCAGAAATTACTTCTACCTGCTAGATGTGGCAAAAAGACTTCATGTATTCTCTTTTATTAAAAGTCGAACAAAGTGCTGAAATCATTGGCATAACATTGACATTTTATATATATTTTTTAAGGCCAAACAAGGAAGGATTCATTGCTATCACTCCTGAAAAAACGTACCTCTTGCTAAACCTGAATTTGTCTATACCAGCTTTCAGCTACTGTCTTGTATGGCCCGTGATGAACACATCTCCTCCTTTCATGAAGGAAATGGACTAGGCCCCAAGGTTTCCCCTTTAAAAATCAGGAGATTTAGTAGTCCATCTTAATTTCTAGCTACTGAGAATTTTATTAAATATATTTATATATCTATGTATTTATTTTTTTTTTTAGTTTAACCCAGCACCTTCCAATTTATAAGACAGTTTCTTCACAAGTTGATACAGATTGCATTTGATTTAGTAGCTATCTTTCAATGAGCAGTGGCACTGCTCTAAATCTATGGCACTGATGAAAAGGAAAGCTTTCAGGTCAAATTCAGCTCAGGTGAATTCAGTCTGTTGAATATAGTAGCTATACACAAAATTCAGATTGCTCCATTGCTTCAGACAGCAATGTAATGTATATGTATATGTAATACGCTGCCAAATGAAGACCTAGAACCAACAGTGGGTATAAGCAGAAGGTTTATGGAGATGAAAGAAACTTGTCTTTTCTGGGAGGAAATTCAAGATACAGCAGAATGACTTAAATGTGGCCTAGCACTTTAAACTCATTAAAAATACATCCAAGATACTATGGCAACAAATGCCCATACTGTGGCATTTTGTATTATATCTTATTCTAGGTTATTAACTTATTTATTAAATCTATAAATATGTAAAATTAAAAATAATCATTAAGTGTTCCTTGTTTACTAATATTAAATAAAAAATAAGAACATTATGATTGAAAGTCCTGTGGAAAGAAAAAAATAACAACTTGATTTATTTTTTTTTTAAATATAGACAGGATTGCACAGATGACATAGAATTTACCAAATTTAACAAAAAATAAACCTTTTGAAGTGCAGAAGCATATACACAGAGTGCCCATGCACAAATATTGACTCTGCTGTAACAAGAATGCTAGAAGAATGTTACAAGAATGTAACAAGAATTACAATATGCTATTGCTTCAATGAGCAAGTGAGATCAGTTCTCTGTTTTAGCATTTCTAATTGCATGTACTTTCTCATGAAAAGGATACAAAAAGAAGAAACTTAATGTACTCTGAGACATGAAATATAATAATACACACTGCATATTTTAGACAAGATAAAGATCTTCCTCACATTCAGTTTGCCTAAGACTTTTCTCTGTTATATAAAATCATAGAATCATACATGTAGAATATCCCAAGTTGGAAGGGACCCATAAGAATCATCAAGTCCAACTCCTGGCACCGCACAGTTCTACCCAAAAGTTTAGACTATGTCTAAAGTGCACAGTCCAATCGCTTCTTAATCTCTGACAGGCTTGGTGCAGTGACTACTTCACTGGGGAGCCTGATCCAGTGTGCAACAACTCTCTCGGTGAAGAACCTCTTCCTGATGTCCAGGCTAAACTTCACCTGCCTCAGCTTAATAAGGTTTCCGCAGATCCCATCACTGGTGATTACGGAGAATAGGTCACCTGCCTCTCCACTCCCCCTCACGAGGAAATTGTAGACTGTGATGAGGTCCCCCCTCAGCCTCCTCTTCTCCAGGCTAAACAGGTTCAGTGGCTGTTCATACGAGACTGTTCCTCATACGTCTTCCCCTCTAGGCCCTTCACCATCTTCATTGCCCTCCTCTGGACACTCTTCAACAGTTTAATGTCCTTATTGTACTGTGGTACCCAGAACAGAGCTGCACATAGTACTCGAGGTGAGGCCACACCAGTGCAGAGTAGAGCAGGACATTATATTTACATTAAAAAAAAAAAAAAAGTATTGTTTAAGATCTAAGATTTTGTTTCCTTAGTGAAAAGGAATTTTTAGATGAAGTCTGTATTTATTTCACACTACTTCGATTGTTTATATGTAATGTGGAAAAAATGGTGGATATAGAATATGGATTATATGTAATGATGAGTGAATTGAGATTAATAAATATATTTTGAGATAGATGGTTTATTCAAACCTTACAACCCAGTAGTTAATTACAGTGATTAAGACTACAGACTGTCATTTTCTTCTTTTCCTTGAAGTACATGTAGTTCAAGTAGTTCCTCTTATTTTTTTTTCCTCTTTTTGTTTTTGTTTTCATATTTGCTCTAATCTAAGAATAGTTTTTTGTTGTTGTTGTTACATGAAGTGCAAAATTGTTCTCCTTCAAACTGTGGATTCAGATTCAACACATAGTTCATTTCTCATGCATAAATACTAGTACATTCATAATACTACAGTATTGTTTTCCTGTGCTTTACTATTTATGCTGATCCAGATTTAAAACATAGTCAAGCCAAACCATCATGCTGAAATATGGAATGAAGGTACACAGTACTTCAAATATCAAGATATATTGATATTTCTTACCACATTCTACAGGACTTAGGTCGGAAAGGGATGGGATTTATGTCCCTAGAGCTCACAGAAAACAGAACTAAGTTCTGCTGCCCAAACCTTGACACAGTACAGAAACAGATAGCCTTTGAATCCAGGTATCCTCATTTTTAAGTTCTTTTTGTGTAATGTGTGTTGCAAGCATTGACTACACAAATGACAATAAGCAACGAGTAAGGATCAAACCAAATGCTGACATAATTTGATTAAAATTGATGTTTAAGAAGAGGAAGAAAATCTATAGAGGATTCTGTAATGGAACACAGAATCTTTAGTCCAATGCCAGTGATTTTATAATTAAGACATACTTTCTACTGAGGATAAAGGGCTGGAACAAAAGGTGAGGTTGGTCTATCAACATATGTTTATTTGATAAATTCTTTAACAAGTTCTTTATATTGGTCAATATAGATTACCATGGCAACTTCATGAACAAGTAGAAATAAGATTTGCTGTCTTCAAGAAGAAGGCTGAGAAACAGAGGCTGAATATCAGGAGTATTTATGTTTTGCTGAGATAAATTGGTTTTTATTCTCCTGTTACCACCACCCTTATACCTTGGAAGTGAAATTTAACACAACACAGATATGAACACAACACAGCAACAGATATGAACACAACACAGCAAAGAACAGAATGTGGACATGTTGGTCAAATGAGGAATAGTTTATCAGAGCATCAAACAGAAACACTTTAATGTAAAAACAAAACAAAAACAAACAATAACCATATAAACAAAGAAGAAACTATAAAGTAGTTCCTCAAAACAGAAAGGTTTAAAAGCAATAATCCAGAACCATACTGTGGAGGAGTATCTGTTTATGATTCTTACAGTATAGCCCTGTACAGTACTGTTACTTAAAAAGCTTCCAAAGGCAGATGGAAGTGTCCATAAAGCAGGACCTGACACATACACAGCAGTCACAAGAAAGGTTAGAGGTGTATTTTTGTTTGTTTATTTGTTTTGTTTATTTTTCCCCAATTTTCCACAGGCCGTGTTTACTTTACCATGCTGTTAAGACACAAGCAGAATATCAGCCATTGCATAACTATTTACCAAAAGATATGTGAAGGTGTTTTATGTTGTGCGTTAAGATGAGAAATATATATTTATATTTTCCTTTAATTAAGCTTTCCTGATATTGCTGTCAGAAGGCTTTTTAGATGTTTTTTGGTTGGTTGATTTTTTGTTATGTGATGGTTGTTGGTTTGTAGTTGTTTTTTTTTTGTTGTTGTTGTGTTTTTTTTTTTTTAATTATATTTTGTTTTTCCTTTTAATTTTTTTTCTTTGTTTCACAGATTAAAACCAAGTGTTCCACAGCAATTCAAATAAAATTTGCCTGATGTTTAAGGTTTTTATGTTCCTAAGTATATGATTTCCTGCAACTACAATTTCAGAAATGCTCATTAAGGAAAAGTTTCCTATTACTCATAAGTATGATGTCCAATTCTGAAAGTCTATATTCATTTAACCTAGTGAAGCATGACAGTATCCCATCAGGTGCAGAGGCACTTATTTTCTCTTAGATATTTCAGCAGTATTTTAGAGAAAATTATTTGTGTTATTGTCACTGTGACAGGAAATTAGTTTCCACAAAATGCAGAAGCATAGAAAGATTTAAATCAGATTTAGAGAAACTCCATACCTTACACAATTATCATCTCTTGATCTGAAAAATAAAATGAAAAACACTATCTAATCCACCTCCTCACTTTTCTAATTTTTTTTTTGTTTGTTTGTTTGTTTTTTCCCGTGTGCATATGTAGTTATAAACGTAAATGTGTCCAATATATATCCAATATATATAATTGGATAATTGGATATATATCCAATATATGCAATTTATGAATGGTACAAGACTGCCATCTAGAGCCTAAAAAGAAGAAATAAAAAGGATAGAAATTGAATCTTTTGCAATGTATTTTTTTAAGCAAATAAAATATTCTCTCCTCCCTCCATTTTGCTAATCTATCCTGAAATCCCAGAAATGATTTTTCGTTTGACACTTATACTGTAATTTCTATATTTAAAGTTTTGCAATTCCAAGTCAGTAAGCCCAAAGTTTATGTTTCACAAGTTCATTTTGTGCATCTCTGTGTACAAAAATGTTCCTTCACAAGATGTATTGAAATCTTATTTCTGTGTAATAGGTAAAAAAAAAAAATCAGATATGATATATTGGTCCTTACACTGTCTTAAATAAAACTACTCTTCTATGCAATTAATAGTTTAAATATTGTACAGATAAACAATCTAACACTGTGGTATTTCTTTCATAAGTATATATCTAGTCAAATCATACACCTTTTCAGACTGTACCTACTTAACACACTGTAAGTCCTTTACTTGTAAAAACGGATTTATGTATGTTATCTGTACTTGCTAAATGCATTCTATAAAATACTTTTTTTTTTTTTTTTTGGTCAACGTGAATCCAAACAATCATTTCTGTTTTCCATCTAAAATTAAATACAACAAAACAATGCAAAACAAGAAATACTGACACTAAAAGCAAACAAATAAAAAATAAAACAAAACAGTTTGTATTTACTTTATTATATATGTTTTAAATCTCATTCATTCTGGAGGAAAAAAAAAAAAAAAAAAAAGTAAAGTATAACCTGAATAAACTTGACCATTTAAATTGACCTTTAAAAAGATTAATTTGCAGAACTCCTGCTGAAATTAATGAGGGCTTTGCATGAAAACTGATAGCAAGGTAGAACATGAGACAAATTTATAACAGAAAGCATTATGCTGCATGCATAAAAATACATTTAAGTTGAGTAATAATAAACTAATAACAGTGGAGTGCTTTGTGTTTGTCAGGTTTTTTTAAATGTTACAAGAAAAAAAGCTGTGATATACGAGATACATATATATGTATTTACAGTACATTGTGCAACATACAAGGAGAGGTTGGGACACCAGAGTTTATTCATCCTGAAGAAAAATAGGCAAAGGCAGAATCTAACAGGTCTCTTAATTATCTAGTTTTATAGAATATGAAGCTAGACCTCTTTAATTTAATTTAATTTAATTTAATTTACTAGCTATTATGCAGTATGTATTGTTGTGTTGTATTATGCAACCAAAGTAGAGACATTGGACATAACCTGAAACAAGGAATGCTCAGACCAAATAAAAAGAAAGAAAGAAATGAAGGTAGCAAAGCACAGGAAGAGGTTCACCAATGAGACTGAATGGGTATTCAGATGTAACTGAATGGATCATTGAAATGATCCATGGAAATGATCCATGGAAATGATCATGGAAACCTGATCTGACTTCACATGTGGCCCTAGTTTGAGGGTGGGGTCACATCTGATTTCCAGAAGTACTTACTAGCATAAAAGTTTCTAACATTTTAGGACTGTTGTGAAGATTTTCCCATCAAAATTTCCCACTAAATTTATGTTAATTTCAATGGGATTTAGATCAGGATGTTACAAAGCAGATGTTAATGTTGTAGTTTGAACCTCACACCTGCAAGTGTCAAGAATAAAAGAAAAGTGCAAACTCAGTGCTAAACAGAAATCCATTTCTGCCTTGTGGAGTTAATTAGCAATTGATTAAAATTAGCTGTAAACACATATTTGCTACTAATGATTCTGAACAGTGCTCTTTAGGGATCAGGTATGAAAATACAAGTTGTTTTTTTTTTTTGTTTGTTTGTTTGTTTGTTTTAAATCAACAAACTAAAATAATGAGAAGAGCCAACTCTATTGTTTTAAACCCATCTCAAATCATATTTTGAAACTTTTAATGATAATGTTAGCCCTCTCCCCCCCACACACACACAGAGTAAACAAAAATATGATCTAATGTTATCTAAGTTCACTAAATGGCTTGTGATACTGATTTATAGTGCAATTTATCATAGATACAGTTAAGAAACAAGAGTGGGTAAACTGACAAGTATAACTGATTACACCAAGTAAAAATACAAGAATAGAAATGCTGTTGAGGCATGCTGGAGTAGGAATGTGTATGTCTTCCAAGTAGAATTACAAGAAGAGAACAATTACAGTAGGGCTAGCACTCTAAAATGAAACTTTTTGTTTTCTTATGTGGTACAGGGCAAAAATAAAATAAAATAAAATAAAATAAAATAAAATAAAATAAAATAAAATAAAATAAAATAAAATAAAATAAAATAAAATAAAATAAAATAAAATAAAATAAAATAAATATGCTTTTTGAATAACATTCAGAAAAGACAGGAAAAAAGAAGTCTGTTTAAGAATAAAGGTAGCAAAAATGTTTGAAGACTCTTGTATGTTATGTTTAAATGCCACTTTACAGAAGAGAATGTGAATCTCTTTTACTGCACAATGATTATTTCAAAATAAATAAATAAATAAATCGGTGCTTTAGGAAGGTTTGACCAAGTTGTGCTGTGAAGTCCTGTGACACAGGCCTGTTTGACCACAGAGGTGGTAGGCATAGCAAAGGCTAACTGTGTGTTCATGACTACTTCACTGGCTACAAAGAGAACTTTGCACCTGACAGCAAAAAAGAGAGATTAACTTCCTCTGAAGCACTTCCCTTCTATAAATCCACAGCTGTTTTCTAAGCATTGCAGCATGTCTTGCTCCTGAGATTCTAGCCAACTATTTTCACAAAGGGGGTGTAAAAAAGACACAGTCCCCCAAAATGACACTGCTGTAATTTATTTAATAACAAAATCAGAAAATAGTGTAAAGTTGCATTTTGTTTATGATAATTATTGCATGAGTTTTGCAGAATAAAACATTTACTATGGCTATGGTTTTTGTTTGCTTGTTTGTTTGTTTGTTTGTTTTACCACTGTACTGGGTCTGGCTGGAATGTTAACTTTCCCGGCAGCAGCCCATACAGTGCCGTACTCTGTACTTGTAGCTGGAACAGCAGTGTTATCACACCAGTGTTGTGTCTACTGCTGAGCAGCAGTGGCACAACATTGGGCCTTTCTCTAACCCTCCTAGGGGGTGGGCAAAAAGTGAGGAGAGAAACATCACTAGGGCAGCTGACCTAAACCAATCAAAGGGATATTCCATACCATGTGATGTCACACTGAGCAATAAAAGGTGGAAACAGGAAGGAGAGGGGAGGGGTGGGCTCTCATTGGGAAAACATCTGTCCTCCTCTTGAACACCGTCTGTGTGCGTTGAGGCCTTGCTTCAAGGACGTGGTCAATCATCGCTCATTTGTGGGAAGTAGAGAGTAATTTCTTTCCTCTGCACTTCCATATAGCCTTCATTTATTTTGTTTGTTTGTTTTCCTCCCTTCTTTTTATTTTTCCTTTTTCCCTCCCTTTTCCCCTTTCCCTTTTTATTTCCCCTTAGTTAAATTGTTTAGTTCATGGTAGTCTTTATTTAATTATTATAATTATTTCCCTTTAATTAAATTATCCTTATCTCAACCCGTGAGTTGTTCTTTGCTTTACTTCTCCCCCTCCTCATCTAAAGGAGGGGGAGTGAGAGAGCAGTTGTGGGGTTTAGCTGCCCAGCACGGTAAAACCACCACAACCACAAAGTAATGGATTTCAGATACAGAAATATTTTCACAAGGAAGAAAAAAAAAAAAGCTTGACTTCTGTCAAGTGTGTAGTTCAGGCTGTGTGTAAACAACTGCTAACCAATATGAATGAAGTAGCAGTACATGCTTGATTTCCAATCTCCAGATACAATCTGCTAAAATGAGGTAAATTCAGCTAAATGTTATATTCAGCTAAATGCTGAATAATATGAGGGCAACTACGGAACTTTCTCACTAGAAATTTCCCATGGCATTAACTTGATTTTTCTGAAGGGGTATTGAATATTGAGGTCCAAGTGCCCCAAATCTGCTTAAGTATGTACATATATGAGAACAGAAATTGGCACTTGGTGCAATCTCTCAAAATATAGAGCACTACGAGAAAAAACACATTCAAAAGATTATTTTCTCTTTATATACTGTCTTTGCTTTTACTTTTAAGAAGAGAACTAGGACACGTTGAATTATTCATTTAATTAATTCTTAAGGACAAAAGGCGTCCTTATGGAGTCTGACTTCATTTGACCGTCAGAAGAGTAAGGTACCTAATTCCCATTTCTCTGTTAGATCAATGCATTGGATTTTAAGTGGCAAGGTTGCAGTAGTGGGGGGGCTGCAAGGTGGTCTCTGTGAGAAAAGTCCAGAAGCTGCCCCATGTTAGATACAGGTATGTTTCAGTTGTCTCCAAAGGGATCCGCTGCTGCCCAGAGCTGAGCCAATAAGAGATGTTGTTTGTGCCTCTGTGAGAGCAGACTTAAGAAAGGAAACAGCAGCGCAACAGCAGCTGAGAGAGCAAGGAGTGAGGAATAGCCCTGCAGACACCAAGATCTGTGCAGAAGGAGGGCAGGAGGTGCTCCAGGCAAACAGCAGCTTGCCTGGAGAGGCCCCAGGTGGAGCAGGCTGTCCCCCTGCAGCCCATGGGTCCCATGGTGGAGCGTATCTCCACGCTGCAGCCCATGGAGGAGCCCCCGGTGGAGCAGGTCCTGGGCCAGAGCTGCAGCCCGTGGAGAGGAGCCCACATAGGAGCAGGGGGTCTAGGGGGGGGGTCTAGGGGGAGCTGCTGCCCGTGGGAGGCCTGTATTGTAACATTTTGCTCCAGGCAGATGAAGCAGTTCTTGAAGATTTGCTGACTGAATGATCAGTTTGGGAAGGACGGCACCCTGTGGGAGGGACCCCATGTGGAGAAGGGGCAGAGAGTGACCGTGAAGGAGCATCAGAGACAAAGCATTAAGGACTGACCACAGCCCCATTCCTCATTTCTCTGTGCCACTCGGGGACAACGTAGAAGTGGGTGGATGGGGGCGGAAGGTGTTTTTAGTTTGTTTTGAGTTTCTCACCTCTCTAGTTTGTTAGTAACAGGTAATCAGTTACATAAATCTCCCTGTGCTGAGTCTGTTTTGCCAGTGATGATAATTGCTGATCTCCCTGGCTTTATCTCAACCCTTGAGCCTTTTTCATTGTATTTTTTCACCCTTTCTCTTTTGAGGAAAGGGAGTGAGAGAGCGGTTGTGGAGGAGCTCAGCTGCTCAGCTGAGGAAAAACCACACTGATCTCTTAGACTCTTAAATTCTAAATGGTAGTACAAAGGATGACAACTAGAAATGTCCTAAGATCAAACAAGAGTACCACAAATAGATGCTGCAGATAGGACCTCATGCCATGTAGGTTTCACCCTTCTTAGATTGGTACTGTTAAATCAATGCACTAGTCACAGGATCACTCATAATGTTTGCATTTGGAAAGGGTCTTTGGAAATAAGCTAGTGCAACTGCCCTTCTCAAAGCAGGGTCAGGTAAAGCAGGCTGTGCAGGACCATGTCCAGTCAGATTTACAACATCTCTAAAGATTGAGACACCTGTTTAACCAGACTCAGAGTAAAAAAAGTTTATTGTTATGATTAAATGGAATTTCCTGTTTTTCAGATTGGGCCCATTGCCTCTTGTCCTTTCCTTGGGCACCACTGGGAAGTGTCTGGCTCCATCTTCTTCACTACCTACTGTCAAGGATCTATAAAGATTGATAACATTCCCCATGGGCCTTCTCTTCTCCAGGGTGAACAGTCCCAGCTCTCCCAGCTTCTCCTTGTAAGACAGAAAATCTATTCATCTCAATGGCCCTTTGCTGGACTTGCTTGAGGAAGTAAATATTTTCTTCATAGTAGCCGATATGGTGTTGTGTTTTGGATTCTGAATTAAAATAATGCTGATACACAGATGATTTAGTTGTTGCTGAACAGTGCTTACACTGAGTCAAGGACTTTTCTGCTTCTCTGCTGCACAGAATTATGTCATCAATATATCACAGGTGATTGGGAGCTTCACCCTGTTCCAGTGCAGTTCACATCTGTCCATGGTAGATAGTAGGGCTGTTTCCACACCTGGGGCAGATGGATACTAGGCACCTGTCCAAGTGAAAGCAAATTGAGGGGCAACAGCAGAAGTATTTGAGAAAAGGAAGAGAATAGTTCAAATTCTTCTGAAAGGTGGTTTTGCTAAAAAACAAAGTAAGGTCAAGGGATCTGAACAGGAGATTTTTTAGGACTAAAATGGCAAGATGGGTATCACCAGATCCCACTGGATGTGATCAATGAAATAAAAGCTATGTCTCCACCAGCTGGCAATAAGTGTCATCTGTACTCTGTTAGTTGTTAAGCATGATACCATACGTAATGGAATAGCCTTTTGGTCAGTTTGGGTCAACTGTCTGGGTTCTGTCCCCTCCCAGCTTCCTGTGCACCCCCAGCCTCCTCACTGGCAGAGCAGCACAAGAATCTGAGAAGTCTTTGACTGTGTAAGTGCTGCTCAGCAACAGCTCAAACATCAGTGTGTTATCAACATTATTTTCTTCCTGAATATGAAACACAGCAACATACCCACTACTATAATGAAAATAAATCTCTCTTCCTCATGTCCTCCCCCTGATCATGAAGGTTTAGTATGTGTTGTGTATCCACTATATTCTCTCTCCATGGTGGTCAACTTGCTTGGGTGACTTGCATCTTCCTTGAAGTGATAGTTTTCCTTCATGCCTGAGGAAACCAGGAATAGAGCCATTACTCCAAATATGTCTCACCAGGGCACAGTAGGTGGGAAGGATCACCTCCGTTCACCTTCTGGTAACACTCTTAATTCAATGCAGAAGGCTGCTGACCTGAGCTGCAAGGGTGTTTATTCCACAAAATCCAGGTATCCAGGTTCATGTTCAGAACCAATGAATATGTGATAATGAAAACCAATGAATCTTTTTTTTTTTTTTTTTTTTTTTTTTTTGTACTTAAAGAATTAAGTCCCAAAACGAACTGTTCTTAGTACTATTGCATCCTATTGGCTGTTTCTGTGCTTCTATGCTACTATATAAATTTATTTTGGAGCCCAGAAACCTCTGCGTATAAGAATATGTTTATGGATGACTGGGTTATTTTGAATTTTAAATGTAGAAGTAAATTATGAATTTAATATTATTATAATTCAACAACCCTGAAAAACAGCACAGAGGTTCACAGACCTCTAAAATATTCTGGGTTCTATTTAGTTGAATCTGTTTGTTTTGAGTACAGTTCACCCTGTTGGAACACCAGTCAAAAGTAATTGACAGTGTTTTAGCTCATCTAATCCTTTAACTCAGACAGGTTTTTTTTTCATGTAGGTACTTTTTACACATTGAGAGAAATACTTGTGTAATATATTTAATAGAAATTTGATTTGCAATAGAAAAATTCCATTTAAATAATTGTCCCATATTTGAGTAAATTCTGTATCTGTGTAAACAAATTAAAATGAACAAACAGATCTAAGGTTACAAATAAAAGAACTCTAGTTCAGCCTAGTCTCCATGCCTATATAAATGTGGTTCTTTCCACAAAACAGGACTAAGTTATGTGTCTTCTTCCCCTGTTGCTAATCTCTTTCTGCTACTTTAATAAACTGAAATGGAACTAATCTGTAGTATACATACTATAGTTGAAGAGAATAAAACATCTGCTATAAAATTATCCATCACTGGCCCCAAAGCCTTCTGCAAGCTGGTAATAAGGATATATAAATGAGTTGACTCTGCCAATTTCTGGTTGTACAGTCAGTGCAAAATACAGAGATTATAAAATGTTCCTCTGTTACAGATTTTGGCAGGAATTGGAATATCTAGTAAAATATGGTATTTTATTCTTAGTACTTAAATATAATAATAGTAACTGCAAAAGTAATATTGTTCTTTCCTATAATTGCCTCTATTCATCATACAGTATGAGAAATTCAGGAACAAATATACACCACTTTGTTTTAGTGTAGGTGCATGGATAAAACTATTATATTACCTCCAAGTATTTCTTACTTAAAGCATCATTCAAGGAAATTGTACAATAATAACTCTATGCATTTGAAGACAAGTTTATGGAAATAAGAGCATCTGAATAATTTTATGCTTTGCTGCAGTCTTTTTGCCCACCTTTTGGACTTTCAGACTCTGTATTGACATTACTAGTATTATCAGTGACACGTATCCTGTAGTTAATAGATTGATGCTTTACCTAGATTACTAGCATTCCACAATAGCTTTTGGAGGATCAAATAAAAGGTATACCCACATTCCAAAATTTAAGGAATTTTCACAAGTAAAGATTTGTAGAGGTTTAGAAACTGACTTAATTATAGTTTTACTATAATGAAGTGATATAGTGATACTTTTTTGTTAGATCTCAAAGGACACAGTTAAGGGTTAGGGCAGGATTTATCCTAAAACTGACTTACACAGAATAGGTCAGATAACTTATATTAATTCATTTAAACTAATTATAAAGGGAGATTGAGTAGATGTCCAAAGTTAGGTGACATGAAACCATGTAGCTGAAATCCTTAAGCCATGGAACTTCTCAGGGCTTGACAGACCCTGCTTCTCCACAACGGGACAGCAACATTCACTCATAGAGCACACTAGATTGCATGCAACACAATACAGATCTGTGTGTCAAAGCATTTGCAGTGTATGTTCATGCTAAGGAGTGCTGGTGCACATCACAGTTTTTTCAGGGACGTGGTGTGACCCTGCATGGATATCATCAGGCAAAGATAGTGTCCATCTATTCACTTGCAGAATGTCTGTCAGAGTTTCCAGACTGTGGAAGTATAAACAGTAAATTGTATAGCTTATAGCCAAAACAGATCACACACATTTCTTGTCATATTTAAAATCTTCTTTCCATAATACTGATTTAGTTGGGAAAATAATATATGCCTTTTGCTTAGTAGACTAATAGCTTTTTCACTGGTGCAAATTGCAGTAAAGTAACATCACAAGATACGGACAATACATTAGATGTTTTTCTTGTAATATAACTGATCAACAGATTTCTGCAATGACTGAACACTCAGAGGGAATGGACAAGGGTGCTCATGAAGCTGAGGGAGGAATGTAGCAAGTGACTGACTGTTGCAAAGAAAGCTGAACTTAGTGCAAAAGGAACAAAAGGATTGGCCTTCATTTTACATAAATGGCTTCATCAGTTGAGGGAATCAACTAGCTAGATCAGTTGAGTATATCAACTGGCTGTGTAAATGTTTTTCCCTGGGTTAATCACAAGTATGCAAATGTGTCCCTAAGATAGCCAGACCAGTATGGGGGGTGTGGCTCAGCCTAAAACAGAGGATTAAAACTGGGTAAGTAACAGTAAAAATCTTTGAAGAGAACAACAGGCTTCAACACTTATATTCCTTCCTGATGACTGGGGACAACCAGCATTGTGACAGTGAGCATACAGAGATCAGTAATAAGAATCACATTTGTATTGTGATCTAACAATATATGGTAATGGCAACTGCTGTATCGCTTGTGTAGTGATTTCAGTATATTGCCTGTGTAACACCAAATATCTTAAAAAATTTGAATTTTTTAAGAATGTCATGTGGAATATCTAAAAGAACATGGTCAAGGAGTGTTGGAATTTGACATGGATCAAGTCTAAAAGCTTAACATTTAACATAATGGTAGGTGTTAATGTATGTGAAGATAATGGCTTGACGGTGTTTTTTGTTTTGTTTTGTTTTGTTTTGTTTAATAAAATAAATAAATATATATAAAGCTCTCTTCTTATAAGACCAAATATAATGACTAGTGTCCAGATGTTCATTTCATATCAAAGTCAAAATGGGTATTTTTTTCCATAATAATCAAACGCAGGACTTTAAAAAAAAAAAAAAAAAAAAAAAAAAAGCATACATGCACACATATGTATTATATAAATAATTCTGTTGGTGTATGTCTACAAATATAATGTATTCCAGAATGAAGACCAGTCCTGTGGTATAATATTGTAATCCAATTACTTTGTTTCTGATGGTAATGAGTTCTTAGTGCTAAGTTGCAACAATTTTTATTTTTATTTTTATTTTTTGCATTACTATCTTTATTACACTTGTGGTTGAGAAAAGACAAAAGAAAACAAATAACTCAAGAAGATAAGTTTCCCCCAGTCTGGTCCTGAGGGCTTCTTTGCCATAAATCTGTTCTTGAAGAGGAACGTATATATTTGCAAAGACAAGAACTTTTACTTATGCTTTCTAATGAGCTCTTGACAATGTATTAAAAGATGCCTCAGGTAATACTAAATTGTTAACATTTTATGTTATATTTCTGTAATTTATATCATGAAGATTTGGTTTAAAATGTGCTTATTTTGCTGTTAACTAAATCTTTGTCTCATTATTACTTTTTTTTTTTTTTTTTGTAGTAGTAGACAGAGAAAGAAAACCCAAAACAAAACAGAAATGTACAGATATTTTAAAGTAGACAGAATAATATTCAATTATTATTTTTGTTCTTTATTCTACAATAAGCACTGGAAATATCTGTTTCTGAACAGAAGAGAAAACATTACTGTCAAATGTCTTTATTGTTAGCCAATTTATACCTTCAGTGCAAATATTAATGAATAAATTGCATTTCAAATCCTACCTTGGACATGAAAAATAAGAGAATATTTTCCATTGCAATATTTTCTTATCTCCTCTATAGCATGAGATACCATGCTACATTTTCACAGTTATAATTTCTGATGCAACAGATTATGGTAATACGGGTGAAGGGTGACAGAAGAATACAGAAGAGGATCAAACTGGAGTATGAAATTGAAATGTCTGTAGAAAATATGACAATACGTATTTTCATTAATGGAGATACTGTGGCAAGAAAAATATATCTGAGAAAAATATATGACAATATATGAGAAAAAGATATCTGGAGGAAAAATAAATAAATAAAAAGTGTCTGAGGCCTGATTCTGTGTCCATATTTACTATAAAATTCTACTGTGATCAATGATCATGAAGCAGGAAAAGGCAATGGTACTTGCCCTTTAGTATACATGGCTATAATATATAATATATATATATAAGTATATATATATAGTTATATATATATATTCACTTCTGAATATTTTAGTTAGCATATTAAATCTTAGCAATAAGGCTTCTACTAGGCTTCTACTAGGCTTCAGAGTACTTGTGTTTCTAATATGTGTAATCTTGAAAATGAAATAAACAATCATACAAGGAGCAGTATTTAAAATCATCAGATTTAATAAAATAAAATAAAAATATAAAAGATAAAATAATAATAAAATCATCAGATTTAATATGAGCGATATGAATAATCTTTTCCAGCTTTTGACTGAGAATTTAATTACTCCTTTCACCTAAGAATATTGTTAATAATTTTTTTAAAGACTCTCCTGATCTCACTAGTAAAAATCACAGACTTCCATTTTGTTACGAGAGAATTTCAAACCCTTTTTACTCCAGTAGAAAAATGTAAACCTTATACACTGCTTAGGTCAATTGCCAAGCCTGAAAAATATAAGAAGCTCACTTTGGAAAATTAATCGGTTAATTCTGAAGGATGTCTCACTGAACTGTCTCACTGGTTTTCCTGACCCCACAAAATGCAAGCACTCTTTTGGGACCATATTAAAAAATAAAAAAAAAATAATAATAATAATAATAATAATAAATGCATTCTTACTATTCTTTTGCATTTTCTATGTTATGTGATAAAACTGAGTCACAATAAATTTGTTGAGGCTACTTGATTACAATTAAAAAAATTAAAAAAAAAGGAAACTATGGGGCAAGACTATTTCTTTTTGTTTGTTTTGTGGTATAATTATGGTAATAAGACGGGGCCTTTTGTTATTATTTCCCTTATATCTAATTTCATTCACTAAGATGACACTGGAATGGTACTTCGTAGAATCATAGAATGGCTTGGGCTGGAAGGAACCTCAAAGATCATCTAGTTCCACCACCCCTGACATAGGCAGGGACACCGCCCACTAGATCAGGTTGCTCAGGACCGCATCTAACCTGGTCTTAAACACCTCCAAGGATGGGGCATCCACAGGTTCTCTGGGCAACCTGTTCCAGTGCCTCACCACCCTCTGAGGAAAGAATTTCCTCCTAACCTCTAATCTAAATTTCCCCTCTTTTAGTTTAAAACCATTCCTCCTGGTCCTGTCATTGTCCGATTGGCCAGAGTTGCTCCCCATCTTTTTAATATGTCTCTTTCAAGTACTGAAAGGCTGCAATGAGCTCCCCCTGGAACCTTCTCTTCTGTAGGCTGAACAGCCCCAACTTTCTCAGCCTTTCTACATAGGATAGGTGCTCCAGCCCCTTGATCATCTTTGTGGCCCTCCTCTTAACCTGATCTAACAGATCAGCATCCTTCTAGTGCTGGGGGCTCCTGACCTGGATGCAGTACTCCAAGTGGGGCTTCACAAGGGGGGTAGTAGAGGGGCACAATCATCTCCCTCAACCTGCTGGTCACTCCAAATGCAGCCCAGGATGTCACTGGGCTTCTGGGCTGAAACTGTGCACTGAATGGTCCAGCTATCAAATCCATCTCTCTCCAATTTGGAGACCAAGATGTCATGTGGGACCATGTCAAAGGCCTTGCAGAAGTCCAGGTCAGCGGTCAGTCTTCCTGTATCAACCGATGCAGTCATTCCATCATCGAATGCCACCATATTGGTCAGGTAGTTTCCTCTTTCTACTTGTCAAATCATTTCAAACTCATTAACTGCTATGCTATTATCCTGAGATATCCCCCTTTTTTGTCTAAGAGGACAAGAAAAATCATAAATCATAATCATAATAAAACTGCCTTTTTTTTTTTTTTATTAAAACTGTTGGATCCAAGAAGTGATGAAAAACAAGAAATGCAGAACTATTACAGAA
This sequence comes from Aythya ferina, assembly GCF_964211825.1. Classification (NCBI taxonomy): domain Eukaryota; kingdom Metazoa; phylum Chordata; class Aves; order Anseriformes; family Anatidae; genus Aythya; species Aythya ferina. The sequence continues at coordinate 36,985,287 of NC_140296.1, read as the reverse complement.
ATCGTTCATCCTCTTCTTTCTAGCTTTCATACAAAAGTGATTTTATCTCAAGTATTTAAGTATGTATTGAAAGCAAAACAAAAACAATAACATCAAAACAAAAACAACAGAAATAACAGAACCAAACACTTGACACTGTGTTCTAGACATTTTAAAGATAATTAATTAAAGATAAAAGATAAAGATAACTGGTTCTAGATATTTTAAAGATAATTGGAAATGAATATCGTTCTTTTATTTTTTTATTTTTTTGTTAATTACTAAACAAAACTGCATAAGATAAGGTATAAGATAACTCATGCAAAAATGCTTACCCCATTTTCTGTTTGCAAGACTATATTTTTTTCTTTCTTTGTTATGTGTGTGGGAAGGAAGGAAGGAAAGCTTTGTTTGCCAGAACTGGTCAAGAACCAAAAGAGTTCAATGAATGAGTTGACAAAAAAAAAGGATAAAATACTTTTAAAGAACTTGATGGAAATTATGAATCTGAAAACACAGATGATATTAGATATCAGGTGGAAGAGGTAATAACATTTAAAAACTGAACTGAATAAATAACTTTGGGAATGAAATTCTGAGGTTTTGTATGTTAACTATTAATTAAATACTTAACTAAATGTTAAATAGATGGCTAGTATTAGAACTAAAATTCATCTTAACTTCAGATGGTGTGAAGAAGTAATAGCCTTTTTATACTTGCAAATAGGAATCTCAGCATGAACAGAAGTTCAATGCCAGAAGAATATCACTCCAGGGAAAAGCGTTACTTTTGTTATCTCTAAAATAAAGCTGCATTAGTGAAAATAAGGTAAGTGGATTTATTTAATTTGTTACTTGCTTCTAAGCAGATTAGAGCTAACCTTAGCCCAATATTTATATCCTGTGATTGACTAAACAAGTTTGATCTCACTCTGTAGCCAATTCTAAATGTGGAAGTGAGAAGTTAATTTCCTCTGCATCCTCTAATCTACACCATTTCTTTTGATTCTCTTTCCTTTATCATTGTTTATATGCTTCATTTACATGATTACATTCCCTCTAGCATTATCCATACACACTTTCAACATATCCTGTTAAACTTTACCCATGTCTGAATTCATAAATATAGGTTTATTTCTGATAAAATATTGTCCATTTGGGAATACCCCTCTCTTACTTACCTTATGCTTTTCACAAAGTTAAATAATCAAACTTGTATCTATCAAATAAAAAATCAAAAAAAATCAAACCTCTGCTGCTTCTGTGTAGCTTAAAGCTTTTTTTTTTTTTTTTTTTTTTTTTAAGGGGGGATTTCTGTGGTGCTTGTAAAATGTTTACGAACATTTCATGTTTTAGATTCCATCCTTTTGCCCTGCATTATGTCCATGGTCTCTTTCATTCAAAGCTATTCTATATCAAACAAACTGAAAAATCTCTAGAAGAGAATGTATTAATTGGTCACTTTCAATAACAAAGTCTTGGATTCAAATATTTATGGATTCATTCCAGGCCTATGGGTTTATGTTCCTTCAAATGTGTTAGTTCATACTAAGATGGCATCATCATTTTTCTCTCCAAATATGCATCTCAAACCTTGAAGACATGTGAGAGAAGACTCAAAATTAAGTTTATATTTTGAATATTACAAATTTTATAACCGGTCTTACAGAATATCACCAAGGATGTTAGCAACATATCTAGCAGACAATCCTATTTAACTGGTGCATCACTGGTTAAACATGATGGACCTAAGTTAAATTTGTGATAACTTTGCAAAGCTATGATCCTAGCTTTTCCTTCAGACAGTTTGGGTACATAGTGCTTGATTTTGACAAAGAATTGCAAAGAAGCTCAGCATGTTTATGTCCAAACATTATTGTCACATTATCAGAGCAATAATAAAGCAAATTCAAGTACCACTTTATATTGCTCCATATGGAAATAGAGTATAATATAGGAATGTGATGCCAATCTATAAGAAGGGTTGTAAGTAGGATCGGGGGAACTAAAGGCCTGTCATCCTGACCTCAGTGACAGGAAAGGTTACAGAACAGATCATCTAGAATACAATCACACAGCATTTGCAAGACAAACAAGGGATCAAGCCCAGTCAGCATGGGTTCATGAAAGGCAAGTCCTGCCTGACCAACCTCATCTCCTTCTATGACCAAGTGGCCCACCTGGTGGAAGAGAGAAAGGCTGTTGATGTAGTCTACCTAGACTTCAGCAAAGTCTTTGACACAGTCTCCCACAGTATTATCCTGGAGAAGCTGGCAGTCCATGGCTTGAACAAGTACACTCTTTGCTGGGTTAAAAACTGTCTGGATGGCCAGACCCAGAGTGTACTGGTGAATGGAGTGAAATCCAGCTGGCAACCAGTCACCAGGGGCGTTCCCCAGGGGCTGGTGTTGGGGCCCATCCTCTAGTATCTTTATTCATGATTTGGATGAGGGAATTGAATGCACCCTCACTAAGTTGGGGGGAAGTGTCAATCTGCTGGAGGGTAGGAAGGCCCTGCAGAGGGACTTGGACAGCTGGGCTCAATGGGCAGAGGCCAGTGGGATATGAGGTTCAACATGGCTAAGTGCTGAGTCCTGCACTTTGGCTACAGCAACCCCATGCAACACTACAGGCTTGGGGGAGAGTGGCTGGAAAGCTGTGCAGAGGAAAAGGATCTGGGGGTGTTGGTCAATGCTCACCTGAACATGAGCTAGCAGTGTGCACAGGTGGCCAAGAAGGCCAATGGAAATCCTGGCTTGTATCAGGAATACTGTAGCCAGCAGGACCAGGTCATTCCCCTGTACTCATCTCTGATGAGGCTGCTTCTTGAATACTGTGTTCAGTTTTGGGCCCCTTTCTACAAAAAAGTCATCAAGCCCTGGAACATATCCAGAGAAGGGCTGCAAAGCTGGTGAAAGGCCTGGAACACAAGTCTTATGAGAAGTAACTGAAGGAACTAGGGTTGTTTATTCTGGAGAAGAGGAGGCTCAGGGGAGGCCTTATTGCTCTCTACAGCTACCTGAAAGGAAGTTGTGGGGAGCTGGGGGTTGGCCTTTTCTCACACATAAACAGTGGTAGGGCTAGAGGGAATGTCCTCAAGTTGTGCCAGGTTCAGATTGGAAATAGGAGACATTTCTTTTTCAGAAAGAGTAGTTAGGCATGGGAATGAGTTGTCCAGTGGTGGCATCACCGTTTCTGAGTGAGTTTAAGGAAAGATTGGATGCGGTACTTAGGGTCATGGTTTAGTGGGTGATATTGCTGGTAGGGGGATGGTTGCACCAGATGATCTTGAAGGTCTTTTCCAACCTTAATGATTCTATGATTCTATGATTCTTAGATATGATTAGGTCAACTTTCTTCTAACTCTACTTTGTCAGTTAGAGCTAAGGCTGAGTGAAAGAAATGTAATCAAATCTTTGAGATATTGAGATCAGTATTATACCTAGCCATCATAACAGGAAAGACACTGGAGGATAGAAGTAATGAAACTCTTGATTTTATTTATTTATTCCTTCGGTAAGGTAGATATGGGTATTGATAGGGGTATAAGTATATACATGAACTGAGAAAATTTACATGAATTTTTTATTCATCTCAAAGTTTATCTCTTTATCTGAAACTATTGATCTACTGACTGAGAAACTTTAAATCAATTTAAAAGTAGGTTGATCCATTTTGGACAACTTGGCTTTATGCCAGGCTAGAACCAGTGTTTTTTTTTTTCTTCCTTCAGTAAAAATAAGAGTACACAGACATAATATCTGAAAGAGATAGTATATTTTGCTGATGCAGCAAAAAGGTGATTATGTGCTCTCAGATAAGTATTAACTATCTTTATTTGTGGTTGATCTGATGGCACACGGATTCACTATTAAAGAAAGTGGAAACAAAGTCCTACAGATATATGGTGATTTCCCTACTTTAAACAAGATAAATAATTCTGGTAATAATTTCAGTTTGGAATCTTAAAAGATATTCACTTGAAACTACTGTTATTCATAATCTCACAGTGTCTGCTCAAACAATATTTCAATTAAAATACAGTTATTTTAGCATATTATTTCTCTACTTCCAGGTCTGTAAAGAGGAAGGATGATTTTGAATTTTGGTTGCTTTATTGGTTGCATCGTCATACTGCCTATTTCTATGTTATAGATAATTTCTTCAATAATAAATTTATTCAGAATGATTCAATGACTCAATTATTTATTGGTTATCTATTTTTCCCCTTATTTCTAAGCTACATTAGAAAAAGCAACCTACAGAATATACCAGAAATTAAGAGACTTTCATATTTTTAAGGAGGCAAACACACATTGTAGCATAAAAATAATCTCAAAACAAATTTATGATAGCAATATATAAATAATCTAAAGCACTTGCTTAACACTAATTTAGATTTATTTTTTTTTTAAGAATAGTGTTTTCTCTACATCTTTGATTATTTTATAATTAATATAATAATGTACACTGGTGATTTTTTTTTGTTGTTGTTGTTTTATTTTTATTTTTATTATGATTAATTACAATTAAAAATATCAGATGTACACCCTAAACAATCACTTGGAAAAATCTCTGGGTACTGTAGGACTGCATGCTGACAAGAGGGGCAATGGAAGCAGGTTTCTGCTCAGGGCAGCAAGTGAATCCCCCCCCACCTACCTTGATGCGGATGGTCACCTCACAAATACAAACATATACAAAGCAGAGACATTTAATGCTTTCTTCACCTCTATCTGCAACACTATCTGCCAAGTTGGCCCAGGGATGATGGGCCCTGACTGCTCTAGAGCCCAGAGTTGAAGGACTGTGACTGCAGGAATGATAAGCTCCCAGCCAACTCTAAACATGTATGGGATTTGCTCCAGATAGATGGACATATAAGTCCATGGGGCCCAATAGGATTCATCCCTGTGTAGTCAGCTGGCTGATGCCATCGTGAGACCTCTCTCAATTATTTTCTAATGGTCTTGGGGATCTGGAGAGGTCACAGTCAATGGAAGCTGGCAATTGTTGTTCCAGTTTTCAAGAAGGGAAAGAAAGAAGACCTTGATAATTACAGGCCAGTCAGTCTCACCTGACTGCCTCGTAAAATTATGGACAAGGTTATTCTGGGAGTTATTGAAAAATGCTTGAAAGGCAATAACCATGAGTCACAGACATCATGGGCTCATGAGTCTTGTTTAACATAATGAATTTTCTTTTATGACAAAGGTACCCATCTAGTTGACCAAGGGAAGCCAGTAAATATAGTCTTCTTGGATTTCATGAAAGCTTGAGGTACTGTTTCTCACAGTATCCTTCTGGACAAAATGTCCAGCATACAGATAGAAAAATACATAATAAGATGGGTGATGAATATGATAATAATATAATAACATAATGATTGGATGATGAGTTGGGCTCAAGAGGTTGTAGTAAATAAGCTGGTGGCCTGTGGGCTACTAGTGGGGTTCTGCAGGTCTCCATTTTCAGACCAGTTCTCTTCAATGTTTTCATAAACGACTTGGTTGTAGGACTTGAAGGTGTGCTAAGGAAGTTTGCAAGTGGTCCTAAATTGGGAGGAGCTCTAATTTTAGAGGACTCCATCAAGGGTAGTGAGGTTTTGCAGAGAGATATTGAAAAATTAGAGAGCTGGGCAATTACCAAGTACATGAAATTTAACAAGAGCAAGTGCCAGATCCTAGACCAGGGTGACCAGAGAAGTTATAAAGTCTCCCTCCTTGGAAATATTCAAAAGCATTCTGGACATGGTCCTGAGCAACCTGCTCTAGGTGACATTTCTAGAGCAGGGAAATTGGACAGGGTGACCTCTAGAGGTCCCTTACATCTTCAACCATTCTATGATTCTGTCATTATAGACTCAAAATTGTTCAACCCATGGCTTCCTTGTTCATCCAGGTAGCAAATTACCCTTCAGTTTATTTCCTATCACCTGCCACTCTCCATGCTGTAGCTCATCTATGTCATGAAAGGAAGAGAAATGATTTTCTGGTTAGGAAAGATATTGATGAATTACTTTACTTTTTCCCTGTCATGGGAAAGTGTGCAAGTGTGCAGAGTGGAGGAGGAGACTCAGGCAATACCCAATAAGTCTTTGAATAACTTTTCTTCAAAAATCTATTATTTGTTAATAGAATCAAGTTGTTACTAGCAATAGCAAATAATTATTCACACTTTGCCTTAATTTATTTCCTTGCACAATTCACTTACATATACTCTCATAGTTATGGAGTAGGAGCAATAGTAAGGAGGCCAACCCCAGATGTTACTCATACACAAGAAGGGTATCCAGTTTTTCTTAGTTACTGGTTCGAAAGCCTATCGATGCCCCCCACCCCCACCCCCAGTTAATTAATTAATTAATTATTGGACTAGCTTATAGAATTAACCCTGCAGTATATGCTTGCATATAGCAGCCACCTGCATCTTAGTTTGACTAGGTTTGATGGGGGAAGGGAGGGGAGTTAGAAGTGACAGAGAAGGGCTGGGGGATGTTGTCACTGCTGACACTGATGATGATAGTTGGCAAAACCCTCTGAGTTGTCCCGTAGGATTGTCCGAAGGCTCCTCAGAAAAGGTAATATTCCTGATACCCCACCCAGAATCTTCTTCTTGTGTCCCTCTAGGGGTAACTGAGCTTTCTGCTTCCCTAAAATACTTGTATACCAATGCACGAAGCATGGGAAATAAACAGGATGAGCTTGAGATCTGTGTACTGTCACAGGGCCACGACCTCACTGCAATCATGGAGACATGGTGGGGCAGCTCAAATGACTGGAACGCTGTCATGGAGGGCTATGTCCTTTTTAAGAAAGACAGTCTGGGGAAGAGAGAGGAAGGAGTTGCCCTTTACATGAGGGAGCAATTAGAATGTACCCAGCTCCACCTGGGGGAGGGTGAAGAATGAGTGGAAAGCTTGTGGGTGAGAATTAAGGGGCGGGCTGGTATGGGTGACACTGTTGTGGGGGTGTACTACAAGTCACCAGATCAGGAGGAGGAAGTCGATGAGGTCTTCTACAAACAGTTGGAAGTAGCCTCATGACCCTGGCCGCTGCTGGTTCTTGTGGGGGACTTCAATTACCCAGACATCCGTTCAGAAAACAACTCAGCCAGGTACGTGCAGTCCAAATGGTTCCTTCAATGCATTGAAGATAATTTTCTGATGCAGGTGGTGGAGGAGCCGATGAGATGAGGATCACTTCTGGACCTTGTTAGGGATATGAAGGTTGGGGGCAGCTTGGGATACAGTGACCATGAGATGGTGGAGTTCAAGATGGAACTTGGTGGAAGAAGTAAGGCAAAAAGTAGGATTGCTACCCTGGATATTTGGAGATCCAACTTTGACCTCTTCCAAGACCTACTCAGGGGTATCTCATGGGCTAGATTGCTAGAAGGCAAGGGTGCTTGTGACAGCTGGGCAACATTTAAATAACACTTCTTCCAAGCTCAGGATTGGTGCATCCCAAAGAGTAGGAAATCGGGGAAGGGGGACAGGAAACCTGTGTGGATGAGCAAGGAGCTCATCAACAAGATCAAAAAGAAGAGGAAAGTCTATGAAATGTGGAAAAAGGGCCTGTCCTCTTGGGATGAGTATAGGAATGTTGTCAGGGCCTGCAGGGACGTGACAAGGAAGGCTAAAGCCCATCTGGAGGTGAAGCTTGCAAAAGAGATAAAGGATAATAAGATTATTATTTAAAAAAAAAAAAAAAAAGTATGTAAACAGTAAAAGAATGACTAGAGATAATGTGGGTACCCTGCTGAATGAGAGGGGTGTCCCGGTAATGGGGGTCACTGAGAAGGTGGAGAATGTCTTCTTTTCTTCAGTCTTTGCTTCAAAGACTACCCCCCGGGACTCCTGCATGCTGGAGGGAGGAGAAAGAGTTTACAAAGTGGAGATCTCCCCCCTGGTTGATGAGGGAGTGGTTCGGGAGACTCTGAGTGGACTCAACGTACACAAATCCATGGGTCCTGATAGTATGCATCCACATGTGCTGAGGGAGTTAGCAGAGGTGATCGCTGAACTGCTTTCTATCATCTTTGAAAGGTCCTGGAGAACAGGAGAGGTGTATGAAGACAGGAGGATAGTCAATGTCACTCCAGTCTTCAAGAAGGGCAAGAAGGAGGATCTGGGAAACTACAGGCCAGTCAGTCTCACCTCTGTCCCTGAAAAGGTGTTGGAACAGCTTGTTCTGGATGCCATCCCTAAGCAAATCGAAGAGAAGAAGGTTATGAGGAGTAGTCAGCATGGATTCACCAAGGGAAAATCATGTTTAACCAACCTCATAGCCTTCTGTGATGGCATCAGCAGCTAGGTAGATGAAGGGAGAGCAGTGGATGTCATCTACCTTGACTTTAGCAAGGCTTTTGATACTGTCTCCCATGACATCCTGCTAGCAAAGCTGAGAAAGTGGGATAGAGGAGTGGACAGTAAGGTGGGTTGAGAACTCGCTGACTGGCTGAGCTCAAAAGGTGGTGATTGGCGGCGCAGAGTCCAGCTGGAGACCTGTGACTAGAGGTGTTCCTCAGGGGTTGGTGCTAAGTCTGGTCTTGTTCAACATCTTCATCGATGACCTTGATGAGGGAATAGTGTCTGTCCTGCCTGCTCCAGTGCTGGACGTTCCAAGATGGACGATTTCAAGTCTATTGGACTCCCCTCCAAGTGAAAGCAAACTGTGGTCTGCACTCTTCTGCTAGAAGGACGGAGAAAAATGCATTAGCGATATCAGTTGTGGTGTATCACTTGGCTGCCTTCAATTCCAATTCATACTGGAGTTCTAGCATGTCCAGCACTGCAGCACTCAGTGGTGGCATAACTTCATTCAGGCCACAGTAGTCCACTGTTAATTTCCACTCACCATTAGTGTCCACCCTCAGCAAGTATGCCAATGACACAAAGCTGGGAGGAGTGGCTGACATGCCAAAAAGCTGTGCTGACATTCAGCAAGACCTGGACAGGCTGGAGAGATGGGCAGGAAGAAACCAAATGAGGTTTAACAAGAGCAAGCGTAGAGTCCTGCACCTGGGAAGGAACAACCACATGTATCAGTATAGGCTGGGGGATGACCTGCTGGAGAGGAGCTCTGAGGAGAAGGACCTGGGGGTCCTGGTGGACGACAGGTTGACCATGAGCCATCATTGTGCCCTTGTGGCCAAGAGGGCCAATGGTATCCTGGTGTGCATATAAATGAGTGTGAGCAGCAGGTCAAGGGAGGTGTTTTATTACTATTATGTCTGTACACTATATTTTTTTCAGGGTTGCCATAAAAATATATATTACTTTCTCTTTAATTCCTAATTCATCAAGGTATTCTCAGACACTTTAACAGAATAAATCTCACCCCACATATTCCATAGAAATAACTAAATAAATGAGAACATGAATAAATAAATGCATGAAGTCCATTCTCCCTCTCTCCATATCATATGGGGAAATTGAAATGTGAATATAATAATAAACTATAGTCATATCAGAAGTATGCAGGAAGGTCATTTTGCTCTACTACTTCCTCCATAATAGAACATGTATTTCACAGAATCATAGAATCATAGAATAACCTGAGTTGGAAGGGACCCATAAGGATCATCAAGTCCAACTCTTGGCACCACACAGGTCTATCCAAAAATTCAGACCATATGACTAAGTGCACTGCCCAAACTTTTCTTAATCTGTGACAGGCTTGGTGTTGTGACTCCCCTGGTGAGCCTGATCCTGTGTGCAACAACCCTCTCAGTGAAGAATCTCTTCCTGATTCCTTTTATCCTAAGTTTTTGTTTTCCTAGTTAGACTCAATGTAAAACTGTTACATGTAATCAGATTTTGTGTGTGTTTTTTTTTTTTTTTTTTTTCCTCTGTATCTTGCTCTTCATTGAGCTGACATGAGTTTCTATGAAAAAAAAAATAAAAATATTTATACATATATATACTGAAATTTTATCTATATTATATATGTGAACTTGGACATTAATTGCTCGAGAAATTTTGTTTTCTCCCCTTTGTGCAGCAGTGATATTGTACTATTCTATGCCATTATTCATTGAATTGGGGAAATTGGGGATCAGGATCCACTATACCACTCTTCTTTTTCCTCCGTAAAACCTAAAGCTCTTTTTTTTTTTTTTTTTTTTTTTTTTTTTTTTTTTTTCCCTCCTGGAAAAGTACATCTTGAATTATCTCAAACAAAATATCAATCTTCATCCTGATCTCCAGTTACACAAAGAACTACCATGGAATTAGTGAGCTCATGGGCTGTTGGATAAAGTGTGCCATGTCTGCCAGCTACATTTTGTGCAGAGATTAATTTAATAATATGATGGCATTTCTCTTCCTGTAGCATGGGGTCTTGCAAGAAAGACAGGTAAATATTAAAAGAAAAATATAACTACTGAGACTATCAACATTACCAACAGAGATTATCAAAATATAACTACTGAGATTATCAACATTACATTATGCTTCTGGCCTTGCACAGAAATACAGTATTAACTTTCAGTGAAATGTCATGGGAAAATCTGGCTACCACACATATCCAAGGCTAAATGACAACTGTGTAAGGGCTTTGTGTAGGTAGCTTCACTGCAATTCTTTAAATCCTTTCTTGCACCTCTATGAATAAATGTTATTAGACTAAGTAGAAGATAACTCTTTATATTCATGCAGAGCCAGAAATGTGTAGCAACTATTCTTGGTTTAGAAGGAGGGGAAAAAAAATAGCTAATTATGTTCTCTTAGGGTTTGTAAAGTTTTATAGGGTAGGTGTTTGTCAGGGAAATACAGTTTGGGAAAACAGAAGATCTTTCTCTAGTCTTCCTCATTTACCACATGATTCAGTAACAAGAACCATGTAAGGAGTTTTCTGATGAGACCGTAACAGTTAGGAGAAGCGTTGAGGCTGGTAAAGGTAAAACACTTGCAAAATGGTATAATCCATACGAAGGTTTTGGACACAGTTCTTGTAATGTTCAAGGCTCTGCCAATTTAAAACATCTCACAGTTTTCCCTCCTTTGCTGTTCTTATTAAAGGAAGTAAAGTTTTGTAAAATTTCCTATTTTGATAACTGTTAGATTTTCTTTCAAAAATGGACATGAAAGACATCTGAAAAACTGACAGAAAAGACACAGGGAAAGAGAAGAGAGTTTTCCACTGGTTCACTTGCAAGTTTATACCTTCCAAAGTAGTCGAGGAAGAAAAACTATCCTTCTTTTTATTCTTTTTTTTTTTTATTATTATTTATTATTTTATTCTATTATTCACAATAGCATATATAAATGTAGGTAAGTGAATACATAGATAGATGTGTAAACCTACCAAACTAATTTGAGCAAAACAATGTGAGTGTAGCAATGGCTAAAAATGAACATAAAATATTCTGAACAACTCTGCCTGATTTTAGCAATTCAGATAGCAACTGTTCTATTTATTCTGAAGGTGTTGCTTAGTGATACTCAAAGAGAGAAGAAATGTACTTTTCCCTACTCTCAAATGGTTTCAAAATGTTAACTATGTTTTTCTCACCTACATTTACTGCAGAATCCCAAACTCTTTGTAATTATGAGAAAACAAAATGTCACATGTATTATAATATTGCATGACTGATGGAATAATTTTGAAACCTTCTATTTATTTATTTATTTTCATGTGAAACTTGAAGCAAGGACAAGGAAAGCCAGAAAATAGTAGTGCTGTTGTCTGAGTGTCCATCAAAAAAAAAAAAAAAAAAAAAAAAAAAAAAAAGCTCATTGAGCTTTTATTTTCTCTTCAACACTATTTAAAAAAAGGCATTCTACATGTATGTCTTTTTAAAATAAATTTGCATTTTAGTTAGTATTTCTCTTTTGGAAAGAGAAGAAATAGTGCTGTTCCACAGCAGTCTCCTAACAACTCCAATTAATAATATTTCAACATAAATGAATTCAGAAGGCATATTCATGGGCAGCTCCCTTTGTGTCTCTGCCATATCATGAGCACAGCTGGGCTGTATTTAAAAGCAGAAATCTGGCATAAGCTCTTAGTGAAAGGAAGAGGCTTACTTACAGGTGTGAAAGAATGCTCAGAGAAGTAGAGGCTCATCAGTGGAATGAATATTTAGCCTTTCCATGTTAATGTGCCTGCTTCAAACAGCAAATTCCAGACACTTTAATTCTATAATTGGAAGCAGACAGCCATTTTAACTAAGAGTTCTTGATCTTCCCAAGGTAATCAAGGGTGCATAGAGATTTTGCACTTTGAAATTTAAGCAGGCAAGAAAATGTAATAACATTTATATCTGACCAAGTATTTTAACAGCACTCCAAGGACTGGTAGACAAAAAAAAAAAAAAAAAAAAAAAAAAAAGGTAAAATTCGTTCAAAAGTTTTCCTTATTGAGAATGCTTTTGATGTGCTGTTTCTGTGCATCTTAGAAACTATAGAAAGAATAGTTAATTGGGTTTCTTGAAATTCTAATTTAGAAATATATTATATTTATATTTATATTTATATTATTAATACATACATGTATATAATCTATATTTATACTTATATTTATATATTAAATTTATATTCATACTTATATTATATTGTATTGTGCTTAGGTTTATGAAGTTATGACTGAAAGATTCTAGAATAGATCATAAAAAGGTAACTGCAGATGTCCAACATGAGAAAAACAGGTTCATAAAGGTGGTCATTATACAAACATTTTGGCATAGAATATTAAAGACCTAGTTCTGTTTTTACTGAAATAACCATCATCACCAACTACATTAAGTAGGTTACATATCTCTAGATGTCTTTAGTTTTCATCCTTTTAAAGTTACATAGAAAGCTTTTATAGTAAAATTCTGTATACACATTCTGTACTTGCTTCCATAAGAGCTGCAGACTTTATTACATTAATTCACAGCTAAAATAAAGAACTAAGCTCCAATGTGTGAAGGGATCTTGTAACTGATACCTGTTCATCTGAACAGTTTTGTGAACTGGAGCAAAAGGAGCACGTGCCTATTCTTCCTGCCCTTCATATTGTCAACAATGACAAAGACAAGCTTTGTATGATACCAGTCCTATTTAGAGGGCTTCCCATACCTGCACTCAATACAAGAAATCCAGGTATCTCTGAGTAGAGTTGCAAAAGAGATTAAAGGAGCAAAGACTATTCATTGCCACAAGGGTAGTCTTTCTCAACCTTTAAAAGATGAAAATACTGGAAAATGAACATGTATGGGAATAGAGTACCAAATACACAGTTACATTAAAGAAGTAAAAAGCGACAACAAAAGTAGGCATTTTATATTCGGTAGTTACAGCAACAGAAGAGGAAAAGGCTACTGGGTTAGAATTTTTTGAAGACTGTAACTCGAATGATTTCGTATCTCTAAATGTAGATTTACAATATCGTTTGGAGAATTATACTTTTTGGCCTTTTGGACCACCTTTAGTTTTGTGTCAGGAAGTGTTTTTGAGAAAAAATAATTCGCTACTATTAAAAAAAAAAAAAAAAAAAAAAAAAAAGTTAATTACCCACAAAGGAAATTGGAAATTCAGGACTGTCATTTTCTTCCTTCAGCTGTATACCTCTTAAATAGATTAATGGAGATAACACGTGAAAAGACTTTGAATTTAAAAATTATTTGGAATTTCTGGAGCTGACTGAGAAATTAATATCTTGACCCCTTTTGTGGAGAAAGTTGTTAGAGCCATAGAGCCAGTCTCAGGAGTATGAGTCTTTCCAAACAAATGAAGATAAATGCAATGAAAACCAAGTTTATGTTTTTCCATATAATATTTAAAAGTAACACACATAATAAGAACAATTTGATGAATGTAAAACTGAATTCTCTTTCTCTTGTTCTGAGGTGTCAGATATTGTCAATGGTTACAAATTGTCAAAAGAAATTAACACTAAAACAGTAGGCATAAGCCAAGATGTTTATTTTCCATTTAAACCCAATAAAAGAAAGAACAATATAGGAAGCTTTCATTGCAACCTTACCTTGAAAATACTAATTTACATGAATGCTTTTGTCATTTTACTATCAAATCATTTTACAAAGTGACATAATGCATTTTTTCTAGCATCATCTGAAAATAGGTCTCCTCTTGTTTTTACTTCCCAGTCTTGCAGCTGATGTCTCCAGGGCCCTGCTTTCTTTGGTGCTGCTAACACAAAGGGTTAACTAGAATATAGTTTCTATTTTGTTCTCTTTGTTTAAAAGACCAACATAACTCTTGCATTTATGATTAAGATTCCCACTTCTGTTGCACCATTTGCACCTATTGGCCCCGTACTGAAATCCTAGTTATGCTTGAAACATTTTGATCTCATTATGGTAGTATTGTACATCAGCTCTGCAATGGGACATATGAACACACGCAGAAAATGGTAATCCCATTTCATTGTATCCAGCTGGTTTCATGGGTGATGTCAAAGGCCAAAGAAATGGTTTGAGTTTTTGTGATACAACTACCTGAAACGAGGTTGTGGGAAGCTGGGTGTGGGGAGTCTCTTCTCACAGATAAACATTGACAAGGCTAGAGGGAATGGCCGTAAATTGCACAATTTGTTTAGGTTACAAATTAGAAAAGATTTTTTCTCAGAAAGAATTGTTAGACATGGGAAAGGGTTGCCCAGTGAGGTGGTGGCATCAATATTCCTGGGGGTGTTCAAGGAAATGTTGGACCTGGTGCTCAGGGATATGGTTTAGTGGGTGACATTGTAGGGTGATGGTTGCACCAGATGATCTTGAAGGTGTTTTCCAACCTTAATGATTCTATGACCATATACCCGACCCTTTAAAATGTCTTGCTTTTTAATTGAGATACGTTGTTCTAGAGAAATGAACAATTAATATCATTTATTACTCTGTAATATTATTACTAAAGAAACACTTTGCTAAATATAAATGTATCTCAAGACTGGTCTGTCTTGGCTCTTGAAACAGTTGCGTATTTAAGCCATATTTTGTTTTACTTAGAATAAGCTTAGCATTCAATTTTATTAAATAACATGCTTTTCAGTTTTGCAAGTGAGGCTATTTCAAATTTGAGTCAAATGTCTGTAATGGTTAAAATAAATAGCCCCTTCAGTTGATAGAAAATTAACAAGACTTTATCAAACTTCATGCATGACACAATTCCAGTGCTATATCTTTGAACTGTGTCAATGTGACCGAGGTAATTGAAATAAAGCCATTAAGTAAAATGTTTAAATATGACTGTTACTAATAATAATAACAATCCAGTTACTATGAACTTGTTTTAAAATAACTTTACTACTATAAACCATTTGTACCGTGTATTCATTAATACTACTCCACCTTGCAGCTGTGTATTACATGAAAAGTTTTCTGAGATCTTGAATCTTTCTAACTTGCAGTATTACATTCATTGTCTAAGCTATGAAAATGATAGAAACTTTCCTGGTTTTATTTAGAAATGTATATATTTTTTAAAAGATGAGAATGTTTTCATTTCCTGCAGTTTACTTGAGCCTTTTGCAAACTGCATGGTTTTCTTTTTCATTCTCTGCACAATAATAACTGTAGACTCTGACCTCTTAGGTCAGAGGTTGGACTCGATGACCTTGAGGTCTCTTCCAACCTAGAAATTCTGTGAAATTCTGTGACTATGGAAATGACTGCTGACAAGTGAAGACAGATCTGCACATATACATCTACATGTGTGTAAATATTTGCAAAGAATTTGAAAATGCCATATGCCTCTAACAGCTGTTAACACATGTACATTTATGTTCCCGTTGTATATTCAACTAACATGCAAAACAATTAAAACTCCATGACTGCATCTGAAGGGAAGAAGCTGGCAGATATTCTGTAAATATTTAAGGAATCAATAAAACCAAATGGCTTAAATTTAATGTATCATGGAAATTGTCACCAATGGCTGTCCTGTAAGGAAAATTTATTGAAAATGGATCAGATTTTTTCATGGTTTAGGAGTTAGTGCTGCACAGTTTTAAAACACCAGTACTGCATCAGCTAGTTTATAGTTAATTATAGGCAGTTAATTGATAAAAATACCCTGAATTAACTGCAAGGTTACAGACTTAATTTCTTACGTCAGACTACTAAGTCTTTTTTGTTGCTGCTATATTGCCAAAGCCTCAGAATTCTTCTAGAAAAAAGAACTTCCCTCCAGGCTTCAGACAGAAGAGAACAGCAATGCCTCAGTCACTTTTCTCATCTGCTTGGATCTTTGCCTGGCTGAACTTCCCTGGCTGAATCAATATCCTTTAAACAGCAGAATTGTTTCTCTGATTTCAATGCCATTGTTTCTTGCTAACATACAAGAAAATAAGGAATACAACATGATCCTTATTTCTATTTCTTTCTTCTCTCTCTCTTTTGCCTTTTTTTTTTTTTTTTAATATACAAAACATTTCTGTTTAGTTGATGAAATATCCACTGTGTGTGTTGCTCTCTACATAGTTTGACAGCATAAGCATATAAAACATCTTGTAGAGGAAGCTTCTGTCACTTGGCATTATGAATGCTGTTTTCTTCGTCTATGCATATGTGGGATTTCTGTAGTTTAGCAATAACTGTTGCCACCTACTTACTGATACAGATGTATGCTGGAACAGTGCTCTCTATTAACCATGACATGGGTAATTCTTTTCCTGAATACATGTGAAGTCTCCAAGATAGATTTCTCAGTACATATCCCATAGGATTACACATTATCACTCCTGTTCGATACTTACAGTGTTACTAAGGGATGCATATTCAGTATGTTAATGCAAGGATGCTGATTAATAATTATTATTTTTTAATTATACACATTTTTATTTTTTCTTTTATGTTGTGATACCAAATTTAGCTTCTTGGGATGCTGCCGTTGGTGGCCAGAGTAGCAAAATCCAAGCATATGCCAAACCATCTGCAGGGGCAGAAGGAGTCACCTTTCACTGATTTTGAAATGGCAGTGGCAGATCCCAATGCTAAGCCAGACCACATAGAGTCAAGAAAAAAAAATATTAGTTGTTTCAAACAGATGAAATAGCTTATGATGAAAGCCCTTCCTTCTTTGATGTTAAATGCAGCGGAGGAAATGATAAATCGTAAGTTATATATTTCAAGTTTTGAGACCCTGAATTTCTCAGAGGAAGTAAAAGACAGATCATGAGGACAAGTGGACAAAATAAAACAATTAAAATGAAACAAATATAATTTTATATTCTGAATCTTGTTTGTCTAAGAAGAAGATTATAATGAATTCACTGATTTCTGATAACCTTTGAAAAAAGAAAATTAATATTGGGTAAGGGATCTGTCATCACCAGTTAGGCAAGACAGAACCCATATCAACTGTAAAAAAAAAAAAATGGAATGAAGGATATTTTGCTTGTTTAAAATCCTTTCAATTTAGCAGCATTTTTTGCTCTTGTAAATGTAAATAAATTGATTCAAAATATCCAAAATTTGAAATGAATTGAATGTTGAATGCAAATCCCATTTTTTTGTGATACAGTCAGGGATTATTAAAGTAAAGAGAACTTTTTTTTTTTTTTTTTTTTTTTTTTTTTAAATCTCCCTGTTTGATTTCAGAGATTACATCTCTGCTTTTTCACACTCTACTACAGTGATGGTACATTTCCCATTTGAAGTGATCAGGAGGATGAGGGAGGATATTGCCCTCTCTACTTGCCTCCCTTGGGAAGCCCTGCTTGGAGTACTGCATCCAGGTCAGGAGCCCCCAGCACAATAAGGATGCCTTAAATGGCCATGTGATAAAACTGAGGAGTCACAATAAATTTGTTGTTGCTACTTGATTGCAATAAAAAAAAAAAAAAAAAAAAAAAAAAGTATTTGGAAACTATGGAGCAAGACTATTTTGTTGGTTAGTTTTGTTTGTTTGTTTGTTTTGTGGTATAATTATGGTAATAAGACGGGGCCTTTTGTTATTATTTCCCTTATATCTAATTTCATTCACTAAGATGACACTGGAATGGTACTTCGTAGAATCATAGAATGGCTTGGGCTGGAAGGAACCTCAAAGATCATCTAGTTCCACCACCCCTGACATAGGCAGGGACACCGCCCACTAGATCAGGTTGCTCAGGACCGCATCTAACCTGGTCTTAAACACCTCCAAGGATGGGGCATCCACAGGTTCTCTGGGCAACCTGTTCCAGTGCCTCACCACCCTCTGAGGAAAGAATTTCCTCCTAACCTCTAATCTAAATTTCCCCTCTTTTAGTTTAAAACCATTCCTCCTGGTCCTGTCATTGTCCGATTGGCCAGAGTTGCTCCCCATCTTTTTAATATGTCTCTTTCAAGTACTGAAAGGCTGCAATGAGCTCCCCCTGGAACCTTCTCTTCTGTAGGCTGAACAGCCCCAACTTTCTCAGCCTTTCTACATAGGATAGGTGCTCCAGCCCCTTGATCATCTTTGTGGCCCTCCTCTTAACCTGATCTAACAGATCAGCATCCTTCTAGTGCTGGGGGCTCCTGACCTGGATGCAGTACTCCAAGTGGGGCTTCTCAAGGAGTGCAAGTAGAAGGGAAAAATCACCTCCCTCCATCTGCTGGCCACTCTTCTTTTGATGCAGCCTAGGATGCAGTTGGCCTTCTGGGCCGCAAGCAAGTTGGCTCATGTAAAGCTGTTTGTCCGCCCAAACCCCAAGTCCTTCTCTTCAGGGCTACTCTCTATAAGTTCTTCATCCAGTCTGTCCTCATGTCTGGGATTGCCCCGACCCAGATGTAGCATCTTACACTTAGACCTGTTAAACCTCATTAGGTTCACACGGGCCCACTCTACAAGCTTGTCTAGGTCCCTTTGGTTAGTATACCTTCATTCTGTTGTGTCAACTGCACCACTCAGCTTGGTGTTATCTGCAAACTTGTTGAGGGTGCACTTTATCCCACTGTCTATGTCATTTGTAAAGATATTAAACAGTATCGGTCCCAAGACAGACCCCCATTCGTCACCAGCCTCCTTCTGGACATAGATCCATTGACAACCACTTTCTGAGTGTGGCCTTCAAGCTAATTCCTCATCCACTCACCCATCAAATCCATGTCTCTCTAATTTGGAGATCAGATTGTCATGTGGGACTGTGCCAAAGGCCTTACAGAAGTCCAGGTAGATGACATAGATTGGTCTTCCCTTGTCATCTGATGCAGTCACTCCATCATAGAAGACCACCAGATTGGTCAGGCATGATTTACCCTTGGTGAAACCATGCTGGATGTCTCAGATCACCTCCTTGTCTTGCATGTGACTTTACATTGCTTCCAGGAGGATCTGTTCCATGATCTTCCCAGGCACAGAGGTAAGGCTTATCAGTCTATAGTTCCCTGGGTCCTCCTTTCTACCCTTTTTAAAAATGGGAGTAATGCTTCCCTTTTTCCAGTCACCAGGGACTTCACCTGATTGCCAGAAATTTTCAAATATGACGGATAGAGGCTTGGTAACTCCGTTAGCCAGTTCCTTCAGGACCCTAAGATGCATGTCATCAGGCATGTTCAGTTTCATCAGATGGTATCAAGCCTGCTCTTCACTTACAGTGGGAGGGATTTTGTTTCTCCAGGCCTTCATCTACATGTTCAGGGAAACACTGAGTGTGGGAAGCCTGTTGTCAGTGAAGACTGAGGCAAAGAAGTTGTTAGCACCTCAGTCTTCTCCATGTCTGTTGTTACCAGTTCTCCCTTTTCATTTATCAGAGGGCATACACTCTCCTTGGCCTTTCTTTTCTGGCTAATGTACCTATAGAATCCCTTTTGTTATTCTTTAAGTCCAAGTTTTGCCAAACTTTGTTCCATCCGTGCCTTTGTTTTCCTGATGGCACCCTTGTACTCTTCCCAGGCCACGTGTCCCAGCTTCCACTGCCTATGAAGTTCCTTCCTGTTCAGTTTGACCAACAGGTCCCTGACCATCCTGGCTTTCTGCCCTTCCTGCCCACTTGTTTTATACAGGTGGATGGAGAGTTTTTGTGCTCTAATGAGAGTACCCTTGCAAGAGTTTCTAGTTCTGTTCAACTCTCTTTTCCCCTAGTACAGTGTTCCAGGGGATCTCATTCACTAGGTCTTCAAATAGCTGGAATTTTGCTCTGCAGAAATTCAGGGCCCAGACTTTGCTCTTCATCAGGTCTATATTTCTCAAGATCACAAACTCAAAGAGGGTGTGTTCACAGCAGCTCAGACTGCTTTCAGCAGTGTGTTCACAGCAGCCCAGACTGCTTTACCGTCTTTAATGAGTTCATCCACACTGGTGAACACCAGGTCCAGTAACACTTCTCCTCTGGTTGGTTTGTCTTGTATCTGGACCAGGAAGTTATCCTCAACACACCTCAGTAATCTTATGGATTGTTTAAAGCCTGCTGTGTAGCTTTTCCTGCAGATATCTGGGTGGCTGAAGTCCCCCATCAGGATAAGAGCACATGAGTATGACACTTGTAATTAAAGCAAGAAAGCCTCTTCCACAGTCTCCCCTTGATCAGGTGGCTAGTAATATACCCTGACCACAAGGAATCACTTTTCCAGAAGAATCCATTACTTTTGCAAAAGAGCCCTTTGAAATCATTAATGTTTGATCTTTGAAATCTTTTTTTTTTTTTTTTTTTTTTTTTTTTTCCCCATAATACTTGTATAGAGCTTCTACCTAATGCCATTTTTTCCCTAAATCAAAATGGAAACTATTGTTAAAACCCTTGGTAGAGTCAGAGTTATGCCACTAACTGAAGACTTTAATGAGAAGAAAAAAACAAAAACAAAAACAAAAACAAAACCAGAAACAAAAACAAAACCAACATGATTATTATTTTCAAAATTTGACCTGCCATATTTTGGAAACCTGTAGGCATTCTTTCACTATTTACACTAATTTTAGAAGTCATTTGGACCTGGCTAATGTTCATCAGAGTTAAGGCCCTGGTGTAGCATCTAGTTTTCTGACATCTAAATCACATATGTAAATTAATCATGCTAGATTTTTTTCAAAGAAAATGTTATATAACTCAACCCATTAAAATAAATAAATAAATAAATAAATAAATAAATAAAACCAATCAAAACAAAAGGAACCCAGCTTATTCCATGGACACAGATATTTTTGTACATAGAGCTTACAATATAGTGCATTATATTCATGATAACAACAAGAACTAATCAAAGATATTTTTATGCTTCTGTTTATATTTACCTGCTGGTTTCAAATATATATGATCATGCATTGGGGCTGCAAGGTTGAAAGAAACAAGATAATACAGGTAAAACATGGGGCGGTTAGAAGCATCCATAAGAAATAATGAAATGTGGCTCAGAATAGAAAATGAAAGAAAATACATCTTAGACAAAATATTCTGAAATGGAATTCAAAGGGAACCTTGGAAAGCTGCAATGTTGAGAGATCTACAGATGATGGATAGTAGACAGTAAATTAGATATTGAGCTTGCTATGTAATAGGAAGGCAAAAAACCACCACCTAAGCTTATGCTGAACATACAGAAAAGTGGTGTCATAATCTATATAAGCATGATTGTAACTACTACAAAAATAGTAGATGCATTTCTGAGTTTTGGTTACTGAAATATCACAAGAGTTGGAAAAAAAGGATGAAAAAGATCACATATATAAGTTGCTGAAAAACTGGTGGGATTCTTTTTACATGCTAACGGAAAAACAGCTAAACAGAACAAACTTCTAAAAATGCTTTATTGATGTAACTACCAATTGATGAAATATTTTAGGATTGTCATGAAAATTTACTCAAAATGAAATAAAGATCATAGAAAAATAAAATAGTTGTGAAGGGACAGTTAGTAAGGAAATGGTCAAGCACTAAGAGTACGAAGTGAATGCTAATACTGGGCAGGGTGGGGGGAAGGCTTACAAGTTCCTATTCATATATAGATGCAGAATGCATCTGCATTATCTCTTCCATTAGTTCCTCAAAGATAAATGTCTGTGTGTAAACTATATAGTCAAAACTTACTTTGGAGAAATATGTAGACATCTCCAGAGGATGATTCTTCTCGTGCTTAATTAGATATTGGAACAAGTTGCCCAGGGAAGTGGTGGAGTCACCATCCCTGGAGGTGTTAAAGAAAAGGTTAGACATGGTACTTAGCGAGTGGTTTAGTGGGCAATATCAGTAGTATGTGAATGGTTGGACAAGATGATCTTAGAGGTCTTTTCCAACCTTAATAATTTTATAATTCTATGCTTTTATCCTCATGATAGACCAGGTTAATCACTTTCAGGATGCTACTATGTTGGAGGTGCCTACAATGAGCTCAGTTAAACACCCCATTTAGAAACTATTTAAAAATAAGTGAGATGAATCCCATGCAAGGGATCAAAATTAGGTTTGTACAAATATTTAATGTAAATGTACTAATTTAAACCTTATTAAAATTTATTTGGGAAACATCAATAAAATATGCTTGCAGTTTTGTTAAATTTTAGTTTAATTCAAACTTTTTTCTTTCATCCTGTTTCTTCTCTGTCATCATTTGCCTTTTGTACCCACTTAGTACTTAGAAACAAGGATCTCCTGGGTCAGTAGAATATTTAAAGCATTATATGCTAGTCTCATTAGTGTGCAAAAATACAGAATAATATATCATTATGAATTTATTATAGATAGTGTAAGGAAAAAAAAAATCATAATTTTTAGCACAGGCTGAACTTTGGTTTTAATAGCACATTTAGGAAAATATTGCTTCCTCTAATGGGTCTGATACTGTGTATTGAGATATTTTATATTACAACAAATTTAGGTTTATCAATATTTTTAAGACCAAAATCACTCACTGATCAGAACTGTTGGTTAAATTTCTGCTATGCATATAGGAAAGATAAAAAAAAATAAAAAGTTTGCAAATAATTTGATTTTCAATATGCTATTTGGGGTAACCTATCTCAAATGCCTGAATGCTTTAAATCTTATTGCTATCTTGTAAGAATGTAAAGTAGCGTAGCAAGAAGAACATCACATTCAATCCAAGTAAACCTATCAGGAGTCACAAAAGGGCCAATCTAAAGACTTTCTGCTACTAAATGAAATCAGTACTGTCCTATTTTGATTAATCTTTTTTGCATTTATGAAATGTATTCATCTGAATAATGCTCACATCTAAGCTAGACACTATATATTTATAAATATAAATATATATGTATATAAATAGATATATAATATAATATATATTTATAATATATATAAAATATATATTTATATTTATAATATATATAAATATATAAAAATATATATTTATATGTATATATAAAAATATATATGATTATATATTTATAGTCATTGGAGAGAAACATGTTCTCAAGATACAGTTCCATTAAATCCCACACCTGAAATGAGGGCTTGTGATTCAAGATAAGGACAATATATCAGGATAGGATAAGTTGTGTCTACTGGTGATAAGGGAAGCTTCTTTTGCAAGATCTACGGAAATGTATGAAGCTCTAGGTTATCACAAAGTGTCGGTTGTGGTGCATCTGGGCCTAACTGTGAGCACACTCACAATATTTAGCTGTTAAGTCCCTGTTTGGGCCAGAAAATCCCTATCTAGTTATCTGCATACATGAGATAATGGATCAATATGAAACAGTGGAGGGTCTGAGGCAATAATTGACTGAGTTCCTGACTGTTTGCACAATTAAATATTAGACTAATTTTTACAGGAGCTTTTCAGACTTTTGTGGCTATGTCCCTTGGCATCTTTGGCTGTACATGGATTAATCTATTTGCTTAACTGTTTCAATTAACATCTTATGTGGTGAATCTGTCCATTGCAGAGATTGGTATTTCTTACAGAGGCATGTAGAATTGACTTCCATATAAATATAAAACTCTTGTAAATAGTAAAAACTGTCCCTGAAGATGCAAATATGATCATGTTGGACAGTCTTTTGTAAGTAGTTAGGACAGGCCAAAAATAAATAAATAAATAAATAAATTATATGTGATTTGAAATAATTTATAGCAATGAATCATGAAACTGCTTGACTGGTCACAGAACCATGGACCCAGTATCATCAGAACAGTGGTTTTGGGAGTCTTACCCGAACAGATGGAGATGCTGTTGTAAAGACCCTCGTCTGACATTCAGGTAGTGATCACCTAGCTCAAGAGATCTGACTTCCTACTCAAACATTATCCTTTATCAAGACTGCAAGTTTTAAGCATTAGATGAATTCTGTGGCCACAGAAGATGCAACGGTCAGAGCCTATCAAGATATTTAATTCAGTTCAAGATTCATGGAAGCAAAAAAACATCCATTACACTGCCTAGAACAAAAGAAACTCTGGCTGACCAGAAATTCTCTGAAGGACGTCTTTTCAAATACACAGTCTTGGATGTGACTCTTTGACACATATCAATCCAGAAAGCCTAACTATTATTGTAAAAATGACTTCAATACTGCTTTCCCTTGAGGGAAGGTAACTAGTATGTTTATGAGAGCTGAACTCCAAGTAACTGAGATTAGCCAACCTATAATCTTGTTCAAACCCTGTGTGTGCATTAGAAGATCACTAGTAGAATCAAAGGGCTGAACACAGTTTATTCAGAGCACTATATCATAAGGACCTTTACCTTAGTGACTACAAATCTAGATTTCTCACTCTTTCTTACAGCTAAATCAAGTGATTAAAATTTTAGAAGAATCCAAGTAAACATGCACATTTCAGAGCACACAGAATGGTTGACCTTTAAAAAGAAAGGAGTTCTCAATCATAACAAAAGGAGAGCTGGTGCCCTATATTATTCTGAATGATCATTAACAGTTCAAAAGGAACTTGCATATATCTCAAGAATAGAGCAGTACAATAAAGATAAATTGTTACTAAGAGTTTTTGTCTTATATGTCTCAGTAACCTTTGGAAAATGACCTTCCATATTAAGATTTGACTCACAATGTCTCTTTTATTTTAAAGGAAAGCAACTACTTCAGATAATGACTTTTTTTTTTTTTTTTTTTTTTTTTTTTTGTAATATGATCTGTTCATGTCTTTATGGAGCATTGCAAATGGCATAAGGATTTGCTTGAAATTGTCATCAATATTTTGCTTCTCCCAGCAGCAGATGGTTTCATGTGGAGATCATACCAGAGAAATTCAACAGAATGAAGCAATGAAAGTAAGTTTATCCATAAGAAATAATTATTAATAATAATAATAATAAAATGTTAATCTTAAAGGCATACTGATGATGTAAAATCTATATGCAAATATGCAAACTGTTCTGATTATTTGCTAAAGTGAATAAAAAGGCTTCAGACATTAAATAGACATCATGCTGAGGCAAAAGCTTATATTCATGTTTAGAAAATAAAATAATAAAAAAAAATAAAAACACTAGTAATATATGAAACAACATATCCAATGAGTGATGTTAATTTTTTGTTTACATTTAAATTTTCTGTTCATGCCTAGATCAGCTGTCATATATATATATAAGGGACTTTTTAGTACTTCCCTTCATCTTCTCACATTTCTAACTAAATAATTATTATTATTAATAATAATAATAATAAAAAAGAACAAGGTACATATGATAAACAAAAGGTAGGTAGATTATATCATGTTCTAAGTAGGTTGTCTTTTGAATTGTTAGGAAAAACATAGCATGTGAGAGAAAAATAATCATTCTTCTCAGATGAAGGCTGTTTAAAACTGGATATCCCATAGCTTTAGGTGGTCTCCTAATAGCCATACTACAGATTATGACTCTACATAGCTTGAGGGTACTACATGTCTTTATTGCTACACTTGTTCTACTGTGCTGTACAGAATTAAGATTTTTTGTTTGTATGTTTTCTGATCATTTTTTTATAACTGGGTGACATTCAGTCAGAAACGGTGAATCCTAGAACTCAAATACTACTTCCAATGTTTTTTTAAATGCAGTTTGTGATTAATCCCTAACAGAAAAAAAAAAGTCCTTCAAGTTACATGACGGAGGTTGGTCTTCACTGCTTCAGGTATTAGATATCAGTACATCTGATAGCCACTTTTCATTCTTGTGATCTTCCTTCCTTCCTTCCTCCCTTCCTCCCTCCCTCCCTCCCTTCCTCCCTCCCTTCCTCCCATAAGTAGCTGCTGAATGGTTTTCACCACCGTACTGGTGTAATTGCATTGATATGTCTTACATGAAAAACATCTTTTAGAAGATTTGATATTTTAAAACCTTGAGGGATTTAAGTCATGCTCTTGCATTGATCCTATGTACCTGAAGCTACAGGTTTAATTCACTATGGAATCTGGGACTAAGCCTCAAGACATAAAGATGTAACCTGTACCCCTCTCCTGGGCATTTAATGTTACCTAGTTTAATCACTATTATCAAATATTGTAAGTTATTTGCATGTACCTTTAAGTTCCTGTTTTACCACTTAGGAACCTATGGATCTGCTTTAGAAAAAAAAAAAAAAAAACAGTTGACAAAACACATAAAAAAGTTAAGCTTTGCAACATGCTGGTTTGTTTTTTTTTTTTTGGTCTTTGTTGTTTGTTTTTGTTTTTGTTTCTTTAGAAAATGTGTATGAGAGCACCAGACACTAGTCCTGTGTATAAATGAGAAATTATTTTCATAAACAAATTTGAATGTATAAATAACAATTAAAGAAAAGAACTACTGGTGTTTCTTAAGAGTCCATGAAAATGTCCCACAAGAAAGTTAAAGGGTTAGGAATTTCCATTTTAAATATATATCTAAATATTTAGAAATATTAAATCAAATCTCTAATTTTAAAGATTTGTAGTATCTGTAGTATCCTTTAATATTTAAAGACCACAAACTCATAACAAAATAAAAGTCTGAATGTCCTAAAAGTAAATAAATAAATAAATAAATGTATAAATAAAGCAGATGGAATTGGAACCATTGCTAATAATGTATTATGGAACACTATCCCAGTTGTTTTTTTTTATTATGAAGGTTTAACTAGTTTAAGCCTCAAAATTCTAATGTACATTTTTTTATAGTTGATTATTCCTAAACTAGGTTAACTGTGAAATATTGAAATAAATAAAATTATCACTTGCTTGAATGGTGTTGTACAATAGATCTTGCTACAGTACTTTCTCACAGTCAAGTTATTTTTTCCTGTTCAGATAGTGAGACTGTCTTAAATATCATTGCCCATTTTCTTTTAAAAATTCCTGTGAACTAAATTTTCACTATATCTGCAAAACTACTAGAGTAAATTAAAAGTCAAATCCAGACTTTTAGGCAGATATCTCAATTATATGCACCTGTGCTGGATCAATTAGCTTATGTAATTCCTAGCAACAATAAATGGCCCACAAGTGTTCTCCATAAATTAAAATACTATCAGGCTTTTCTAAGTGCACTTCTGATGGATTCTGTCTACAGCAGCTTTGAGGGCAGCTATTTTTGATGGACTTTTGGGTGTTAATTTACCTTCTGAGTTCACTGTCCCTTCTGGCAAACCACTGCTGGATTTATTAAATTATCTTATGAAGGACAAATTTTATTTTATGACCTACTATGAGGACTATACACTGTTAAACAAAATAAAATATTATACTTGAATGTCTCTCATTTTAAATGAGAAGTTGTTGCTGTTGCTTCTGCTGTTCAATTTTGCTTGTAAACCCAAATTGGACTTCTCTTTAATGACTTTTTTATATCAGTCTATGTAAAAAATAATTTATTTGCATAGATATAGTGCATAGGCTGTTGTAGAATAGTCATTCTTTTAGGAATTAGCAAAGCATGTTTAAATCATACTTATGTGCTTGTGACCTTTCTAATACAATGATTTAAAGGAGTTTTGTAGATTAACTACTTTATTCTGCACTTCCTGAAAGCTCTCTGCTTAAAAACACTCTGACCCTTCTCAATGATACCGTTTAATGATGTAATTCACATTTTTTTTTCAAAGGATTATTTTTTAAAGCCATACTGCTAAGTATGGCTTTGTATATTATTCATAGAGAATTGCTGTGATGATATCTTGCATAGTGAGCTGCTGGTGTCTGTACCATGGAATTATCCATGGAAATTAAGTCAACAATTTTTATTCTTTTCTTTTTCTTTTCTAGCTTCAGTATAAATTAATTTCAAGCTTTAGTACACAGTAATGACTGAAACAGTTCTAGGATATTTTGCAGAAATATTTTTAATTGACTCACTGTGCTTCAAAGAGGTTGAAAAATCTTTTATTACTACCCCACTTCTATTCCTAATTAACAATTCTAAAGTAGTCAGTTGTGCAATATGTAAAAGTATTTGGCAGATTTTTTATTTTTATTTTTTACATTATGTCACCACACATATTTTTATGAAAAATTGTGTAGAATTCTGGAAATAATTACATAATAATAAGTACATTAAGAAAGTCAACTAAATATCAACAGGAAAAATGAAATTGAAACACGATCTTTTTCATGATCCTGTTTCATTATAATCCCAGAGATTTCAATCCAATGATGTTATTGACAGCACAAGGAAATTCAGTGTGAGCATCTTGCACAGAGTTCTTCTGAAATTCCTCCCTATCTGTTGCCATGCCAACAAAAATATTCTTCCTGGACAAGACGTTTTCTTTAATTTTCTATTCCCACAAAAATAGTTTCACAGCTTTGTTGTTGCAAATATTGGAAAACAAAACAAAACAAAACACAGTAAACAAACAAACTAATACATTCTAAGTGGAATTTCCAGGTCATTAGAATAAAAAAAAAAAAAGAAAGATCTATAATTAGAAGCTCATAGTCACTTTCTATAATCTTTCTTAGTTTCCAAATATATTGCTATTTCTATGTGATTTTTTTATTTATGTGTATGAAAAAAAAAATAATATATATATATGTATAAGGTGGCACTCCCCTTTTTGTGACATTTGAAGAAAGCAATTTACAATTTACATGTAGGGTTTTTTGTTTTGTTTTGTTTTTAATGAACCATATTTCTTGGAGTGTATTTTTGTGGAAATTACACAATCTAAGAATGCTACCTGAAGCAAATGTTTTAGGCATATACAAACCCCCAGGCTGAGTTGCTAGCCATCTAAATCTTATTTAAGTTCTACTGGAAACAGAAATGATGTAGAATAGCATTTTATTGCCAAGAGACATGCCTGGCACTAACCAATTGAAATATTTTGAACTTAAAATGCTACCAAAGTACAAAGGTGGCTAGGATTATAGCCACCAATAATAAATAAAGGTTTCCATTTTTCTAGCATAATAAGCCAGAAGAGTGCATATCAAGGAACAAAGAATAATTTTCAGGACTGTAAGAGCAGGTCTTGTAGGTCCTGTGTTTTTTTTTTGTTGTTGTTTTGTTTTGTTTTTTTTTTAATTTAAGAGTAACTATACTTTCAATTGAACATATAAATAAACCTACATAAAAGGAATGAGTTAAAAATATCTAATGTCATATATAATAAAGGTATGGAAGTAATGTAATTTTTAAAGCTGTTCTAATATTCCCTTCAAGTACATGAAATTTAATATCTGTTTCTTACACTGGTAATCTTTTGTTTTTTTCTTCGCTGAATTTAACTCAAATTTTATAGCTGAATCAGAAATAAGGAAGAATAGAATCATGTTTTTGCTTTTTGTTTGTTTGTTTGTTTAGTTTTGTTTTGTTTTTCTATATTGTTAAATCTCTAAAATCAGCAGTTTCCTTATCAGTTATTAAATCTCATAGTAAGAATCCTAAAAGTTTCAGGAAGAACAAAAGAGTTGTGATAAAAACATTTCACAAACCAGAACATTATTATTTGCCTAATGCAAAAAAAAATCTAAAGAGGAGTCTATTGAATTATATGAATTGGTGTTTCCTTATATATGTTTTGCAGCAAAAAGTATCATCTTGCATTAAAATTTGCTCCAGTTTCTATCCTGCCCATGCATATGTACCACAATAAAACTGATTTCATTTTAAAATATGCATCCTAAAACCATATTTTTTTTTCTTAAATAATTGTTATTAAACCCCTTGCCTATCTATTTTATGAGAGTAAACTTGTAAAATATATTCCCAGTTCACAGCAATGAAGACTGTCTGCAGATGACTGAGACAACATATTTGACACTGCCAACATTTACAAGGAAAACAAAGCCAAAATATCAGTCCAACAGTCCTCAGCAGACTGTGGAATTGTATGTAGTCCTGCCTGTCACAACAAAAAATAAAAATAAAATTGAGGAATTTCAGGTATTGTGAAATCTTAAATGGACTTAGAATAATCATAGAAGCTTGTGTATAGAATTTACCTGTGAATAGGAGTTTTCTGAATAAATCAGGACAAGAAAAATGGAATTTGTCTGAAACTTATTGCAATGATATTCTACAACCTCTTTTATCACTTACAAAGTATTAAGTGCTGTGGTAGTTCAACACTGATAGCCTCCACCATACTGCTCTCCCACTCCTTCTCTTCAAAAGAAAATGACAGTGGGAGAAAATATGATGGGAAAAAAACACCTTCATGGTTTGAGATAAAGACAGTGAGTTCACTGGTCACTCACCGATTACCATCATAGGTGAAACAAATTCAGAATAAGGATGTTATTTATAGTATTTTTATTAGTAATAGGAATATTACTAACAGACTAGAGCAGTGAGAAAGTAAAAGCAAACATAAAGCACCCAGTTCTCCTCCACACAATTCTACCTCTCCCCAGAGTTGCACAGAGGGGTTACATAATGGGTCCATAATGCTTCCATTCTCTCCTCCTTCCTCCTCACTCTCTTCCCTGCTCCACCATGGGGTCCCTCCCACAGGATACAGTCCTTCAAGACCTGATCCTGCATGGACTTCCCACAGACTGCTTTTCTTCATGAACTTCTCCGATATTGGTCATACTGTGAGGTGTGTTGTGTTAAAGGGGACTTACAAGAGTCCAGTGTTTGCTCGTTTCAGAGCCCTGCTAACGACTTTCACTGAGACAGTTTCACAAAGTTGAATGTATTTAATAAAGTGACAGATATAACAGATTTGGAATTTCCATTGACAAATATGCTTCCTGCATTAATAATGTATGATAATAGTGCTAACAAAATGTTATCCCTGGTATTCCTCACCAAAGGGAGGTGCAGAGCATAACAAGGTGACCCTGTCTTAGTGGTATGGACACACATTCTTCTAGGTTTCCAATTTCTTCTTCCCCACCACCCCCTCCTCAGCTCTTCTGTTTTTCCTCACTCTGACTTTATCTTCTCCTTTTCTTTTCTTAGATATGTTATCACAGTGGTGCCACCAGTATCACTCCTCAGTTCACCTTTGGCCAGTAGTGAATCCCTTTTGGAGCTGTATAAAACAAGATTTTCTTTAAAATTCACAAGCTTCTGGACTCCTCTCACACACCACCCTTTCAGCCACCTTGCTACCAAAACTTGGCCACATAAACCAAATATAAGTACTAACAGAAAACAAGTTTAGTAGCCTTATCTTCTATGATTTTGTTTCATTTTGTTCTAATTTTTCTGTATTCTAACTGAACTCTTGAAGAAAACTAGAACAGGGTATACCATGCCTACTACAAAACAGTGCAACATAAGACGATAAGGAGCTATTTTATGAATAACATATTTACATATAATATAACTGTCATATTTATCTTTAAACAATCTTTTAATTTTGTGTATGTCGAGTTCATTAGCTTGTTTATAGCACAAGTTAACGCTGACAATTTTATTTAATAGCTTGGCTTCCTGTTTATTGCTCTGTAAAAAGATTCTTCAACAGTTATACACAGAAGATTTGTGATAAAGTAGCTATCTTAAAGTCATTCATGGTTCTCAGATCACATAACATCTTTGCATATATACTGTCTCCCAAACACAGGTATACGTAACAGGACTAGCACTAACCAGATATTCACCACCCCTGTTTCCTCTTTATTAGATGCTTTCAAGTCATTCAGGCAGAAACAGGTCATTAATATTGCTTATATAGTTCACTAATTAAAATAATAATAATAATAATAAAAGCAGAGGTTTTGAATAACATTTTAGTATAAAGATAGTAAAAATTCTTAATTATAATATTTCTTGATGATAGAGGGCATCTTTCAAAATTTCCACAAGTAACTGACATACACTTTAAGTACAAGTAGTGAATATGAATACAAACAAGTTCTTCTGTTTTCATATACTTCTCTGCTGAAATGTTGTAGACTTCCCTACAAATGTATATGAATCATAAAAAGGTACTGCCTAGCAGCGTCTGAGTGAGTAAACAGAAGTCAAAACTCACTAGAGTGGCTTTGGTTTGTCTAGTGGTTTGAGCTAGCAGAATTTCAAATATTTATAAGCTAGACGTTAACCTTTTGTCCCCTTGTTCTTCATCAGGATAGGGTCTATTTAGACTGAGAGACAGGCTCCTTTACAGCCTGTGACCTTCGTATGAAAGCTAGAGTATTAAGAGAATACTATTTTCCAGCTCATCACTATGATATGGGATGTGCTTGTGAACCTTGGATCCTGAAAACATTCATGTCTCACTAGTTCAGATGTAGCAATAATAACCTTTGTTTCAATCTCTGCTCTTATTATTTACTCAGTCTCTTTTTTTCTGGAGGGGAAATCTTAGATGTTTTTTTTTACATAGTTGCTTGAGTGAGTAACAACAAAAATATCTTTTCAAAGCTCCAAGTTAGAATCACCTCCATTCAAGCAGGTGACCTGCTTTTCCAAAGTACACTATCTGCCATTCAAAAATGAATTAATTCCTTTTGCAATTAATTATTTCCTAATTACAGGATCTTGTAATTTACTTTTAAAAAATATAAAAACATATATATAAAAATCATTCTGAATTTAAACTTAGATTCTGCATCAGAGAATATTGAAATTTTTGAGTAACTAATGATTTACTATGATTATGTTGACTTTCTACATTTTAATTTCCTTTCCACAGAGTAACACAGTTGTTAAGGACTATTTTTTTCTATTTTTGAAGATACATTTGGAACATTTGTATA
This sequence comes from Aythya ferina, assembly GCF_964211825.1. Taxonomy (NCBI): domain Eukaryota; kingdom Metazoa; phylum Chordata; class Aves; order Anseriformes; family Anatidae; genus Aythya; species Aythya ferina. The sequence continues at coordinate 36,952,390 of NC_140296.1, read as the reverse complement.
TGCAAATTGACATATGAATAGTCCTAGCATGAACATAAAGATTAATAAAGGACCAAAAAAAGGAGTATCCTTCCAAAGATTCAGTGGAGAAGAAGCACTTCTAAACAATAGGCCAGACTGCTACAGGTTTAAACCACGTATCACTTGTAATCATTTTGGGGGACTATTTTTGTTAAGGAGTAGTTACATCATAGTGCTGAGTGAGATCTATAGTTAAAAATTAGGTGAAAATATAGGGAAAATGAGTTACACAAAAAATGCCTGAGGTAAAATGTTAATTCTAATGACATAGGTGCTAGTAGTCTAAGGGTTCAGAAGGCCAAAATGAAAAGGTAAGAAGACTTCTTAGAAATTTAATAGAACCATAGAATAATTTGAGTTGGAAGGGACCTTAAAGATCATCTTGTTCCCAATCCCTGCCATAGGCAAGGACACCTTCCACTAGACCAGGTTGCCTAGAACCCCATCCAACCTGGCCTTGAATACTTCCAGGGATGAGGCATTCACAACTTTTCTGGGCAAATCCTTGGCATCATAATCTTCATATACATATGGTCTGTGGTGGTGTGGTACGCCTGCTAAGACTAGGTAGGTATCCTCTTATTGGATAAAAAATCCTTAATTTTCACATGCCTTAGCTTCATCTCTCAAAATGAAGTGCTACTCACTTTTTTAATGTAGTTTACTATCTAAAAAGAGCAACAGTGGGAAAGGGATCCACAAAATAAAAATGAGCAAATCAAACTAAAATAGATTGTTAATTACCTTATTATTCTAATTCTCCTATTAATTGCACATTATCAAGTAAACTGTCAAATCTTTTAAAATATCATTTAATAACTTGAGAAGGCAGCAATCTTGGTTAACAAGAATATTATATGTTACCATTTTCAGCAGTGTTATTCAGACACATGGCTACTAAAGGGATATATTTAAATCATTCCTAGACTAAAACTAGTTCAGTTAAGATAACCTGCTCATATTATACATCTGATCACAGAGTCACAAGAAACACTGCTATACAATTTAGGAAGATACAGCTTCTCACCTTTCAAATTCAGATAGAAATAAACTAGGTGCAGATAATATTGTTTATTAGAATTAAATGTGGAATTAAAGCACAAATTTGAGACATTTCTGAGACAGGAAAGTTTGGTGTGTTTGAATATTAGCAAGTACTGTTGTAATTTCACTTAAGATCTTAGTTTCTTGTTTAATATATTTCTTTAATTACATAGACTTACTGGTCTCCTGGCAGAGTTAGAAAGAACTAGTTCAGGAGTAATGTTTATGAACACTGGGAAAATATGAACCACAGATAATATAAACATAATTGTGACGCCTGTAGGTTTTCTCAATTTCAGGAAACTAATATGTTGTTATAATTAAGAAATAAAATAAAATAAAATAAAATAAAATAAAATAAAATAAAATAAAATAAAATAAAATAAAATAAAATAAAATAAAATATATATAGTTCTCTTGTCTCAGGTGATTAACATTAATCACAGAATCACAGAATCACATATTATTATTTATATATTATAATATATTATATGTATAACATATAAAAAATAATTGTATAATTTAATATGATATATTCATGAATTAGAGATTCCAGGTATGTTGAGACAGACAACAAGTAAGATTATTCAAGATATGTAGAAAATGAAGAGACAGGAAAAAAATAATATAATAACATCAGGATACTAATCATACATTCCAAGATCAAGACTGAATATTATTCTACACGGCAGCATTGACTTATTTTTTATATTTTATTTTTTTCATATGAAGTAGAATTCTCAATAACATCTTATAGAAAAAAAAAAAATGGATGAAACTGTTTCACACGTAAAATCATACGTGTTTACGTAACGTAAACTCATACGTAAACGTAAAATCATACGTTTAGGTTAGATGTTAGGAAGAACTTCTTTACTGAAAGGGTTGTGAGGCATTGGAACAGGCTGCCCAGGGAAGTGGTGGAGTCACCATCCCTGGAAGTCTTCAAAAGACGTTTAGATGTAGAGCTTAGGAATATGGTTTAGTGGGGACTGCTAGCGTTAGGTCAGAGGTTGGACTCGATGATCTTGAGGTCTCTTCCAACCTAGAAATTCTGTGATTCTGTGATCATAACTATGCAGTTTGTTCCTTATCTTGTCCTGCTCATAACTTAGAATCTGAATTGGAGTTGTATTTGATGGACAAAATAAAATGAATGAACAGCACTGTTTTGAGCAAGATTTAATCTTTTCTTCATTTTTGCCAGACAGGTAGATGCTATAACAGCATAATCCATTATGATTTGTTGTAATAAAACTAGAGTCTTAACTGATAGGTTATTAAAACAAAGGTGACATATTTTTTAGTAAATAAATAAATAAATAAAAATAATAATAATAATAGAACCCCTTTAATGATTAAGCTGACAATCTCCACAGTCATTAAGGACACTGATAACCACATTTTCACCATAGTACGTAGATAGTAACTGCCATAAATTAGTATTACCTAATGCCAAGCAGCCAAGTAGCCAAAATCCCATTTAGCTTACTAAAAAAAGTAGTCTTTACAGAGATTGTAAATACATATCGCACAATAGTCTTTATGGGCCCATCATCACATGACAGCCCATCAAAGGCTCATCTCCACAAGCCCATAGGAGTATATGGATGCAGAATGGCACACAGGATCCTAAATTAAGGATACCTGAGGAACAGACACCTTATTTGGGCTCCTCCTGAGGCTGTTCCAGTAGAGCCATGAGCCCCATTGTTCAGGTGTAAAGCCCATCAGGATGAGTGGGGACAGCTCTCAGGATCATCTATCTTTTAGACTAAGGATTCTATGTTGTTTAGAGATGTGGGACACATTACGGGATGCAGAGGAAGAGGAGCAATTCAGGACTGCACAGGGCTTATTATGTGATGCTTAGAGAAGGAACCAAAAGCATAAAAAAAAAGAGGTATTTAGGTGCTTTTGGGAGGAAGAGTTAAAAGGGGACAGGAGGGGAATGATAAAAAATTTCTGGTCCCAGATGTCACCCCCAGTTTGTAAAGAAGTTGTTCATGAGACAAATAAATTAAAGACAGTTTGCTGCAGATTTCCATCACACAACTCTTCTAACCAGAATGACTCTTTCTCTTTCTACTATATGCATTAGAACATCTACCATCCCAAACACACAACAGGAGGCAATAGACAACAGACACCAAATATCAGCCAGTTCTTGTATGGATGCGTGGACTGGCCAGAGGAAAGGGAAATCAAATTGGTTATTTCTAATCCCCCCTTTGCTGTCTTAGTGAAGTGTTTTTTGTTTGTTTGTTTGTTTGTTTGTCTTTTTTTGTTTGTTTGTTTTTTAACCCAGACTGCAGAGTCACAAATTGCATTAAAAATTACTTATTATAGACTTGGGAAGTAGGAGACAGACAACACGTGGACAGAATGCAACTAAGTAAGTCTAACAGTATTCATTGTGTAGTTTGAAGATTCAAAGTTAAATTCACAGAGAACATATGTTGTAGAAGACTTACTATTGCTGCAATTAGTTTGGGGTCATAGCTACCCAATTAGTTTGGGTCATAAAATTAAAGGACATAGTTCTACGACTCTCACACAGTTCATAAGAGGATCTGATAGTCGGAATGGTATTTAAAGCAATCAACTATGAAATGACTGACAACAAAGTTGCGTTTTAAATTACTGTCTATATAAATTTATAATGTCTTTTTACAGTGGACAAGAAGATATTTCAGTAAGTGTAAGCAACAAAACACGGTGTATTGAGTTTATGTGGCAAGGTTTTGGCAGCACAAGTATGCATGCTATAGGGATGGCATTTTTGAGAATATGAGATGAGTTCAGAAGTTGCCCTATATTAAACAAATGCTATTTCTAGCCCACTCAGAATGGGACCTGCAGTTGGCCAAAGCTATAACAGAGTAACATTAGTTGTGCCTCTGCAAGAGCATATCTAAGAAAGGCTAAAAACCACTGCAAAATCTGTGAGAAAGAGTACTGAGAAAATGTAGAGAGAAACAACCCTGCAGACACATTAAGGTCAAGGAAGAAAGAGGTGGGGGTGAGTCACTATAGGTACCTGAGCTGAGATTTCCCTGCGGCCTGCAGAGAAGACAGTGGTAGAGCAGGCTGTCCCTCTGCAGTCCATGGTTCCACCACTGTAGAGCCGATGTAGCCTGTGAGAAAATCCATGAGTATGAGTGAGTATGGCACACAGGGAGCCCACACAGGAGCAGATCCTTGGCCAAAACTTCAGCCCATGGAGAAGAGTACACAATGGAGTTAGTGGTCTGTTGGGAGCTGCCACCTGTGGTGGACCCATACTTGAGCAGTCTGTTCCAGAGGGACTGTAACCCATATTATGGACACAATGTGAAACAATTCTTGAAGAACTTCAGTCTTTGGGAAGCCCACATAGGATCAGTTTGGGAGGGAGTACATCCTATGGGTGTAGGCTCCCCATGGTGGAGCCTAGAAGAGACTGAAGAAGAGTGGCAAAGAAGCGTTATGGATTGACTGCAACCTCCATTCCTCTGTGCAGCTCTGGGAAGAGGGGAGGTGAATGAGAGGAAGTTGGTTTTAGTTCGCTTTTAGTTCTCACTGCTCTTGTCTGTTAGTAATAGGAAACAAATAACATTAATCTCCTCATACTGAGTCTTTTTCTCAGTATGAGAAAATATATTATATTTTATTATATTATATTTTCTCCCTCTGCCTTTCTGAGGAGGGGTAGTGAGAGAACAGCTGTATGGTGCTTAGCTGCATGCAACCCGCTGCACACTAGAATATTTTCTCTAGAAAGTTGTTTTAAACTCTGCTTCTTTCCAGAAACAGGCAGAGTGTTGCATACTACATTTACTGGTTCCCTGGTGGAAAAATAAATAAATAAAAATAAAGTGTTGTTTTGTTTTGTTTGCTTATTTTCTTTTCCTTCTGTACCCGGTGGCTTAAGAATGTATTCCTGATGTGAAATATATGGATTAATTTATTTTCTCCACCCGAACAGCTTTGCATTGTCACTATGAATTCCAAACGGATTTGCATTGTTGCTATGAAATCCTGTGAAAGTTCTGACAATAGCAGCCAAGGCTTGTACACTTTGTCCTAAGACTGCTTGCTTTCATGAAAAGATTCACCACCCAGTGGTCCATTCTGTTTTCTGCAGTCATCTCAGCACTTCTTTATTAACTTACCCATAGGTATGCTACTAAATTCTCCTTAAGGAGAGTTATAACTTCCAATTTTACATGCAAGATTATACAGTGAATCCTTATCCTCCTGCAAAACATGTTTTTATTGGATTCTAGGGCACACTTGTGGAAACTTGGTTCAGTAACTTTGAAACTACTGGAAAATTTCAAGAAAATTTGACAAAAGTTCAGGCATCTCAAAAAGGGGCTGGGTTCTCACAGAGAACTTTAAAAAGTCTGTCTTCTAAACTGCACTGTGTGTAGGTGTCCAGGTGTCAGCCATAGGAGGCTGCAGGAGTTGTGTCTGTGAGGAGAGGGCAGGGCTGCTCTATGCTGGACACAATGTGTTCCAGCCAGTTGCAGCGGTTCCCTCAGAGGACACGGAAAAGATATTTAAGAAAAGGGCAAAACACAGGTAGTCTATGGCCTCCTGATACCAAAACCTTGCCACATAAACCCACTACAAGAATGCAGCTCTATCAGCATGTTTTATTGATGGTCTATAATAAATGTCATAACAGCTATCATCTAAAATCAAAGCAAGTATCTGAAATTTTACTTCTGGATGGAGAAGAATGCTTATCTTTGCCCCCAGTATTTCTACTACTCATCTGTGGTCTGTACTGTGAATAAATTATATATACATATATATATATTTTTTTTCTAATTCTGACATGGGTGTGGATAAGATAGAGTTAATTGTTCTTTGCAGTGGCTTGTATAATGCTGTGTTTTCTTGATTTGTTATTTTGATGCTGTTTTGCTTTTTTGATGAAAATAGTGGTGGTAACACACTGATGTGTGTTTTAGTTGTTGCAGAGCAGTGCTTACAAAAAGTCAAGGACTTTTCAGCTTCTCTGAAAAGAAGTAAGAAGTAAGGGAAAGAACAACTCATGGGTTGAGATAAGGATAATTTAACTAAAGGAAAAAAATTATTAAGGAAAGATTATTATTCACTAAACAATTTAACTAAAGGGAAAAAAAAAAAAAAAAAAGAAAAGGGAAAAGGGAGGGGAAAGTGAAAAAAAATAAATAAATAAAACAAAACAAAACAAATAACGGCTATGTGGAAGTGCAGAGGAAAGAAATTACTCTCTACTTCCCACAAATGAGTGATGCTTGACCACGTCCTTGAAGCAGGGCCTCAACACACATAGCCGGTGTTCGAGGGGAGGACTGACATTTTCAAAACGAGAACCCACCCCTCCCCTCTTCTTCCTTTTTCCACCTCTAATTGCTGAGTGTGACATCATATGGTATGATGGTATTCCATATGGTATTGAATATCCCTTTATTTAGGTCAGCTGCCCTGGTGATGTTTCTTTTCTCACTTTTTTGCCCACCCCCTAGGAGGGTTAGAGAGAGTCCTGATACTGTGCCAGCACTGCTCAGTAGCTGACACAACACTGGTGTGATACTAGTGCTGTTGTAGCTACAAGTGCAGAGCACCACGCAGTATGGGCTGCTACAGGGAAAGTTAACATCCCAGCCAGACCCAGTACACTCACAAGGGACTCTTTCAAGCAGGTCCGTATATAGGTCAAAATCAATCCTATGAACATTCAAAGTAGATGTTCTGCTCATCCTCCTTGCTTCCCTATGGATCAAGAACTCTACCATCTTGTGACCTCTATTACCCAACACAGCCTCCAAACATCACACTACTCACAAGGCCTTCTTTGTTAACAAACAAAAGGGCAAGTGGGTCACCTTCTTTTGTTGATTCCCTCGCTGTCTGACTGTTCCAACTGTGCCTGCTACAAAGTTACTACCTTGAAAATAGGAAACTATTCAAAACCTTGTTTTGTTAGAAATACTTTATAAATCTTGGTCTAGATCCAAGAAATGGCATATCTGGTGTGTTAAGCAGAACTGGGTATAATACAGATTTCTAATTGCATTTTTGCACTGAAATGTGACAACTGGCACGTTTCATTAGATAAGACTGTTATTTTGGACAGGTATATTATGTATATAGGTATGTAAACTTTCAGGATCACTTGTATACAGCACTACATTTTTTAGAAAGACAATCACATCAACCAGCAGCAGAGGAACCCAAAATTATACTTGGAGTTGTAGAGAGTTCAGATCATAGTTTGCAACTCACAATGAACAATACCAGAACTCTGGAAATTTGTGTGCCTCCAGCTACAGGTACTGGTACAGATGAAACTCTGGCACTACAGAGACAAAGTTGCCAACCAATACCTTCTGTGGGGCTCAAAGAAAACAGTTCACCTGAGAATCTTAAGTCTCCACATTTGGACAACATGAATAGCTCACTGGTCTACATCAAAAGACAGGAATAGAATGGCATTTACTGTTGTGGAAGTTTGGACACTGCTCACAGACTAATCTACGTAGAGAGAAGGATCTGTCTCTTCTTTTGAAACATATTTCTGGTGCTGCTTAAAGTGTTCTATGGTGGTCTGAGACAACTATTTGTGTTTCAGAGATATGCTAAAAAGTCAATAGGAGACTAGTGTTCCTGTGAAATTGACTTCGTTAAGACAGATTACTATAGAAAACCTCAACTAGCTCTCAAGTCCCTTGTTAAGGCAACTGAATTCAATTTCTGAACAAATAATTCAATTTCTCAAGAATTCAATTTCTGAATAAAGTGCACAAACTGCTAGACTGTTGCACTTGTGCTCATTTTAATTTAGTTCAATGCTTCTGAAGCAATCTGTGATATAAGTATGCCTAGCAATTTGGACTGCCTATGGAAGAAGCTCTGGATTACTATTCAGGAACCCAAAAATCACCGAAAGGTCAACAGTACCTATCAAGTGGTGACTAGTCAAGAAGTGACTAGTTGGCTAGTCAGTTTCTAACTAGAAAAAATGCAGGTTTTTCTTTCAAAAGAAACCTAAGAGGAAACTAGCTTTATTAAGACCAAAAAAAAAAAAAAAAAAAAAAAAAGCGGATTGAGTCAGTAGTTCTGCAGGTCCTATACACACTGAACAAGCTTTAGTTTTATACAGAAAATAAGAGGAAGGCACTAGAGAAATATAAAGAATCCTCTGTACAGAGTGGATATGTTGAGCAAGGTGGAATGGACAAGGTTGCAATAACAGAGGGCAAGAGATGACAGAAACAATACAAAAATGAAACCTAAAGAAAAATAAAACCTAAGAACATAATAAATAAGTAAAACAAGGTAAAAAAAAAAAAAAAAAAACCAAAAAAAAAAAAAAAAACAAAGAAAGGTCAAAAGAAACAACAAGAATGAGGAATAAAGTGTGTGTGGGGGGGAACAACAGGAGCTGAAATAGTTTAAACCAGCAAACATTATGAAGATGCAGGTAAGATGCAGGTAAGTTTTGAATACTGCAAACATGACATTTTTTTGTTGCTCCTTTTCATTTTGTATCTACAGTGTTATTACAGATAACAAGCAATAAGATACAAACTATTACTTCCTGGTTGTGGTGTAATTAAATCTGAAATCAAGACAGTAGAGATAGATATACTCTCTATCTCTCTCTCTTTCTCCCTCTCTCTGTATATTGTGATATTATGCTTGTTCTAAAGATATGTACAGTACCCATTTAATTTGCAAAAAGGAAATCTGAGGACACCATCTAATCACAGAATCACAGAATTTCTAGGTTGGAAGAGACCTCAAGATCATCGAGTCCAACCTCTGACCTAACGCTAGCAGTCCCCACTAAACCATATTCCTAAGCTCTACATCTAAACGTCTTTTGAAGACTTCCAGGGATGGTGACTCCACCACTTCCCTGGGCAGCCTGTTCCAATGCCTCACAACCCTTTCAGTAAAGAAGTTCTTCCTAACATCTAACCTAAAACTCCCCTGGCGAAATCTATGTGCTGATTACTTTGCAAAAATTTTGTTTCTGACTTAAGAACCAAATGTTTTGTTTCTGACTCAAGAACCAAATGCCTGCACTATTTGCATGAAGTTAAAAAATTAAAAAATAATAATAAACAATAAAAATAATAAAAAAATAAAATAAAATGAAACAAACAAAAACAAACAAACAAAAAACAATAAAAATAAAATAAAATAAAATAAAATAAAATAAAATAAAATAAAATAAAATAAAATAAAATAAAATAAAATAAAATAATAAAATAAAATAAAATAAAATAAAATAAAATAAAATAATCTAGTACAGGAAAAACATGTTACAAATGTTTCTATAAAGTACATAAGGTGTTATATTAGATTATATAGTGTAGCAAAAATGTATAGCAAACTACCAGTCAGTTGCCACAAACATTTAGTTGATATCAAGAGGAAAGTGATAGGACTTTTTACACTGTTAGTACCGTAACACAATTTGATTTGGAGGACTGGAATAGCTGCAACATCTAAACTCTAAAGGAATTTAAAGTAGCCATGTCTTTTATTTTTATAATTATAATAATAACAACTATAATTATTATAATTATTATAATAATTATTATAATTATTAATTATAATTATTATCATATAATTATAATTATAATATTATAATATTATTATTAAAATACTAAATAATAATTATTATATTTTAATACACAATTATTATTAATTTTATTAAATAATAATAATTGTAATTTAATAATAATAAAATAATAATGTGATAATATTATTTAATAGTAATATTTTAATAATATTAATACTATTTTCTTTCCAAATCTCTGCTTTGGCCAGTTGTCGTGGTTCCGCTCGAGTGGGCAGCCGAGCTCCACCACAGCCAATCTCTCACTCCCCCTCCTCAAAGAGGAATGGGGAGAAAATATGTGAAAAAGGGCTCAAGGGTTGAGATAAGGACGAGAATATCACACAATAATTGTTGTAACGGGCAAAACAGACTCGGCATAAGGAAATAGTAAGATTTATTGCTCATTACTAACAAGCTAGAGAAGTGAGAAACAAAGGAAAGAAACCAAAAGCACCTTCCCTCCCCCCATCCACCCTCTTCCATCTCCTCCCCCCGAGCGGCGCAGGGGAATGGGGGAATGGGGGTTATGGTCAGTCTACAGCACTTCTTCTCTGCCGCTCCTTCTCGGTCACTCTCGTCCCCTGTGCTGTGGGGTCCCACCCACGGGATGCAGTCCTTGATGAACTGATCCAGCGTGGGCTTCCCACAGGCAGCAGCTCTTCCAGAACTACTCCAGATATGGATCTGTACCACGGGGTCCATCCCTCAGGAGAAAACTGCTCCAACCTGGCTCCCCTACGGGCAGCAGCTCCTGCCAGGTCACCTGCTCCTGCGTGGGCTCCTCTCCACGGGCTACAGGTCCGGCCCGGAATCTGCTCCGGCAGGGGTCTTCCACAGGCGGCAGCCTCCATCGGTGCAGGGCCACCTGCTCCACCGTGGTCTCTTCCACGGGCTGCAGCATGTAACCCTGCTCCACCGTGGCACTCCATGGGCTGCAGGGGGACATCCTGCTTCACCATGGTCCTCACCACAGGCCGCAGGGGACTTCTGCTCCAGCGCCTGGAGCACCTCTCCCCCTCCTTCTTCACTGACCTTGGCACCTGCAAGGCTGTTTTCTCACTCCCTTCACTCTCCCGGCTGATGTGTGGCGCAGCGTTTTTTTCCCTGTCTTAAATGTTTTGTGTCTCACAGAGGCACAAAACAACATCACTTATTGGCTCAGATCTGGAAAACAATGGGGCCTTTCCCAAACATGGGGCAGCTTCTAGATCTTTCTCACAGAAACCACCTCTATGGCTCCCTGCTACCAAAACCTTGCCACGTAAACCCACTACACCAGTAAACTGTAGCAACTATTCTATGAATAACATTTAAAATTGCCAAACACAGGAAATAAGATGTGTAATTTTCAAAAGCTCATGTCCACATAAACAATACAAAAGATTTTTTAATAATATTTTGCATACTGTGATTCCTGATATACAATTTATTATCAGAGTATAGAAAGACAAAAGATAAAAAAAATAGAATTTTAAATTATGATCTTTTAAGAATTTTAGACTTCTAGATTATCCACAAATGGTGTTTAGTTACCAGGATATGATAAAATATGTCACTTCATAAGAGAAAAGTCTATATTACTTTGAAAAAGAATAAAGAATTATGGTAGCTTGATGTATGTATACTCACGTGTGTACATGTCTGAGAACAGAAGAGTGACAAAGATCAGAAGGACCAGACAAGCTTTTTAAATTATGTTCCTGCTGATACTAAGGACATTGTTATTGGCATATCTCAATACGTTAACAGACACAGTTTGTACACTATAAATCTATGGCAGAAGAAAAAACGTATCTTCCAAATTCTCCAGAGTAAAATAGCTCACCTAATTAAAAATTACTTTATTTCTCATACAAATAAATAAAAAAAAATATATATTCATTTGGGAACTGTCTCATGGATATCTATATTTAAATACTACAGTGTGCACGAATGTTTACACAGTAAATAGTTGATATCAATAAGAAGAAAATCACTAACTGCTAAACTGCATAATGTTTATTTAGTACAGAACTGTAAATACATGGAAAATTATTTTTGAGTCACTCTTCTCTAATTTAAGGAGTAAGTAGATTTACTTATGTGGATAGTCAATGAACTGACTTCTGCTAAATAATTACACAGCTTACTTTCTTGTCTTTATATTCTCTGTGTATTGTAATACAGTTTAGTACTTGCATGCTTATTCCAAAGACTAACTTTGAAACAAGAGCAAAGTTCAGTTCTGTTCCAAATCTATTCAAATCTGTTGCAAATGCACAAACATATTAAAGTGATCTAGTAGCTATATAGATAGTTATATGATATGTGCTCAGGTGCTGGCTTTAAAAGATAGAATATTGCCAATATCAATAAATGTGTGATTAGTCTGTGATTAATGTGATTAAGTTTTCTTCATCATTAGTCAGTCTGCTAACAAATTTTAAAAAATGACATTTAAAAAGTAAGCTACTGAATCACCCAATCTATTGGTAGATCTGAGAAATATATGACCAATCTTTGCTTGTAAATGGTGAAAAAAAAAAAAATAGTCCAATTGAAATTAGCATAACTAAAGCCAGAAACAAGGCTATGTGTAGTGGGTTTACGTGGCAAGGTTTTGGTAGCAGGGGGCTATAGGGGTGGTTTCTGTGAGAAAGATCTAGAAGCTGCCCCATGTTTGGGAAAGGCCCCATTGTTTTCCAGATCTGAGCCAATAAGTGATGTTGTTTGCGCCTCTGTGAGAGCATATTTAAGACAGGGAAAAAAACGCTGCGCCACACAGCAGCCAGGAGTGAGAAACAGCCTGCAGGTGCCAAGGTCAGTGTAGAAGGAGGGGGAGAGGTGCTCCAGGCGCCGGAGCAGAAGTCCCCTGCGGCCTGTGGTGAGGACCATGGTGAAGCAGCCCGTGGAGTGCCACGGTGGAGCCGGGTTCCATGCTGCAGCCCGTGAAGGAGACCACGGTGGAGCAGGTGGCCCTGCACCGATGGAGGCTGCCGCCTGTGGAAGAACCCTGCCGGAGCAGATTCCGGGCCGGACCTGTAGCCCGTGGAGAGGAGCCCACGCAGGAGCAGGTGACCTGGCAGGAGCTGCTGCCCGTAGGGGAGCCAGGTTGGAGCAGTTTTCTCCTGAGGGATGGACCCCATGGTACGGACCCATATCTGGAGCACCTCCAGAAGAGCTACTGCCTGTGGGAAGCCCACGCTGGATCAGTTCATCAAGGACTGCATCCCGTGGGTGGGACCCCACAGCACAGGGGACGAGAGTGACCGAGAAGGAGCGGCAGAGAAGAAGTGCTGTAGACTGACCATAACCCCCATTCCCCGTTCCCCTGCGCCGCTTGGAGGGAGGAGGTGGAAGAGGGTTGATGGGGGGTAAGGTGCTTTTGGTTTGTTTTTTTTTTCTTTGTTTTCTCACTTCTCTCGCTTGTTAGTAATAGGCAATAAATCTTACTATTTCCTTATGCCGAGTCTGTTTTGCCCGTTACAATAATTATTGCGTGATTTTCTCGTCCTTATCTCAATCCTTGAGCCCTTTTCACATATTTTCTCCCCATTCCTCTTTGAGGAGGGGGAGTGACAGAGCGGCTGTGGTGGAGCTCGGCTGCCCACTCAAGCGGAACCACGACACTATGACAATGAGAAAATAAAAACATACTAAAGAATCAACTGAAAGCAAACATCAGAGATGAAGCCAAATCTTGAATTTGGAAGTTATGTACCTCTCCTCAGATAAAATATGTAACAAAAAAATGAAAAGAGAGAAAGGGTGTTGAAACAGACATTTAGGAGGGCACCACATCGTACCCTCTCTCTTTCTCTTTTTTTTTTTTTCTGTTTTTTTTTTTTTCTCTCTTTTTTTTTTTTTTTCCTTCAGAAATATCACAGTTTTATTTGATTTCTAAAATATAATAGGTTTTATCTTTCGATATATTGTTCAAATATTCATATCAAACTAGGTACTGTTCTTGAATTTAATGACAAAACACCCATAGATTCCAACATAAGGAGAAGTGGGCCTGTTATACATTATTTACATTTAAAAACAGGGTAGAATGATTAGAGAAGCTTTTTTTTTTTTTTTTTTCAACGCATTCTTTGCTTATTTTCAAATAAGTATATTAATTTTCTTGATTATTTCCACAGAGAGTAATTATACACATCTCTGAAGCTCTTATCACTGTAAATATTAGAAAGAGGGAATATATAAACAGATTATACCAACAAAATATCTTTGGGCAATTTGAGTAATTATTATACATAGTGCTGCTGGAAAACTGCCTACTTTTGGAGTTCCACACCTGCTACTTTAGACACACTTTTGGCTCTGAACTTCCTAGGAGACATTACCACATCAAATACAAGAAGGATTGTAAATTAAATCTGCATTGCAGGATTAAAAGTATTTTCCTAATGATATCATTAGCTTTTAAAATATATCACACTAATATTAGTTACTAGTATATCTCTGTAAATGTTATACTATGTAACATCAACCAAATTTCCAAAGTGAAATGAATAACCTGCTTCAACTTCATGGAACTTTTCCAAGTATGAGGATCACTTAAGGACGTTGCAATATAATTTAAATATATGAGTCTCCAGTTAGACCACTGGGCTACTCAGCTGAGAATTCTAAGAGAAGTAATCACTTCAGGAGTATAGTTCATGTTATTTTAAGATAGACAACTAAAATAGAACAGAAGGATAACCTTGTAGAATTTCTTTTTTGATGGTAGTTATAAATGGAGTCTAAGGAGATCAGCTGAGATTTAGATCATATAACATTGGGATTTATATTTCAGATCTTATCTTTATTGAAGAGCTATTCTCAGATTTATTTGTCCATCTTTGAATCTACTACAAATCACATGGTGAATCTGATTTGGCAGCAAGTTTGCACTGCTGTATTCATCAAATACTACTTCTTATCAAGTATTAATCTATCCATGTTACAGTAAAAATTAGAAACCAATATGTAACTTTAAAAAATAATATATATACTTGTATATTTTATACATGTATTAAATAATTTATAGATAGGTAGATATGTGTGTATGTATCTTTATTTATTAGAAAAATGCTTAGATGGGAAACATTTCTTCCCAAATATTTTATATATTTGGTAAATAAAGGGTATTAGTGCTGGGTGAGTGGTTGCAGTGTGCATGTGGGACTGTTAAGTCTAATTCTTAGCCTCAGACATACATGTGAATAGCTAGCACAAATTAATATTAAGTTTAGGGGATAATTTGTTTATTTTGTTTTTATGTTTCTGTCATCATTTAAAAATAGAAATATCTGTTATATATGTCATTTTCCTTCATTACCAGTATTGTTGTATTATAGTGTAAATAATTCATTCTAAAGGCCTATCAACCTCACTGGAACTAGTTTCTCAGGTTCCACTCCACATATATTAGAGGAATGGCAGCTAATTTGAAAACTCCTCATATCATCAGTGAAATGAGGATTTTGTGTTATATTGGAAACAATGCAGATAGTAGGAGCACATGCAGCATCATTTACAGAGCTCTGATTAAAAAGAGCTAAACAACGAGGAGACTAGATATATTTTGTGAGGACAGAGAAAATTCAGGTGTGCTTGTGTGTGTGTACATGTGTGTTTATCTGGATATATAAGTTGGGCAAACAACAATGAAAAACACTGAATATTTGATCACTATTGTACAATAATCGTTATTTGTTTGTTTCATCTTGGTTCTTTCACTATTTTTTTGAGGGCTTAATCTTAACTGAAGGCTCAAACAGAAGTTTTTGGAGCTCATCAAGTTATTACATTTTATCAGAGCCAAATAACAGGCAAGCATTCTTGACACTTAGCTCATACAAATGTAATATAAAATGTGTTACTTTAAGCTTCTGTCACTGAAATATGATTTAATTTGCTTTACCTTTTTCTGCAGTCTAATTTGTCTTTCATAAGCAGTTTCTATAGCTCAGAAGATGCACAGTAACTGGTTAAACTAGTAATTTATGCAAGTTCCTGAAATAAGTTTTTAGAATCTTTAAATGGTACTTAGGTTAGGCCTTACATGCTAATAAATATTTTTTACCTTTGACTTATTTCTTTAAAGGCATAGAATTCAACACTGTTGAATGATTGTACTGACAGAAATCCATCCTTCTTACATACCTTGAAGTGTTAGATTTCATACTCATTTGCTGATAGAGGGAAAGGTTAGATAAACAGTTATCTTACGTTATAATACAATTAATGAGAGAACATTTTAATCCAAAGTAATATTTTAATATATTACTTGATTTAGAAATTGGTATTATGAAAAAGAGGATGCTTACAAAATATGTAAGTCTAAAGCCTCCATTTTCATGTTGGCTACATATAGGTGTAATGCCTATTGACTTCAATGGGTTACTCTGAAGTAGTAAATGGTTTCTCTGTGGAAATCTGGTTGCAAGATTACTACCTAGTTTTGAAATATTGTTGATTTAGTTCATGAAAAGGAGAAAAATAAATAAATAAAGATTTAAGGAGTGAAAAGAAAAAGAAAAAAAAAAAAAAGCAAGACAGTAGCAAGGGCGTGAAAGTGTTTCTCTATTGTAGGTCTATTGTAGGGAATATGCTTTGAGGAATGCTTATCAAAGACAATTTTGTTAGCTGAAGTATTTTTGTGTCACTCAGAAATGTTGTATGTAGCATCCTTTGATGATATTTCTACCGCTACATTTCTCAGGCTGGGGGCTTGTCTTTGGGAATAGACAAAAACTCAAGGAAAAGAGAGGGAGAGAAAGAGACAGTGAGACTGGTTTCTTTCATACTCCTCCATATCTTTGAGCTTCAATTTCTTTTATGGAAATACCATATCTTGTAATGAAGCAGTCCATTCTTGGAAGGAGTAAAAATGCACAAAAGAATCTATGCAGGAAAGGTTAGATAACACCTGTTGGGAAACCACAGATCTTTGTATTGCATAAGCAATTTTTGTGTTTTGAAAATAATTTCATTTACTCTTTTGCACTTCACAAATTTTTATATGCATGAAAAATTTTAAGTAAATTAAAAGTTTCGTTTGTAACAACGTTGGTGTGTTATGTTTTTCTACTTTAGCAAGTGCCAGAATCATATACTAAATGTACTTTTTCAATCATTCTCCATACTTCAGTAATTGTAGCCTTTTTTTTTTTTTTTTTTTTTCCCCACACGTGAGCAGTACAGTACCAGTGGCTGTCAAAGGAATGAAGGCAAGCCTTTTTTGGGACTGAATTATCACATCAATAGTTTCCATTCAGAAAATACTGTCTATCAAATACTATTGTCTTGGTCTTATCTCAGACCACTTCAGAGTTCATACCCCTTTTTCCAACATTTTTCCAATGTTTTGTTTACTTTAAGGCTAGAATATTTGCAATAGACTAATGGAGGGCCGTGACATGTTCACTACCTAGTACATGGGAAAGAAGTGAGTACTTCTGTGTTCAGTGTCACCTCAGAATACTTATTTCAGTACCAGTTAGTTCACAACCTTCACAGCCTGGAAATTTGGTTTCCATAGAATTCCCTGTAAGAGAAAGCTCTTCCTATGTTGTCTATGAAAGCAGTGCAAAATGGAAGCAACATTCAGTCACAAGCCACATATACCACAAGATCTAAGCATCATGTATCTAATATGCAAATTTAACATGAAATGATATCAGTCAAATTTCAGCTCCTGTTCTTTCTGGTAACCAAAAACAAGATACCTAATCTATATATATATAAGCTGATGTAGACCATGACACGTGATTATGAGGTCTACATTTTTTTTTTTTTTTTTTACTCTTCCACCTGCTCTATCTTACTAGTGTACTTAAACTGCTGGGACTTAAACTATCTTTACTTTTATTTATGGTTGTATATTGGCCAATTTAGGATATTTTTGGTGAAGGACTTTTATGGTTGAATAGTGGGTGATTTAGATAATCTTGGTGAAGGTTTTAGAGAAAGATGTAAATCAGATAGAAGTTAATAAGATAGTCTTCATGAGTGTTTAATGTATAGGAAAGAGTGTATAGTAAGTAGCTTAAATGACTAAATCATGTTAAAATCTTGTTCACTTAGTCCCTGGTTCTTTCATCCTTTAGCTATTGTACACATTCATCTGAGAATTGTGTTGTTTTTCAGTAACACAAAACTTCAGCAAAAAATAGTTGACTGTGTTATTTTCCAAAGCATAAGCTATTATTCCACCAGAATAGGTCACAGTCGTTTTACATTTTTTTGATAACAGAGGCATTTGAGTCTAAATAATTCACGTCATGATAAGATACAAATTAAAAAAAAAAAAAAAAAAGTCTATAAGAAAAAGACCAAAAGAGCACACTCAAAGGGGTACATAGGTTTATATTTTAAGCAAGAACATACAAAAAAAGAACAACACAGTTTGTAAGTAACTTGAATGAATTAAGCTCCTACTTTCCCCTGCCTCTCTCAACCGGAATCTTTAACATTAGAACATTAAGCTCAAGATGGAGCTTAAAAAAAAAAATCAGTATATGCAGCTACCAGAATAGTGTTTAACTTAAGAAGTGGGTGATTCTGTAGGCATAAAACAAACAAACAAACAAACAAAGGTAAACAAACAAACAACAACAACAAAACACACCAAAAACAAGTGGCTCCAGTTCATTACACATTATTAAATAAGCCAGGAAGAGTTACACACTATTAAATAAGCCAAGTCACAGTTAACTTATTTTGTCCAAATCAAAGTAAGATGTGTTATTTGTAAATCGAATGTTACTTTTTTTTTTTTTTGCCATTCACTCAGAGTTCTCTGACCTGAATTTCACTTCTATTTTTAGATTACTACAATTTGAGCTAAAATGACTGAAATTAACTAAGATTTAGAGAATCCCAATAATAGGCTTTTAACAGCTATCCATATGATAAATGTTTTTCATTATCAGCAGACACATAACATGTACATGTAATTTTTAAAAAATGTATATGGTTATATCTTTCCTTTAGAAAGATCAGCCTGAAGAAGAAAGTCAGAGAAGGATGTTAACATGAATAATTTTGACAGTGACAATAGCAAACAAAAAGTATTGTATGCATATCTCCATTCAAATATTGTTAAAATTTATGAATAGGAAGTGATAGATGATTCATTCTCATATTAAGCCTTACTAGGCACTCTTCTCATCCCAAGCCAAAACACAGCATTCCACCAGCTACTAGGAAGAAAATTCTGTTCTAACTGAAACCAGGACAGATGAGAATGAAGATATCAATGCTTATCTTAATGTGAAGCAGTGATGAGCAATTACTTCCAAAGATTATAAGAGATGCTTATGGAAACATTCATCAGTAATATTTTGCATTGTTGAAGTTCTCTACATGCAAACAAGTCCGTATCTTTTGACCTTCAACAGGAAATAAAAATACTTTTAGTGACACTAGAGTTTTCTGTCTCCATTTAGTTCCTATCTGGGTTTTGAGAAGGAGATATTGTGAATACTTTACCTTTTCTCCTTGTGGTGATTTTACTCGGGTGGGCAGCCGAGTCTCACCATGGCTGCTCTCTCACTCCCTCTCCTCAAAGAGGAAAGAAGGATAAAATATGATGCAAAGGGCTCCCTGTCCTTATATCAATAATATCCTTATATCAATAAGGACAGGGAGATGTCTCAACAATTATTGTGATGGGCAAAACAGACTCAAAGTAGGAAGATGATAAGATTTATTGCCTATTACTAACAAGCTAGAAAAGTGAGAAACAAAGGAAAGAAACCAAAAACACCTTCCCCCCATCCACCCTCTTCCACCTCCTCCCCCCGAGTGGCACAGGAGAAGGGGGGGTTGGGGTCTGTTGTCAGTCTATAGCACTTTGTCTCTGCTGCTCTTTCTCAGTCACTCTCATCCCCTGTACCACGGGGTCCCTCCCACAGGATGTCATCCTTCCCAAACTGATCCTGTGTGGGCTTCCAACAGGCAGAAGCTCTTCAAGAACTGCTCCAGATATGGCTCTGTATCACTGGGTTCATCCATCATGAGCAAACTGCTACAACTTGGGTCCCCCACAGGGGGGACCCAAGTCATGAGTAGAAGCTCCTGCCAGGTCACCATCTCCTGCATGGTCTCCTCTCCATGGGCTACAGGTCTGGCCCAGAATCTGCTCCGACAGGGGTCTTCCACAGGCCACAGCTTCCATCAGTGCAGGTCCACCTGCTCCACCGTAGTGTCCTCCACGTGCTGCAGTGTGGAACCCTGCTCCACCATGGTACTCCATGGGCTGCAGGGGGACATCCTGCTTCACCATGGTCTTCACCATAGGCCACAGGGAACTTCTGCTCCAGTGCCTGGAGCACCTCTCGCCCTTTCTTCACTGACCTTGGTGCCTGCAAGGCTGGTCCTCACTCCTCTCTCCCTCCCAGCTCCTGTGTCACAGCATATTTTTTGTTTCTTAAATATGTTCTCACAGAGGTGCAAGCAACATCGCTTATTGGCTTTGCTCTGGTCAGCAGCAGGGCTCTTCATGGGGCAGCTTCTAGATTCTTATCACAGAAGCCACCCCTATGGTCCCCTTCTAACAAAAACTTGCCATGTAAACTCACTACACTCCTGCAGGTAGATATCTGATGAATCAAACTAGTAATTTAGGAAGACAAATTAATTATTCAAATTTCTTATTTTTCTTCTGTCTGTTGTGATACCTGTTATTCCTACTTAAAGTAAAATATTTATATTTAAAACAAACAAACAAACAAACAAAAATCATAATCAGGATATCATCAAAGCACAGTGCAATAGATAGAGTTTTGGAAATGCAATATTCCTGAAGTGTTGTATAATTCTAGTTGTAACCACAAGCCCAAATTGGAGGCAACTCATGAAGTTTCCTTTTCGAAAAATATGGAAACCTTCATGATTGAAAGTTCTTCCATAGTAATTATCTCTTAACATAAATAAACAGAACTGAGTTTTGCAGAATCTCTTTATCCAGTAAGAGAGGGTAACAATTGTTTTCAAACATTGTATAACCTCACTGCTTGAAAGTTCATTATACATTTCTAAGCTATGCAAATTCTCATGCTGCTATTCAGACAATTAGCAGGCTAATAGAAGTATAATTGTTTTACATCACTTTGTTTAAGAGACTTCCTTGAGACCATTTCTTCAACAAAATTTGATCCTCAAATACAGTGCAGAAGGTACTTTCCTGGCCTTCATGGAGATATGTGCAAGTCTCAAATCCAGCTGGATGACATCTGTGGCCCAATATCTGTCTTCACCTCTTAGAGAGTTCAAAGAATTCATCAACAATCTTCCCTAGTTGCTTTTAAGTGATTGCCTATGATGTGAACACATCTTCCAATCTTGGAGATTCTTGCATTTGATAAGAAAAATGCAGAGAAATATGAGAACTACTTCCTTGGGAAAAGCTGTATCGAATGGTGTCCTCAAGACTTCCAACTCTAAGTACTGCCTTCTTAGAAACTTCATAATGGATTGGCAAAGAGAGGAAAAGGCAGAAAGAAATGATAGAGTGTATTTTTATGAT
The DNA here is from genome assembly GCF_964211825.1 of Aythya ferina. Classification (NCBI taxonomy): domain Eukaryota; kingdom Metazoa; phylum Chordata; class Aves; order Anseriformes; family Anatidae; genus Aythya; species Aythya ferina. The sequence continues at coordinate 36,931,214 of NC_140296.1, read as the reverse complement.
TGTCATCTCAGAAGTATTTTTACTTGTCTTATTTTATTAACATTTTTGGCTTTTATAGAACAGACTACTGAAAACGTGCAATAATTTTTCTATTTTGTTTGCTTCACAATATAGTAAATAAATTTCTGAAAAAGGAACCTGTGTCATAGTTCAACTTTTGTTCAGTTCCTTAAAGTATAAAAGTATCATTGTCTGAAGTTACAGATGATACAGATAACAATCATTCAGGTTTTGCTGTTCACTTTCTGTCTGTGCTCAGTTGCACAGACTTCCTCACCACTAAGTGTATGCACAATTCCTCTCTTTGTTCATTTCTTGCCAGATGCTTTTATTTGGACATTTATTCCACAAATACAACATCATATTCCTGTTGAAGACAGGAGATCTTTCCGAAGATTGAAAACAAAGTGTCTTTACTGCTGGCAAGCTGTAAGATAAACCAAACAGGCTTCTCTGGATCTCTCTATGGTTTCCAGTAGACTAGATAGGAATTTTGACAACATCAAAGAACAAACAAAACCTAACATGTTAGAATAGCTTTCCTATGAACAAAGCCATGATACATCCTTATTCAGAGCAGGTCCAAAATGAAATATTTTATTATGTATATAATAGTACATAATATTAAACCCGGTCTCTTTTCTACTTACAAATCCCAATAAATATATATTATTAAATTTTTTCTGTATATAAATATATGCAATTTTATATGCTGTCTCAGAACAATATAAATATATCTAGTGGTTGATGTATCATTCTCTTCACCTTTACAATAAAACACTTTTTTAACATCACTTCAGAAGGCAGGCAAATTAATCTATTTATAGTTATATCTTTGATACAGTTACAATATCAATACACGAAATCATATTAATTTCAAATATAAATAAATAAATAAATAAATAAATAAATTTTAATGTCGTACAACAAATATGTAGTTGGCAAGAATGTGAAGACAGATAGACATTTGACTTGACAAAGTCACTATTACATTCTTGTCATATCTGGAAAGGCTGTCCATTGGGAAATGAGTTATTCTCCATTTACATTTTTTGTCACCATAAATTAAGTATGCTAATCACTGATGACTAATTAAAGATTAAATTAAAACTTCAGTCCTGACCTAATATACCATTCTTATTTGCATGAATTTAATATTTGGTTCTCTACTCTGGAAAGACTCATGAACATGTTTAAATTTCAGCACCACAATGGTCTTTTATACTACATAAAGGTAACCATATGAATACATAGTAGGTATATTCCATTTAAGAATGGAATCCTGAGAAAATATAAATAGAGACCTCCTATATGCAGTCATACACTCTTATAATCAAATGCCTTGTCTATTGAGCATAAGTGGTTTTACAAAGCAGCAAACTTATTGAAGTATTTGAAGAAGGTTTATTACACATCCATAACTTTTACACTGTCATACAATAAAATACTGTACAATGTGTAGTATGATAACATACTAGAGGTAAATCTGAGTTTATAGTATTTCAGTGATTAATTTGTGGGCTGACTAGTTCCTACTGGAATGTGAGAATATTAAAAATGATATTCCAAGGGAAAGCTATGTAATACTATTAATTATTAGATAATTGAAAGCTACTGTGTTTTTTTCCTGTTGGCTTTGTCATAGAAGAAAAATGGTCTCCCTCCTTCAAATTTCAAAGTACTGAAAAATGCTTCTAGATTCCAGTTTTCTTTTGACATGTACTGATTTTCCATGGAAACATGCATTTTTATCCCATATTTGTTCTCAAACCATTACACATTTTAGTGGATTTATTGGTTACCTAATTAGTTTCAACACAAATAACTGACTAGCTTCCTGGCCAGTGAAAAATATTTTAAACAGAAAAAAAAAAAAAAAATCACTAAGAAGTTAAATCCTTGTGAATTTTAGCATTTATCTCAGTAGGAGTAGGAACAATGCCTCAGATTTCAAATCTTCCAAAGTCACATGAGAAAGTCCCTAAACTAAGGAACATTTTTAAAGCCCTCGGTATAAAAGTGAATTATACATTAGGAAAAGTATACCTTTTTATCATTTAGAGGTTGAAAACATTAAAAATAATAGAAATTATACTTTATTCTGGCTTTCTCTAGTGGCCATTAGTCTGCAGTTTTTCCAGAGAGACTGGATCATGGCAGTACTTGGTGCCAGACTTACCGCATAATTGCTAAACTCATTCTCCAGGCCAAAGCCAGCCTTTGTGCCAGTGGTTTATTATCCTCAACTTAGTCTTCTGTAGGATCTCTCAGACTCTGATTTACCTCAATGTTCAGTTTCCATCATTCAGTTCAGCCCAAGCTGCTATATTAGGTTTCAGCAGGAATCTCATTACAGAATTGTTAGATTTTGTACTGTGTTCTCTGAGTGTTATGCTTATACATCACTTGAGTTAGGGATTTGACTGAGATTTTAAAATCTTTGTATACTCCCTCAACTGTGAATCTTATTTCTCAATTTGATAATCAAAATTGCTAAGAGTTTCTTTAGCTGTAAGCTAGACCCTTATTTCTCTTCTGCTTTAAATCTGCTGTAACACATGGCTTACTTAATTTTCTTGTATGTTTGGAGCTCCACAGAGCTCCTGCTGAGATTCTGTTATGACTGCAAAGCAAAGATGGCTCCTAAAAGAAATTAACAACCCTCTTATTGCTAATTAAAAGCTCTTTGCTTTCTCTCCACATGGCCAGTACAGCTGCTTCACATCCTCTCAATGCTACAAAAACACATAAATTCAAAGACAATATTGTGAACAGCACCTGGCACTTGCTGCACCTGCCGTGATGAGACTATATTTCATTCTGTCAGTAAATTAAAATTCTCCAGGGCTGAAAAGGATGCTTTTTTCTCATTCAACCTCTTCCATTGTCCCCAGTGGTAAAGAGACAGTAGTTTTCCTTCCATTTTCGATACTAAATATATCATATTGTTGTTTGCTTCAGTGATGCAGACACCTGCCTCCTGCTGTAAATGTTGTGTTCCACTTTTGAAAGATTTCCCCAGGGCTCCACATTCAAGTATTGGCTTGTAACTATGGCTTAATATCATGTCAAAATCTCTTAAGGAAGATACAGCTTGTCAAGTCATCTCAGGATTGAACCTTCATCTAGTGAAATTCTGAAAATGTCCTTCGAGTGTTTGAAGCATGAGAAGACAAATAAAAGGCTAGCAAGTCATTTGTAAAGATAATAACCAACAGCATGCATTTTCCCATTCCCTCCCCACTCTCCATTAAATGTTGATAAAGAGAAAAGAACAAACTACAGGTCAGTGATCTTTGTTATTTATAGCCAGGTCAAAGAAAGTCCCAAACTTTTCTGTTTGGGCTATGGAGCAAAAAGAAAGCAAGAAGAAATGAGACATCAACTAAATTGTGATAGATTAAAGCACTGACAGACTGATCTCAAAGCTTATTTTCAGTAAAGAAGGCTAAGTCACAGGAAGGAAGTGTTTCATTATAAAAATTTAACAGACAGCAAAAGAATTTGGAAGAATTTGGATAGATCCCCGTGATATTTGACACTGCTGTCTTTGTTGCAGTACAATATTTTGTTTTTATTTTATTTTTATTTTTTTTAGGAATAAATCCATTTGCTTTGGATTAAAAATGGAACACACAAAAAAATTATTGTATTAGCTTTTAGTATGTGATAAGAGAGAATTTCTCACCAACTTCTCTTAGGGGAGTGGATGTGAAAGATTGAAAGATGAAAGTATTCATGAAGAATATGTGTTTTTTTTTTGTTGTTGTTGTTTGTTTGTTTGTTTGTTTTTCCTTTTGTTTGAATAAGTGGATTTCTAATGCAATATAAAGGCTATTAATAGATTTTTAAATCTTTCACAAATTTGTAACAATGCTCTCCACTGAAGAGAAAACATAAAAACAATCCAACAAACCAAAAAGCTCACTACTCCATGGACTGAAACCTAAAGGAGATAAATGGACAATGTTCTATACTTATTGTTTTTCTTGCTTGTAGGATCCCCTGGACAAAATAAGGAAAAGACTACTGCTCAGTAGTGGTAAAAGTACTTCAAACTGTTACTGTTCCTTTCCTTCCACCAGCTCTTCATTTACACTCCCCACCTATGGTCCCAGAATTGTCACTTATGGTCACATTTTTTGAGCTTCACAATATAAAGTTATAAAAATATTAGAATGTGTCCAAAGAAGGACCACAAAGATGGTGAAAGGACCTATAACCTCTAGGTTATAATTTATGAGGAGCAGCTCAGAATGCTTGGTTTGTTCACCTTAGAGAAGAGAAGACTGAGAGGCAACATTATTGCTGTCTACAACTTCCTCATGAGAGGGACCACAGAGGGAAATGTTGATCTTTTCTCTCTGATAGCCTGTGATAGGATATGAGGGAATGGCTTAAAGCTGAGTCAGAGGAAGTTCAGATCTAGTATTAGGAAAAAGTTCTTCACTGAGAGGATGGTCAGGTACTGGAACAGGCTCCCCAAGGAAGTGGTCATTGCCCCAAGCCTGTTGGTATTCAAGAAGCATTTGAACACCCTTACATGGTTTATCTCTTAGGTTGCCCTGTGCACAGCCAGGAGTTGAGTTGGACTTGATGATCCTCATGGGTCCTTTCCAATTCAGGATATTCTGTGATTCATGGAACAGAAATACAGAAATCATAGAAATCAGTTGAGGTTGGAAAGGACCTCCTGAGATCACCTGGTCCAAATTCCCTGATCAAGCAGGGCCACATAGAACCACATAGAAGTTGTCCAGGCAGCTTTTGAGTATTTTCAAGGATGGAGACTCCACATCCTCTATGAGAAAACTTGTTCCATTGCACAGTAAAAAAGTGTTTCAGTTATTGCCCATTGCTTCTTAACATGTCGCTGGGCACCAATTGTCTCTGTCTTTGCAACCTCCCTTCAGGTATTTATATACCTTTATAAGACTCCCCTGAACCTTCCCTTCTGTAGGCTGAAGAGTCACACCTCTCTAAGCCATTCCTCTTAGGAGATGCTCAAGTCCCTTAAAATATTTATTCTCTGTTCTCTCTCCGTTCTGTCCATGTGTCTTTTGCACCAAGGAGCCCAGAACTGAGTGCAGTACTCTAGGTGTGGCCTCACCAGTGCCGGAAGGCTCACCTCCCTTGACCTGCTGGCAGTATTTTTCCTTATACAGCCTTATCATTATCATTAACCATTAACCTTATCATTAACCTTTGTGGAAAAGCTATGTTGATGGCTCATATTAGTCTTGGTGACCACCACGACTCACCCAGTTATTTTCTGCGAGGCTGCTTTCTACCTGAGAGGCTCCCAGTATGTACCGGTGCCTGGAGTTGTTCTTCCCCATGTTCAGGTCTTTGCACTATTCTTTTTTGAACTTCATCAGGTTTTTATCTATTTATTTATTTATTTTATATATCACGTATTTATATTTTTTTATTTATTTATTTTTCTGAGAAGTCCATGAGTCCAGACTGATCATGGCAATAACCAGTAAAATGTGAATTTTCACTATTATCCTATGGCCAAAAGAACAAACAAACCTTGGCTTACTTAGATGAATATAGTATTGTACATTCTTAGATACTAAGTTCAGATCAACTGTCAGTGTTCAGTAGTCAAGATAAGGAATTTGAAGAAAACTTCAAGTTCAAGTTAGAGATGATAAAATATCTAAACTACCATCAGAAAAAGAAACAGACTTGGATTATTCTGTCTGACAGATAAATATTTACTATGATTCAAGTGCTGGAAGAAACATCTAAACAAATTAAAATTAGACATAAAGCCTTTGTTTCTTAAGAATGATGAAAGCCATTTGAAAAATAAAAAAAATAAAAATAAAAAAAAAAATACAAAGTTTTGTGGTGCATTAAACAACCGGCCATTTAAAACATAACAAAAGCACACAACGTTCTAACATAAAATACTATTTCAGACCAAAAGAAAGGCAAAGGAGCACTGCAGTTTCCGCTGTGGAAATGTAGTTAAACTATCACAATAATCTATTAAAGGAATTAGTGTTTTGAATTCTGTATACACCAGAGAGAAAAATGATCTCAGAATTCACTAATGACATTGAGTTTGTGAGTATTTGACAGTGATGCTGCAACATTTTAATGTGACTTAAAATCTAGAAAATGCAATGCACACACCCATCAAAAATAAATAGAGCTATGTCCTGGTTTTGGCTGGAATAGAATTATTTTTCTTCATTGTATATGATATGCTCCTGGGTTTTGGTTTTATGATGAAAACTGTGGTGATAACACACCAATGTTTTAGTTGCTGCTGAACAGTGTTTACACAGAGTCAAGGACTACTGGCTTCTCATGCTGCCTTGTCAGCAAGGAAGCTGGGGGTGCACAAGAAGCCAAGAGGACAAAACCAGGACAACTGACCCAAACTGGTCAAAAGGATTTTCCAAGACATATGCCATTATGCTCAGTAATAAAGACTGGGGGACAGAAGGAGAAAACTTTGGGGGTGGGAGGAAGGGAGCATGTGCTTTTGACATGATGTTGTCTTCCCAATAAACTGTTATCTGTGTTGGGCCCTGTTTTCCTGAGTGTGGCTGAACATCTGCTTAAAAATGAGAAGTAGTGAATTAATCCCTTGTTTTGCTTGGCTTCCAGGCACAACTTTTGTTTTACCTTGTAAACTATCTTTAATTCAATTCATGAGTTCTTGCACTTTTACCTTTACAATTGTCTGGTTCATCCCACTGCAGGGAAATGAGCAAGAATCTGTGTGGTGCCTAGCTGCCTACAAGGATTAAACCACAAGATTCTATGAGATATTATAATTTATGTGTCCATAACAACCAGTTACATTTGAAAATATTGTTAAGAAAACAACAACAAAAAACAACAACCAAGCAACCAAAAAAACTTTTCAAGACAAATACTAGCCTCAAATCTTCATGACTGTTATAATAAAACAGGCACATTTACACTGAATTTGGTGAAACTACAGAATAAACCAATATTTATTTGCATGGCTTTTTTTTTTTTTATTTTTTTTTTCAGACACAAAATTCATTTTTCTTCTTTATAACTTCTTAAAAAACATAATTTAAATATTGCTAAATTATTGAGGGCTTCTCTTCCCTCAATGTGTTGTGGCAAGTTTTAAAAATACTATTTCATTCAGCTAGGAACAATGTATTTTCTCCTCTTCCCCTGTTAGTGGTCTAATTTGCTTTAAAACTCAGTGATATGCATAAACTTTATATCTTGGGCCAGTCATTGACAAAGACCCAATACTATTTCATGCCAGAATTGTTATTGCATGTATTGTTATTACACAAATGCTTTTGAAAAAATAATTTCCTTCATTGTCAAAGTAGTACAAAGAACCTCAACCGCATATAGTAGCTGAGGGGCTGATGGAATTTTTCTAATTATTCTTTTCCAGGGACCTATTCAAGGCCTACCTAACACAATACAAGGTTTAAAATTTATTTTAATGTGTACTTGAAGAGAACATGAGAAAACGTTCAGGATACTAAGCCATAAATTTTACAGGAAGAAACATATTAAAAATCTTAACATAATAAAACAAAGTTGAGCTATACAAATACTATGAACTAAAATGAACCCTAGTCATCAGAGTTCAGCTGTGGGACATGTTTATTCTATTGGAGCTAGAAGACAAAGTCTATTCAGGTTGTCTCCTTCGGTAATGTGGTTTAAATGCTGCATTGACTGAAATACAAGCACTCAGTTCATTAAATGCAAAGTACTCTGACTCACAGGGTGTAAGCAAGATGAATACCCTTTTCTTTGATTATATTAGAATAGACAGACAATTCTTTAGGGATGATGAATACTCCAGTGGATCAAGCAGGGAATTACTAGAAGCTAAGAAACAGCCATGTACTTCATACCTCCTCAAGGCTGAAGCTGGAAACAATCTGCTCAGTACAAAAATTCAGATTTGTGTTCTGTTTTTTATTGTTAAGTGCCTACACATGACCTAGTCATATCAGTTTGCTCATATAGAGTCTAATGCCATTTAAAATGGATTAGCTAACTAAAAAGCATTTCATGTGCTTAGTACATACAATACAGGACTTACATGAGACAATGCCTTTGGGCATTGTGGGATACCTTAAAATATCTAAAGATGGCATTATACTTTTATGTCTATGTAACCAAGCCAAAAGCTTTATTGACATTGTTGAACAGTTCTTCTTTGAATATAATGAGTTCTGAGATACTTGGCTTACCCATAGGTTTAGATATCTTTAAGCCTTATTATCTCAAAAGAGAGTTCAGAGCCCAGGGATTACAACTAAAGGGTTCAGGAGCACAGTCAGTGTTTTCCACAACCCTTCCAGTAACAGGGAGATACATGGAAAGAAACAGGAGAACCCAGGTCATCAATGCCTTGTTCCAAGACTGGAACTACCAGAATTTGAGGTTTTATAATCATGGAAAAGTCTTAAAGATGAGAAGTCTGCTGGGGCCTGATGGGACCCACCCATCTCAATGGAGAAAACTTTTTTTTTTCCCCATAACCTAGCAATACTGATTGAGAGGGCTTTAAACTGGGAATAGCATGGGAGGGGAATAACAGTAGGAACACCAGATTAAGCCAAGGTATGATATGGCACCATATGAGGGTTTCAAGGCTAATGCTAGTATCTATGCTGCTTCAGGGAATGCTGCAGGTTCAGGAGCACATTCAAAATGATTGTATACCAACGAGTGCAATATAAGAAACAAACAAAAACAAACTGGAAGCCTTGCTCCAATGATATCATTGGTATTAGCAAGACTTGTTGAGATGAGTCCCAAGACTGGAGTACTGGGATTAAGGGTTATCAGCTGTCAGGAGGCGTAGTCAAGGCAGGTGAGGTAGAAGTGTGTCATGGCTGGAAATGTTATGCTCTTTACTTGAAGGAGAGAAGCAGCAGTATGATTAATTGATATAAAGTAATAATTTAACAAAGTTTATGTGACCTAACAAAGATTCAATGATGGCAATGTTCATCTGATTATAATTGGAAGATACACTTAATTACACACATCAAAAGATTCTATATAGAACTTAAAGATGCTAAGTGAAAGACATTATATATTACATAGAGACTGCATAAGGAACTGGGTTAGGTAACATTACATCAAGGAAAGCCTCCCATAGAGTCACAAGGTCCAGGGTGGACGCCCTTGCTTCCTAAACCCTTTGAATCAAAGAAGTAAGGAGTCTAGTTGCATCTGAATCCACTCCTAGTTAACAGTTTATGTCTAATGGATTATGTGCTACTCAAAACCTTTATGCTACTTAGCTAAGATTATAAAGCATGATCACAAAGAACCATTACGGGTTTCTGTTAATTTCTCAATCTACTTATTGACTGTCTGTAGTAATAGGAGTCTAAATTTAAAGTAACCTTGGGAGATGTACCTGCCCAATGGGAGGTCCTGGCATGCAGCCTGCTGATGTGTCAGAAGAGCTCAAAGGGCCTTTGAGCTGCTTACTACTTTTATGGAAAAGTTGATTGACTGATAATCATATTTGCATACTGACTACAGATCTTAGTTTCTTCCAAATTTGGCTTGAGTTGAACTTTCACAGAATCACACAGAATCACAGAATTTCTAGGTTGGAAGAGACCTCAAGATCATCGAGTCCAACCTCTGACCTAACACTAACAGTCCCCACTAAACCATATCCCTAAGCTCTACATCTAAACTTTCTTCCAAATTTGGTCAGCACTGTGGTTAGCAGAGGTGTAGACTGTTCAAATTAACCTTGGCTCTTTGTCTTCTGTCTCTCCTGAACCCATTTTAAGTCAGATTCAGAGACCATGACTGGTAGCATCCATCACCACATCTTAATGACTATCTGCTTAATCGGGGGGTGGAAGAATGGAGGGGTGGCAGGAATACCCTGTCACAAGGTGTTGTACTGTATATAAGGGGGAGATTAGACTGTACAGCTCTTGAGAGAGCCTCTGGATTAGAATTATGGGGATAGTAAAGCAGATACCATCATGAGTATCTACTATTAACCATCCACTCAGTGCAATGGCATTGGTGAGCTATTCTATTGGCAATTAGGGGAAATCCCAGGATCAGTTGCTCTCATCCTTATGGGAGACTTACACTTCCCAGACATAAACTGCTACGACAAGTAAAGCTGGGAAATTCTTAAAGCATGTTGGAGATAAATTCCTGTCACAAGTGCTGAGCAAGCCAACTAGGAAAGGTGCCCTTCCTAGGAAGGAAGGAAGGAAGGAAGGAAGGAAGAGAGGGAGGAAGAGAAGGAGAGAGAGAGGGAGGAAGAGAAGGAGGGGGAAAAGGAGGGAGGGAGGGAGGGAGGGAGGGAGGGAGGGAGGGAGGGAGGGAGGGAGGGAGGGAGGGAGGGAGGGAGGGAGGGAGGGAGAAGAAAAGATATATCAGAAGTTAAATTTTTCCCTTTTTAACTACTCTGGTAGTGAACACAAAATATGAGCGTTATGTCTGTGAACAGTTAGTACTTAACACTAAAGCCCAAATAATGAATTTCTGCTTGAAAACATTAGGTTGGGACCTGAAAGAAACTGACAACTCAGGTAGATTTAAAATGTTAGCTCTCTTTTTATCAATGTGAGTTGTCATGAATATGGAGACCAAAACTACTGATGCTAGAAGAAGGGTCACTGACATTTGAAATGAGTTGTGTCAAAAAATATTAGTGACATACCCTAGAAGAAATAGACATATCTGGTTGTCATTACCTTTTTCAGTGTTGTTTAATTGTTGCATCAAAATACATGATTTTTTAAAAATGTCATAACCTACATATTTTTATCTGTGTGACAAAGAGTTTACATTTTCTCATCTTCTAAAAATGTATTGCAATGCACTATAAGGATTGCTTCCCAAAACAAAATTGACTGCATGAATGGTGCATTTAGAGAGAGCTTCTAAAGAACAGATGACCTGAAGAAATATGACCTACATCAAACTCTGCAGCTGTTTGCTTTCTGAGGCATGCAAGGAGATTGAGTATCATTGCTATTGTATTCATAGACTCAATAAAATAATTATGCAGGCTGTTACTGTAAAAATACTACAACACTTTCAAAAGAACATAAAGACACCCTTTTCAAACAGAACAAAAAAACATAATTCCACCTCAATTCTTATTGATAATAAGCTACCTGAAACATGGTTTCAAATTGTGTTCCCAGCCATCTGGGGAGATTATCACAGTCAAAGAAAGAATTAAGATATTCTATACTGTTCTGCATCTCTTCAGACATACATATCCCTATGGTTCTTGTCTTCAAAGAAGGACAGATTAAGTTTGTCAGCAAAATGTATTTTCAAAGGTATTCCACAGGGTGTTTTTGTTTGTTTGTTTGTTTATTGAGGAGGGGTATTAGAATCAACTAGTTATGGAGATTGTCGGGCCAGGTCAACACTAACACTGTGTCTTCATTTACACCAACATAAAATGATTTAATGTTGAACCATCTTAAATAACCTGGTAATTCTACCTACATCAGGACCATAGTCTGCAATTTTATCTACTGTGAGTTTTCTTTTCATATTTTTCAAGCCATCTCATTCAATAGATCACATGGAAGGTATTTCCAGATACATGAGGGCAACAAGGAATAGTCAGAAAGGAATTAGCAAGGAGAAATCCTACTTAACAATCCCAACTTCTTTCTACGATAAAATGACTGAGTAAGGGAAGTAGTGGATGTCTTTTATCTTAATATTAACAAGGTTTTGACACAGTTAAGTGGTAGCAAAACTGAGGAAATATGAATCAGATAGATGTCCTGCAAGATGGATGAAAAACTGACAGGACTACTCTTTGACTACTGAATTCAAAAATCAGGCATTTGAAGTCTAACTGTAAGTGAGCTATGAGTACCATGCCTGGGTCAGTACTAGAACTGACAATATTTAATGTCTTCATCAAGAAGTTGGGATATGTGATAAAATACATCATCATCACATCTATAAACAGACCCAATCCGGAAGATGGCTGAAGTGCAGGAGAGCAGTATTGTCATTCAGAGGAACCTGAAAGAGTTGGATGAATGGGTCAACAGAAACCTTGTGAAGTTCAACAAAGAAAATGTCAAATTATGCTCCTCAGATCATCAGCTGGCATCAGTACAAGTTGGCAACAGACAGGTAAGGGCCAGCTTATCAGAAAAGGAACCAAGGGTCCTTTTAAACTTTAGCCAACAGAATGGTCTTACATCAGTAAAGCCTAACTGCTGCTAACCTGAATTAGCAAGAATGTATCAACAGATTGAGAGAACTGATCTTACTTCTCAGTGCTGGTGAAGTTGCAGCTGTAATACCAACTTCAGATTTAGGATTCTTTATTCAATGAAAAGATTTACAGCCATGAGAATTTCCAATAGAGAACCATTAAAGCAATTAGGGCTCTAGAGGAAAAGATACACAAGTAAAAGCTGAAAAAATTGACTTTGTTTAACTTGGAGAAGGGAAAGATCAGGAAAAATCTCATTGCAGTCTTTCATTTCCTAACAGAACAATTATAGAGAAGAAAGATGCAGACTGTTCATAAATTCACAGTAGAAGGACAAGATGCAACAATAACAAGCTGCAACCATGGAAATTAACATTGGTAATTATAAAAAAAAAGATCATTGAGAATAACAATAACATGTTGTTCAGAGAAGCTTTTCATTCTTGGAGATTTTAAAAGCTCATTTAGACTCAACCACAAGTACCTTGATCTAATTTATAAACTATTTCTGTTTTGAAAAGAAGGTTGAATGAGATGAGCTCCTACCTTCTGATATACATTTTTCTCTTATTTTGTCATTCCAGCAGTACAGGATTGAATTTTAAGAGTAGCATGCAGGATGTAAAAACAGTCTGCAAAACGGGCAATTTGTGCCAGAATGAGAACAGTGTGGGTTTGTTTTCTGCAAAAATTCCCTTCTATATTACTATTTTTATTTGGTTGTTGAACAGAATTTCTAAAATGTAGGAAAGTAAGATCGTCATATGTTTTTAATGCCCTGCCTAGTTTGTTTCTATGGTCAACATAAACATCGTATTTCCTTTGAGTAGCACTTGACTTATTTCTCCATCAAGTGGGACCAGAAAAGTCAAAATCTGCTAGCTTTCACACTGCTTAGATTCCTAAAGTTAGAGGTTTAATGGTTTAATGTTACCAACTGATTTGCATTTTTTTTTTTTCAGTTGTATATTTCTTAGCTCTTTGCATACACTTATTGAGGATTTTCCCCATAAGACCTTTAAAGGTTTCAAGTCTTTTAAAGGATTTATAAAGATAGCTGGAATTAAAATTAAAGCCTTTGGGCTCTAGTTTGACTTTTCAAATCTTCATATCTTCCACAGATGCTATATATCATATATTGTTATAAAAGTACAATTAACGGAAATTGTATTTCTTTCCTTACTGCATTTCGGATGTTTCCTGTTGTGCCTTGGCTTTTTGTACAAGGTCTATGATGGAATCAACTTTTCTCACTGCAGCCCACATAATGTTGTACTCTGTACTTGTAGCTAGAACAGCTTTGGTATTGCACCAATGTTTTGTCTATTGTTAAGCAGTGTTGTTACATCAAGACCCTCTCCATCCCCCCCAAGAGCCAGCACGCTGGGGGTGGACAAGAAGTGGGGAGGGGACATCGCCAAGGCAAGTGACAGCTAACCTAAACAAAAAAAAATGATATTGCACACCATATGAACCACACAACAATAACATCTAGGAAAGGAGAAGAAAAAGGGTGCGTGATCTTGCTACAAAGACATCTGTCCTCCCAAACAGCTACTATACACATTGAAGCCCTGCTTCCCAAGATGTGGTGAAACATAACTTGCAGACGCAAAGTAGGGAATAATTGTTTACTTTCTTTGTGTCCATGCAGGCTTTTTGTCTATGTCTTTTCCCTTTAATTAAGTTATCCTTATCTCAAACTATTTTTCCTTTCCTTTCCTTTCCTTTCCTTTCCTTTCCTTTCCTTTCCTTTCCTTTCCTTTCCTTTCCTTTCCTTTCCTTTCCTTTCCTTTCCTTTCCTTTCCTTTCCTTTCCTTTCCTTTCCTTTCCTTTCCTTTCCTTTCCTTTCCTTTCCTTTCCTTTCCTTTCCTTTCCTTTCCTTTCCTTTCCTTTCCTTTCCTTTCCTTTCCTTTCCCCCAACATATTTTCTCCCTCTTCTTTTCCTTTGATGACGGGGAGTGAAGGAACATTTGTGGTGGAGTTTGACTGTCAATAAGTGAAATCACCACACTTTTTCTTTCAAAATCAAATCCCAATCAACTAATGAGCCTCTAGATAACATATAGTCAGTAAGATGCTGCTTTTAAACCTTAAATTCCTCACTGATTTTCTGCTCATCTCAATGCAGAGAGAGATAGAGAAAAATGTTTGTTTATTTAGGTTTTTTAAATGCCAAGTTACAAAAACTATGGCATAGAAATGAAGTGGTGAATTTAAGAATAAGTTAAGCTATTGTGAAAAATATGTACAGTCAAACATGTGAGCCGACTTCTGGTTTTTTTTTGTTGATACTTCAAAAGTAACCTGATGCATAACATTACTTCTAATGATAGTTATGCCCATTAAGTCTATATATGCTGATTATCTTAAGCAACAAGTTATAGAATCCATTGTCAGAGAAAGCAATGTTTGACATTCCTTAAAGAAAATGTACAACAACCTAGAAGCATTTTTATGTGATATTTTTGTCAACTACATTTTGCAAGTCAGCACAGATACAACTCAGCTCTAAATTGCATCATTTCAAATTACTGTCAAGCCAAAATTTTTCTTAGTGAATAACAGAATCACAGAATAGCTGAGGTTGGAAGGAAACTCTAGAGGTCATTTTGTCTAATCCTCATGCTCAAGCTCTGCCATCTAGAGCAGGGTGCCCAGGAGAATGTATAGAAAGCTTTTGAAGATCCCCGAGGAGGGACAATTCACAAACCTTCTGGGCAACCTGTTACAGTTCTCTGACACTTGCACAGAAGAGTGTTTCCTGATGATCAGTGGGAGCCTCCTGTGTTCCAGTTTGTTCCCATTGCCTCCTGTCTTGGCACTGGGCAGCATTGAAAAGAGCAAGGGTCCATCTTCTTTGTACCCTCTCTTCAGGTATTTGCAGACATCAATAAGATCACCCCTAAGCCCCATCTTCTGTGGGCTGAACAGTCCCAGCTCTCTCAGTACCTCCTCATAGGAGAGGTGGTCCAGTCCCTTCATCACCTTGGCAGCCCTCCACTGGATTCTTTCCGGTGTGTCCATGTATCTCTTTTATTGGGGGCCTAGAACTGGACACAGCATTCCAGGTGCAGACTCACCAATGCTGAGAAGAGTGTGATAGCTTCATACTAGTAGACAGATAAGCTCCACTATGAAGCTTTCTCACTCCCTCTCCTTAAAAGAACAAGGGGAGAAAATATGTTAATATGATGCTAGGTTTTGACTGATTACTGTGAAATCTAAAATTTAGTGGTGACATTACTTAGAGAAATGCAACATTACTTAGAGAAATGCAACTGATAGTGCAGTTGGACTAGATGTTCTAGTGCTGTATGAGACGGGAGAAAAAATACAATTGTGCAAACAATACTTATCTCTTTTCTCGTATCTGATATCTCATCTTTTCTATGTGAGCTGATGACATGAAATGTGTATTTTATTTGAACTGTACATGCCACAGGATGTCAAAATATTAATGCTGAGACTGTTAGTCAATACCAAAACATCTAGTGTCACACAAGATGCTATTGGATAGCAAACATATCCACAAGATATTAGATAAATGAAAGACATGCTGCAGCCCCAATGTTTTCTGTGATGGTAGCTGGAGGTCAGGCATAGTACTTTTGTCACCTCAGAAGCCATGAGGCACCAATATGCAGGCAAATAAATTGAACCTCTGGATTAGAGGTTCTGGGTAAAATACAGGGATTTTTGCTTGAACTTGGATGCACACCATCATTTAGGCACTGCTAGTTTTTTTTTACCTGGTCTCCAACTCCAATTCTGACAGAGCATGACTGTCTCTTACACCCTATGTTATACCTTCCAGACCTATTTAAATATTGTCCATGTTTTACCAAATTGCACTAACTGTCTAAAGGCATAAAGGGTAGTACTAAAATACATTGAAGAAAACCTGCCTGGATGCCATCCTGCACAATGTGTTCTAGGTGATCCTGCTCAGTAGGGGGGTTGGACTAGATGATCTTTAGAGGTCCCTTCCAACTTCAGCCATTCTGTAAAGCATAACATGTTTGTGACTAAATCTGTAGCAAAGTAAAAGCAGCTGAAAGCAAATGTGGAAATTATTTTAGTCAAAGGACACTGAGTATTGTTTTCAATGTATCAACTCTTACTCAGAGTTACAGAGAACACTATTCACTCAGGGTCTATAACCATGAAACATCTGTTAAATGAAAATTCTACACCCTTTCTTTCCAAGCACTGAGAAGAACCAGTCTGATTCCCTCCCCCATCACTTTTTCTTTTTCTTTTTTTTTTTCTTTTTATTTTTTTCCTTCCTTCCTTCCTTCCTTCCTTCCTTCCTTCCTTCCTTCCTTCCTTCCTTCCTCCTTCCTCCCTTCCTTCCTCCCTTCCTCCCTTCCGTCTCCGTCTCTTTCCTCTCTCTCTCTCTTTTTTTCTTTCCCTACCTTCATTCCTACCTTCCCTTTTCTTTTAATCAGAGGTTATATTTTACACGTTTAGTGTGAAATTCTTGTCATATAACCTAAAGGCTCTGCAACTCATATATTGTCAAGGAATTTAGATTCACTTTATAATTACTTAAGAGAAATATGAACATCACCTAGCTTATTTTAAACATTTGCTTTAGAATAGACATTTAAAATTCTGTAAGATGTATTTCACTGAATGGAGATGTTTCTAGTGTGGGTGCTTCTTTTGGATTTAACCCACACTAAACTTTAAAATTTTGTCAGGATAAATTTTGTTTGTTTGTTTTTACTTTTTTTCTTTCAGGATCTTGAAGCTAGTTCATCTTAACGATGTTTTTGTTGCACTGTGAGTGATAGATTCCTAGTTTTGAGTTATGTGTGCAGTGTTTTATAGATCAAATTATCATTGTAAGAGCATATTTCCTGGAGTGTATACATATTCTAATATTTCATTTGTATAGTAACATTACATAAGAGAAAATATTATACTGCATTATTTTAATAATAATAGAACACAAATCAAAATAATAATAATAATAATAATAAAAACTAACTTTAAAACTTTTTCTGAACAAATAAGAGAATAGTCTTAGTTTTAATTTTATGCGTAGTCCTAGGTAGAAAAACTTTTCTGGATATTTGGATTCTTCCTTGGATTTAACTTCATCTATAGTTTTTTCTTCTTAGTTACCTAAGCTTTCCTTGGATGCACATATCACAAAACAGTTAAGAGCCTGGGGAAGACAAAAGGAGTGGAACATGTGAGTACTTAGACTTTCAATCTGTGTTTTAGAAGAATCTTATCAAAGATTGAAAGGTAAACCAGGACAAATCAGAGTCGTGATTCTAATATGATACCATTAATTTAAAACCTTTTATAGCATTCTCTAGGTAATCTGTTAGAAGATCCTCAAGAGGAGTCCTCAATTATTTGCCTTCATATATGATTTTCCTAGGAACAAGTGTGAATATTATTTCTTTAGTCACTCTGTGATTATGGTAGTGGCATTGATAAACTATGTCCTTGGCAGACAATAGTGATGATCAAGGTGCTTTTTCTTCTGGCAATTTATCATAGTACAACTCTCCCTAGAAATGACAACTTACTGTATTTTGGCTTTCTATACCTAAT
This sequence comes from Aythya ferina, assembly GCF_964211825.1. Lineage (NCBI taxonomy): Eukaryota > Metazoa > Chordata > Aves > Anseriformes > Anatidae > Aythya > Aythya ferina. The sequence continues at coordinate 36,913,420 of NC_140296.1, read as the reverse complement.
ATATTTCAATACAAAAATCAACTTTTTAATAAATAGCTGTTTTATACTATTGATTGCTGATTTTCAACCAACATTTATCACATCTTTACTACTAGTTTTTCACTAAATATTTGTATCCCATCCATTTAACTTCAGTATATAGAAATAATATAGATTATAAGGTATATAGAAATGATTAAGCTTATAGTTTCCACCACAGAAAATACAAAGGAGTCCATTTTTCTTTATATGTTTTCTTTCCTTAGACAAATGGAACCTCAAGTATCACATTAAAATAATAAAATTAGAGAATCCTTAAAATAATATAAAAGACAAAATGATTCACAGTATTGAGACAGCCACAGGCATAGAGCAATTCTCATTCCTTCTGTGGATCTGAACCCAGAAGGGCTATATGTACAAGGTGATAAATAAGCATTTATGATGTAATGACAAGGAAAAACGAATAGCTATTTGTACATATGCCAAAGATTTTGAATCTTTGGCAATGTATGATATTCTGGGGGGCTTATTTAAAGTTTGTAATATTTTCTACTTGGCTAAAGTACGAAGTTAACACATAAGCGTAACTCAGTATGTTCAATTTAGTGAACTGTTTTGGTTTTTATGCTTTTTCAGAGACAGTTTTCAATTAACTGTTATAAAAGATGGTGCTACAAATGACATTAAAGTTTTACAATGGCAAATAGTATTTAAAATAACGTATACCACAAGATTTCATCTTTCAAATAAAGTAATTTCTCCTTAGCAATGAGAAAGACATGGCTTAGCACATTTTTTGCCTTGACAATTGGTCTTAACTGTTTATCTATTCAGTCAACTATCATTCAAGTTAGACCTTTAACTTACTGTAGCATAAATAGTGGTTGAGAACTGTTAGGTTTGCATTTGTCACCTTGTGGTCATGAATGGCTCATAAACAACTTGTTCCAAACCTTAGCAGCTTTCTGAATAACATACATTTCTTTTTCTCTGAATAAACTTCTATAACAAGGAACTCATTGTATCTATGAGTGTTTTCAGAGTGTCTCCATTTGCTGAGAGGTTTTATGAGCAAGTATTTTGTGTCAGCTCTGAAGATACTGGGAAAAGAAAATGTTCGTTCTCTTTTATTTCTACTGACAAACTCTATCCCTCCAAACAAAATAAAATAAAATAAAAATTAAAACAAGAAAGCAAGGAAACAAGCAAAGATATCTTAAAGCTGTCTTCTAATTATTTATTTATTTTGGTAGTGGTGGTGGTAGTGGGTGTTTTGTAGCCATCTTCTATTTAAACAGGTTTATGAAACATGCTGTGGTACCAGTTTCTTTAAACTCGAAGGACTGACTCATTAGCTGTATTTCCACTTTCTCTGTATATATATATAACTATAAAACTATATAAAACTATATATATAAATAGTTTTTTTCTGTAATAGGTATAAGTTATCTTTTTAAGGTAACATCTACTTATATCATCATATTTTCTCCCCTTGTTCTTTTGAGGAGAGAGTGTGAGATCTGCATCAGCTTAGCTGTCTACTGGTGTGAAGCTATCACACTCAGCATTGGTGAATCTGCACCTGTAGTGCTGTGTCCAGTTCTAGGCCCCAGCTATATTGGGACTGTCTGGGATGGAGTCACCTTTCCCTGCAGCAGTGCTGTGCTCTGCGCTCATAGCTAGAACAGCACTGGTATCTCTCCAGTGTTCTGTCTTTTGCTGAATAGTACTGGCACAGCATCTCCTTCCAAGTTCCCAAGAGCCAGCAGGCTGGGGGTGGGCAAGTGATGGGGAGGGGACATCGCCAGGGCAGCTGACCTAAACTGACCAGATACATAATGTCACACTCTGCAATAAAAAGGGGGCTCTTGTGGGGGAGAGGGCTGTCCTCCCAAATAACAACTACATGTTTTGAGGCCCTGCTTCCCAGGATGCGGCTGAATATCGCTCGTTGATGGGAAGTAGAGAATAACTTCTTTTTCCCTTTCTATCTGTGCTTCTGCGCAGCCTTGTGTTTTTTCTTTTTGTTTTGTTTGTTTGTTCTTGTTTGTTTGTTTGTTTGTTTAGTTGGTTTTTCCCCATTCCCTTTCCCTTTAATTAAATTATTCTCATCTCAAACTTCGAGCTCTTTCTGTTGTATTTTCTCTCCCTTCCTCTTTGAGGATGGGGGAATGAGAGAGCGGCTGTGGTGGAACTCAGCTGCCCACCTGAGTAAAACCACCACACCGGTACAAGAGATACATGGACACACCGGAAAGAATCCAGTGGAGGGCTGCCAAGGTGATGAAGGGACTGGACCACCTCTCCTATGAGGAGGTACTGAGAGAGCTGGGACTGTTCAGCCCACAGAAGATGGGGCTTAGGGGTGATCTTATTGATGTCTGCAAATACCTGAAGAGAGGGTACAAAGAAGATGGACCCTTGCTCTTTTCAATGCTGCCCAGTGCCAAGACAGGAGGCAATGGGAACAAACTGGAACACAGGAGGCTCCCACTGATCACAGAATCATAGAATGGCTCGGGCTGGAAGAGAACTTAAAGATCATCTAGTTCCAACCCACCTGCCATAGGCAGGGACACCACCCACTAGATCATTTGCTAAGGGCCTCATCTAACATGGTCTTGAACACCTCCATGGATGGAGCATCCATAACCTCTCTGGGCAACTTGTTCCAGTGCCTTGCCACCCTCTGAGGGAAGATTTTCCTCCTAACCTCTTATCTAAATCTCCCTTTTTTTTTAGTTTGAAACCATTCCCCCATGTCCTATCATTATCCGAGTGACCAAAAGAGTTGCTCTCCATCTTTTTAATAAGTTCCTTTCAAGTACTGAAAGGTTGCAATGAGGTCTCCCTGGAGCCTTCTCTTCTGTAGGCTGAACAGCCACAGTTCTCTCAGGTTTTCTGTGTAGGAGAGGTGTTCCAGCCCCTTGATTGTCTTTGTGGCCCTCCTCTGGAGCTGATCTAACAGGTCCACATTCTTCTTGTGCTGGGGATTCCAGACCTGGACACAGTACTCCAAGTGGGGCCTCACAAGGGTAGAGTAGAGGGGAACAATCACCTCCCTCGACCTGCTGGCCACTCCTCTTTTAATGCAGCCCAGGATGCAGTTTGCAGTTGGCCTTCTGGGCTGCAAGCGCACACTGCAGGCTCATGTCAAGCCACTTCTTTACTGCGCAGGTGTCAGAGAACTGAAATAGTTTGCCCAGAAAGGATGTGGATTCTCTCTCCTTGGGGATCATCAAAAACTGTCTAAACATTCTTCTGGGGACCCTGCTCTAGGTGGCATGGCTTGAGTGTGAGAATTAAACCAAATGACGTCCAGAGGTCACTTCCAACCTCAGTTATTCTGTGATTCTGTGATTTTGTGATATTTGAGACTTCTTTTAGTGTCCCTAAAATCGCCTTTCTTCCTCTCTGGAAGGACACTTCTCCACTCGATTTTTTATCACATCTCTTTGAATGTCTCAGCATATAATGTCACTTGTTCATACAGGATAGAATCATAGAATCATAGAATATCCTGAGTTGGAAGGGACCCTTAAGGATCATCAAGTCCAACTCTTGACACCGCACAGGTCTACCCAAAAGTTCAGACCATGTGCCTAAGTGCACAGTCCAATCTCTTCTTAAATTCAGACAGGCTCCAGTTTACTCAATCCTATTTAAAAAGTCTGCTCTGGACCAAAATCTTATAGTCACATAATTTAACAGAGAAATAGATGAATAGACCTCAGACATCACTGATGTGTTACCTGACAAGTAGGTGTTATTTGTCTACATCTATGAAAATTAATAGGTTATTTGCCAATGGCAGTTTTAAGGTCACCTTGAAATGAATCAGTATATGCTCATGTAGCATGAAAGTTACTGAGGTGAAGAATACAACATAACATGATATGTAATATAGTTAGATAATTTTAAATAGCTGCTGACAACTATGAGCAATAACTAAAAGATCCCCAAAAACAGCATCCAGAAATCATCATCATCATCATCATCCAAAGTTCAAATCTTAGTGGAAACATTACGGCACTGATTTTCAGCAAGTGAAGTAATGATTATAGATCTCAATCTAAGTTATAAAGGTGGTTGCAACACATTTAAGTAGACCACAGAATCACAGAATCACAGAATTGTCTAGGATGATTTATATGGTCTTCAAAAGAAGCCTCATAATTTGCAATGACTATAGGGTCACAAACATTATACAAAAGATAAAGAGAATAAAATAAAAATTCTGACATTTACACCTGAAGCCTTTTGCATTAGTAAACTAATCAATAGCATCTTGCAAAATCAGCAAAGTAGCCAAAGCAAAGAAAAACTTTGCTTTCTCTAGTGAGAGGAGGATCATACAAAAGTCAGAGCCTGGGAAATGAAATGACAGCATTGTAACTGGAAAAAGAAAAATAAATAAAAAATCAAAGTACTCTTTTCTAAAATCTGATTTCATTTTGTTCTATCCATTACTCTTCATATTGCTTTCCAATTCTACCTTGCCTCAGCACTAAAGAGGAAATTTCCCCTCTGGAAGGGTGTTATCTGTTATGAACGGCACCAGAACTCTTTTTGGTATTTTTCCTCTGAGGGTAAGAAGTATATAAAATAAAGATCGTTTTGTTTTCCACTCTGACTGTATTAGTGCTCTTGAGGGGAAATTTGTCTTTATAAAAGGTTTTATGACATTTCAGTGCAATGCAATATGGTAACACTCGATACCTTTCATTTGGTTTTATTACTCTTCATTTTGCATTGGACATATGTGTTCTTCATGGTTTAAAATATGAACACAATATGAGAGGACAGGAAAACATAATCGCTGTAACTGGTTTTCTTTCTTTCTTTCTTTCTTCCTTTCTTCCTTTCTTTCTTTCTTTCTTTCTTTCTTTCTTTCTCTCTTTCTCTCTTTCTTTCTCTCTTTCTCTCTTTCTCTCTTTTTTATTATTAAAAATAATATTTTAAAAAAGTCATATTTAAATATTTTCAAATAATCTATTAAATTATTATTTATTCCTATTACTACTGTTTAATATGTTATATATAATAATATATCACATCATTACTATATGTCAATAAACTGCAAGTGCGTAATGTATTAATTAAGTGTAATGTAGTATTTTTGTTACTGGAATATTGGACTCAAAAGGCCTAATACATTACTTACAAAAATCCTACAAATCCAAATGCAAATTCTTATCACAAGTCTTTAAAATCCTAGGAGCTGTTGGGACATAAATCACTGTATTTTTAGTTCAAAATGAATTTGTTAGATATTTGTATGAGTGACTAAAGATTACTATTACCTTATTGCAGTGAATGCATAGTTTAGTCATTTCCTGATGAATTTAGAGATCTTTTTGTTGTTGCACTAGATTTCTTTCTCCAGAAAATTATATGACAATAATATCTATATAATATATGCCAGTAAGATCTATATGACTAGAAAATCCTATACTACATTATATCAAACCTCTTGAGATACAATCCACAAATCTGGAAGCATTATTGATTGAGTTACACTTGTAACTGATCTTGAAGACCTACAGACAACTTTCGCTGTTGTCTCTAGATGGGAATTAAATTATGATAGTGATGGTCCTGGAACTGGAACTGCAAATGAAGGTTTGGCTTTTCCTTCTACTTTCCAGTTGTTGATTCAATTGCATACATTTTTATTGGATAAAGGATTTCTTCTTATTTATTTATTTATCACTTTAAAGGTCAGCAAACAAACAAGCAAACAAACCACACAAAACCCACAAAGGAATAATATACTGGTGCAGAATTTATGCTAGTAAAAAGAGGCAGTAATCTGAATCAGAGATGGACACACTTTTAAAGTACCCAATTCTGAAATTAACAGAAATACTCCAAGTGCTTCAAGATCCTTTGAAGGCTCCTACTCCTACTTTTTTATTTTCTTTTTCTGGAAAACTTTTTTTTTTTTTTTTTTTTTTCCTCCACAGGCATCTTCTTGGCAGTCTGACATTTGTAGCACACAGGGACAGCAGACTTCTAGGCAGCATATATACAGTATTGGCAAAACTCAATTTGTCCATAGCTTAAAAAGAAAGTAGCAACTTTCAATTAATAGATTTTGTTTAGTTTTCTATTGTTTTGTTTCTATTATTTAGTTGCTAGAGTGCAGCTAATATTGATCTTCCGTTGTTCAAATCTCTCTCTCTCTCTCTCTCTCTCTCTCTCTCTCTCTTTAAATAAAGTTTACTTCTTTCTTAACTTTAGACTACATGAACATTTTTAAGGGAAGTTATGTAGGATCTAAGTTTTATGCTCATTCTGATCTCCTTGAAACCTAAGTTTCAGATCTACCAACTGGATCAATCAAATGGATAACAACACAGTGCTATAAAGAGATAACTATGATTTTTATTTTTTTTTAGTATGAGTTTATTTACTAATTTATGAAACATGCCTACCAGAGGAAGTCAGCCACAAAGTCACAAAGAGTTACATGGTGCTTCAATGAATTCAAAAGATACTTGTGAAAATTAAACATATTTTTTCTCTTCACAATGCAATCTGTAATAACTGAAGGAATTAGTGAATACAGCATTTCTGAAACGGCAATACTAGAGATTTAAAAGAGAAAAAAATAGAAGAATGTTGAGTCCTATTGCCAGCAGAACTGTTTTTATGTCCAGGTTGTGCTTGCTTATGGCTCTCATTGACTTCATTTGAATACAGCGCTGACAGGCTGATTTTAATGCAGGTGTAAAACTGCCAGGATTTTTCTTTCCCTAGATTAGAATTTCTTTTCTGAAGTTTCTAGCCAATAAAATAAATAGATAGATAGATAGATAGATAGATAGATAGATAGATAGATAAAAGAATAAATAAATGAATGGTGGAGACCATCTGCCACTCAGAAAACTTTGAGTTCATCAACATTGACAGGAGTTATGGTGGACTATTACGAAAGCCTTTGCAAAGTGTAATTAAAAGGATGTGCATGAAACTCTTTAGCAATGGAGACCCTATCAGGAAATGTTGCTTTTGACATTATTTGGAATACCATACAAGTGTGCAGAATGAAATTTCTTAATTTATTCACTTTATAAAAATTTTCATTTAGGTCTTTTATTTTTTCTTAATAAACACCACCAGCAGAAATATAACAAGAGTTCTTATCCTTGTCTTCTCCTCCTTTCTCAAATACCGACAAACCAAAATATACAAATGAAGGACACTGACAATTCAGGAAAAAAAAAATCACTTTACTTGGGAAAATACCCTTTTAAAATTTTCATATTATTTCATAAATATTAAATGTGAGGTTTATCTTTTGCTCCTCAAAATATATATGTAATTATTTCCAGACAATTATTATCGTTACTATTATTATTATTAAACAGTGAAATAAAAAGTCATAAGTTTTCATTCCAAATTATAACACTGTAAGTTTTTTGTTTGTTTGTTTGTTTATCTAATAATCTGTAATTTAATTACTTTTGGAGTGGTTCTGCATTGTTAGCAATTTTTAGCAGTGTAGAAAATCACCATGAATTGTTCAACTCAAATAAAAATACAATCTAGAAATTTTAAAGTAATTTATATTTATACTTGTGTTCAGATTAGACCAAAGAAGAATGGATAGGGATTTATATTCCCTACCTTGACAAATATGCACTTATAATTTTTATTTTCCCCGGCAAAGGAATAACAGTTTCTTTTTGAAGAAAAAGTAACACACAAAATCAAACATTGTGTTGTTAGCCTTACTAATGCCTTTATTAGTTTAATAATTTTCCTTTCTGGATTATAAAAATTTGTATAAAGTACTGCACCACCTGGTCCTGTTGCCTTTGATATAAAGAACACATAATATGTTAACCAGAAAGAAATTTAGAATCTATATCATGTTAGAGATGTATTGATATCAACAAATGCATAGTAAATAAGGGAAGAGTTAAAGATAAAACAAATTTTAAAATAAAATAAAATAATAAAAATTTAAATTAAATTAAATTAAAGCAGTATCCTGCCTGTTCTCCTTGGAAGGAATAAATCATATGAAAAGCTGGGGCAAATGTTCTTCTAGCAGCAACATCTAGCTATTTTACTTGTTTCAGAGGGTAGGGCTGGCATACTCCAGATTGCCCCTAGGGCTGTTATATGTAAACAAGTTTACAGGCTGGTTTATGCTTTTAAATGCTAAAGGCATGATTCAGATCTTTTTTATTTTTTTATTTTTTTTCCTTGGTAGAGCTCCACTATTTACAATGGAATAACTACTCATCTTCTACTGTGCACTAGAAAAAAGGTTTTTTTATTTTTTATTTTTATGGAGAATGTATTTAAAACTTAGCTTTACAATATATTTGAATGTTTTACATGTCTTATATTAACCCTTTAACGTTTTCTCCCGTTCATATCAATTAAAAAGAGTTTTCAAATATGTTCTGTTTCTTATTCACATCACTTTTCAACTATTTATTTTGGAAAAGGTATTGGGAACAATAAAAAGCTTTTCGTTTTAAATGGATTTTTTTGTTTGTTTGTTTGCAGTGGATTATTACCTCATTTTGAGGTAGTGGTAGATGCAAGATGGAAGCTTGCATCTATTCATCGGTGTCAGTACATACAGTTTTCTGACTCTTATTGTGCTTTGTATTAACATTGGCATTTACTTAAATTCAGTGTTCCTTTAAAACGAGATGCAAGCTGTATATTTAAAGACTGTTTCCCGATGAAGAATGCACTTACTAATTACAGTACTATGAACTTGTATTTTTCTTTATCATCAGACTAATGTTGTTTTTAAGGATATGTACACTCAACATTCATATCCATAGAGAAGCCACATACTCATCTGGTTCAGAGCCAGCAAATCGTTAAGTTGATCTACTTCAATCCAAGCCTACTGTACATCACATTTAGCTGGTAGACACTTTCATGTAACTCAAATTAACAGTATTTGCATACAAAGACAAGGTGTCTGCAATTAACTGCCAACCTATCTGACTTGGTTTCATGCTTTTACTTTGATATTCAGACCAGTGTTATAGAGCTAAGTAGATATTTCACACCAAAGGTCCTAAGTAGTAGAGCATATTTTTGTCTAATTTTAACTGTATTTTATCAATTTTATATCTTATTTACACTGTGATTATTGCTCCTCATACCTGTGGCCTGTGAATAATAACTAGGGTGTGTAGGCTACCTGTTTCCATTAACACATTATTTCCCTTCACTTCAAGGTTGAAGATAGGAAAATAAATATATATTCTTGTTCCTTTCAGGTCTCCAATTCAAACACATAACACATTTATGTGCTGGATCTGTCTGGGATGGAGTTAACTTTCCCTGCAGCAGTCCATACAGTGCTGTGCTCTGCACTTTCAGCTAGAACAGCATGGATATCACACCAGTGTTGTGTCTATTGCTGCACAATAGTGGCACCACATCAGGACTCCCTCCAATCCCCCAAGAGCCAGCAGGCTTGGGGTGGGCAAGAGATGGGGAAGGGACATCACTAGGGCAGCTGACCTAAACAGAGCAAAGGAATATTCCATGTCATATGATGTCACGCTCAGCAATTAAAGGTGAATCGAGTCAATATGCAGAAGTGAAAGCCATCCAGCTGGCCCTAAAAATGGCCAAAATAGAAAAACAGCCGTTACTCTCTATTCCGACTTATGGATGGTGGCAAATGCCCTGTGGGGGTAGCTGCAGCAATGGAAAAAGAGCAACTGGGATCACACAGGTAAACCTATATGGGCTCCTACACTGTGGCAAGATATTACTTCCAAGGTAGAAAACCTGGTTGTAAAGGTACTTCACATGCCTGAGAGTCACACCATCAAAGAACATCAGAATAACAAATACTTCCCTAGTCTGGGGAAGAAAAGGTGAGCTGTTTGTAGCTTGATGGGCCCATGAATGTGGTGGTTTTACCGTGCTGGGCAGCTAAACCCCACAACCGCTCTCTCACTCCCCCTCCTTTAGATAAGGAGGGGGAGAAGTAAAGCAAAGAACAACTCACGGGTTGAGATAAGGATAATTTAATTAAAGGGAAATAATTATAATAATTAAATAAAGACTACCATGAACTAAACAATTTAACTAAGGGGAAATAAAAGGGAAAGGGGAAAAAGGGAGGAAAACAAACAAACAAAATAAATGAAAGCTATATGGAAGTGCAGAGGAAAGAAATTACTCTCTACTTCCCACAAATGAGCGATGATTGACCACGTCCTTGAAGCAAGGCCTCAACGCACGCAGCCGGTGTTCGAGAGGAGGACCGACGTCTTCTCAACGAGAGCCCACCCCTCCCCTCTTCTTCCTGTTTCCACCTTTTATTGCTGAGTGTGACACCACATGGTATGGAATATCCCTTTGATTGGTTTAGGTCAGCTGCCCTAGTGATGTTTCTCTCCTCACTTTTTTGCCCACCCCCTAGGAGGGTTAGAGAAAGGCCCAATGCTGTGCCACTGCTGCTCAGCAGTAGACACAACACTGGTGTGATAACACTGCTGTTCCAGCTACAAGTATAGAGTACGGCACTGAATGGGCTGCTGCCGGGAAAGTTAACATTCCAGCCAGACCCAGTACAACTTCCACCCCTTATTCCATAACATTTGTGTCACACTCAGATCCCCATACTTTAGCATACAAGCATTCTCATCATTATCCCTTGTCCTTTAACAGGACAAGGATTTAACAGGACAGGATTAATAGGCAGATGTATCTTTTCATTCCATAGGTCTTTCTTGGAAAATGTTCATAAGAACTGTTGATGATTAGGTCTTCATCTGCCAAAGTGGCCACTCAAGGCAGGTGGAGTTGGATGTCTGGACACCAGCACCAGCTTAGCTCAAGTCCTTGTTGCACTGCCCGGCTCCTTGCAAAGTTGACCTGTCGTTGATCCTACAGCATCTTCCTACAACATACAACTTAGATTATAGATTAGTTTTCTCTCAATGTCAAATCTCCTTGAGGCACACACTTGATATCCCCATTCTTTTGCATGACCCACCAGGTATACCCTGGCCCTTGGGCGAAGACAATCCCACGAGTGGGTTTGCCTTTTCCCGAGGCAGGAGCAACCCACACTGCCTTCCCCATCCACCTTCCTATATGCACTACGGGAACCTTAGCTCCTTTCACAGTGTGTAGGGGTTTTGTTTCAGCAGGACCAGCACGGCTGTCAGACCCCCTATTGTTAACTAGCCAAGTGGCTTCTGGTAGATTTGTGTCCCATTGTTTCCACGTCCCAGCACCTAATGCTCGTAACATAGTCTTTAACAGTCCATTGTACCTCTCAACCTTCCCAGAGGCTTGTGGGTGGTAAGGGATGTGGTACACCCACTCAATACCATGCCTCTTTGCCCAGGAGGTAACAAGATTGTTTCGGAAATGACTCCCATTGTCAGACTCAATTCTCTCTGGTGTACCATGACGCCACAATACTTGTCTTTCCAGGCCCAAGATAGTGTTTCGGGCTGTGGCATGGTTTACAGGGTATGTTTCCAGCCACCCAGTAGTTGCTTCTACCATGGTGAGTATGTACCGTTTGCCTTGGCGAGTTTTTGGGAGTGGTCCGATATAGTCAATTTGCCAGGCCTCACCATATTGAAACCCTAACCATCTCCCCCTGTTCCAGGGAGATTTTACCTTCATGGCTTTCTTGATTGCAGCACAGGTCTCACACTCATGGGTAACCTGTGTGATGGCCTCAATGGTCAAGTCCACCCCTCGATCACGAGCCCATCTGTAAGTGGCATCCCTCCCCAGATGTCCTGATGTTTCATGGGCCCATCGAGCTACAAACAGCTCACCCTTACGTTCCCAGTCTAGGTCCACCTGAGCCACTTCAATTTTCGAAGCTCGATCCACTTCTTTGTTGTTCTGATGTTCTTCAGTAGTGCGACTCTTGGGCATGTGGGCATCTACATGACGTACTTTAACATCCAGGTTTTCTACCCGGGCAGCAATATCTTGCCACAGGGTAGCAGCCCAGATAGGCTTACCTCTGCGCTGCCAGTTGCTCTCTTTCCATTGCTGCAGCCACCCCCACAGAGCATTTGCCACCATCCATGAGTCAGTATAAAGATACAATACTGGCCAATTTTCTCTTTCGGCGATATCTAGGGCTAGTTGTATGGCTTTTACTTCTGCATACTGACTCGACTCACCTTCCCCTTCCATGGCTTCCACAACTCGTCGTATGGGATTCCACACAGCAGCTTTCCATTTCCGATGGCTCCCTATCACACGGCAGGATCCATCAGTAAACAACGCATACTGCTTTCTGTCTTCTGGCAACTCATTGTATGGTGGTGCCTCTTCAGCACGGGTTACCTCTTCTGTTGGCACTCCGAAATCTCTGCCTTCCGGCCAGTCCATAATCTCTTCCAGGATTCCTGGGCGATTGGGTTTTCCCATTCGAGCCCGCTGTGTAATTAACGCTATCCACTTACTCCATGTAGCATCAGTTGCATGGTGTGTAGTGGGAATTTTCTCTTTGAACATCCAATGTAACACAGGTAGCCGCGGTGCCAAGAGGAGCTGTGCCTCTGTACCCACAACTTCTGAAGCAGCTCGAACACCCTCATATGCTGTGAGTATTTCCTTTTCAGTTGGGGTGTAATTGGCTTCTGATCCTCGATAGCCCCGACTCCAGAAGCCCAGAGGTCGACCTCGAGTTTCTTCTGAGGTTTTCTGCCAAAGGCTCCAGGTGAGCCCATGCTCCCCAGCTGCAGTGTACAGTATATTTTGCACAGCTGGTCCAGTACGGACAGGCCCAAGGGCTACTGCACGAGCTATTTCTTGTTTGATTTGTTCAAATGCCTGTTGTTGCTCAGGGCCCCACTCAAAATAGTTTCTCTTTCGAGTCACTCGATATAGAGGACTCACAAGCTGACTATAGCCTGGCACATGCATTCTCCAGAATCCCACGAGGCCTAGGAAAGCTTGCGTTTCCTTTTTGCTAGTTGGCGGAGACATTGCTGTTATTTTATTGATCACATCCATTGGAATATGGCGACGTCCATCCTGCCATTTTACCCCCAAGAACTGGATTTCCTGTGTAGGCCCCTTGACCTTGCTCTTTTTAATGGCAAAACCAGCTTTCAGGAGAATTTGGATTATTTTCTTCCCTTTCTCAAAAACTTCTTCTGCTGTGTTGCCCCACACGAGGATGTCGTCAATGTACTGAAGATGCTCAGGAGCTCCCCCTTGCTCCAGTGCAGACTGGATCAGTCCATGGCAAATGGTAGGGCTGTGTTTCCACCCCTGGGGCAGCCGATTCCAGGTGTATTGGATGCCCCTCCAAGTGAAAGCAAACTGCGGCCTGCATGCTGCTGCTAAAGGGATGGAGAAAAATGCATTAGCAATATCAATTGTGGCATACCACTTGGCTGCCTTTGACTCTAGTTCGTACTGAAGTTCTAGCATGTCTGGCACTGCAGCACTCAGTGGTGGCGTGACTTCATTCAGGCCTCGATAGTCCACTGTTAGCCTCCACTCGCCATTAGACTTTCGTACTGGCCATATAGGACTATTAAAGGGTGAGCGAGTCTTGCTGATTACTCCCTGACTCTCCAGTCGGTGAACCAACTCATGGATGGGAATCAGGGAGTCTCGGTTGGTGCGATATTGCTGTCGGTGCACCGTTGTGGTAGCCATTGGTACCTGTTGTTCTTCAACCTTCAGCAATCCTACAACAGAAGGGTCTTCTGAAAGGCCAGGCAGGGTAGACAGCTGCCTAATCTTCTCTGTGCTCAAAGCAGCTATGCCAAAAGCCCACCGGTATCCTTTTGGATCCTTGAAGTACCCTCTCTTGAGATAGTCTATGCCAAGGATGCACGGAGCCTCTGGGCCAGTCACAATGGGATGCTTTTGCCACTCATTCCCAGTTAGACTCACTTCAGCTTCCAGTACAGATAGTTGTTGGGATCCCCCTGTCACTCCAGAGATACAGGTGAGTTCTGTCCCTTGGTAGCCTGATGGCATTATGGTACATTGTGCGCCAGTGTCCACTAAAGCTTTGTATTCCTGTGGTTCTGATGTTCCAGGCCATCGGATCCACACAGTCCAATAAATCCGGTTATCCCTCTCCTCTACCTGGCCAGAGGCAGGGCCCCTCTAGTCCTGGCTGGAGTGTCTGCCACTTAATTCTTGCAAATGCACAAATTCTGGCAAATGAGAGGTAGAGGTCCCTTCATCGTGGTCAAGAATAACATCATCTCTTCTACTGCCTCTGGGGTACTGCCCAATAGAAACTGGAGCAGCATTTCTCTTAGGAGCCCCTCTTCTTGCTGCTGTATTTCCTTTCAGTTCACGTACTCGAGCAGCTAGGGTTGAAGTAGGTACACCATCCCATTTCCTCATATCTTCCCCATGGTCACGCAGATAAAACCACAAGGTGCCACGTGGTGTACGTCTTGGGTACTCTCTCTCTTGAGCAGGCGAATGCTGATTCTTAGTGGCTGAAGTATCACTCTGTCTAGATGAGGGGGAATATACTTTCTCCACAAGCTTGTCAAGTCCTTTAGACAATTTCTCCACAGCTGAGACACAGGACTGTAGCGGAGCAGAGAGATTGTCTTCATATTTTTGAAGTTGGCAGGAGACATCATACATTGTTGGTCCCATCCCCTCGTCCCAGCGAATTGCTGCCAGGGTACTGGCATGTGCTGCTGGTGCACTCCGCACAAATTTACGCCACATGGATGTTGTGCACTGGACTTCATCGGGGTCTTGAGGTGTCTGAGCATTGTCCAAATCACTATAAATCATCTCCCGCACAGCTAATTCCCGCAGATGTTGGAGACCTTTATCCACAGTGGTCCACTTGCCTATGTGATATACAATATCTTCCTTATGGGGATATCTTTCTTTGATAGCTGCCAGGAGTCGTCTCCAGAGGCTGAGGGCCTGTGCTCCTCTCCCGATTACTTTGTCGATTACCCTTTCTCTAGAGAGGGATCCCAGCTGCTTGGCTTCATTGCCTTCTAATTGTAGGCTACTGGCCCCAGCATCCCAGCATCGGAGCAGCCAAGTGAGGATGTGTTCACCTGGGCGTCGACCATAATCCTTTCGTATTTCTCGCATCTCACTCAGGGATAAGGATCGAGTGATTTCTGATTCCTTTATGATTTCCGTCTCGTCTTCCTGCTGTTTTTGTGATGGCTCTGCTTTAGAGGTGCCTGCCAATTCCCCTTCTCCCTCCTTCTTAGGAGAGCCTTCTTCCCTTACTAAACGAGCTGACCTCCGTTTCCATTGTTTTGACTTGACTATGGGGGCGACTGATACCATAGTTGGTTGGTCCTCTGGGTCAGCCACAGCATGTGTTACTTGGTCATCAGATTCAGAGACTTCCTCCCTCTCTTCAAGTTGCTGGATGATGTTAAACAATGTTTGATAGGAATAAACCAGGACCCAGCACAATGCTGCAAGCTGTTGTTCTCCGGCATTATCAGGATCAGGACATACAACTCTCAAACATTCTACCAAGTTTTTAGGATTTAGCACTTGCTCAGGGGTGAAGTTCAAAACTATTGGAGGAGACACTCGTGACAGGTATCTGCTAACATCATCCCACACACCGTGCCACTCACCACGAGACTGTTTCGGGACAGATTCCCAAATAAGTTTTCTAAACAATCAACTAATCTTAGAGAGAAAATGAAACCTGTTATTCAGAATTAGAAATAGCAATACATGGGTTACAGATGGATCTTCAAAATACTCCCAAACTGTTGTAATTAGCCCACTGTGAAAGAAGGGAAAGGTACCATTCCTGATATTATTAATAAACTGGTGTCCAGATGAGAAAAGGAAGGCAGTGTAGTTCTGAATATTCTCTGAAAGATAGTTTCCATGGGACCCAAATGATAACAGCGCAGAGCCTGAATTCCAGAGTAAAACCAAGGTTAGTGCTTGGCAGCACAACGAATTAAAAAAAGTGAACACAGATTGTAGCACTTGGTCGGATCGGATATATAGGAGAAAGGAGAATATGACACGAATTGCATGACATATGAACAAAGCCATTATTATTAACAGGGCAAGGAACATGGTTACTAGCAAGCAAGTGTGTTAGTTGTATGCGTTTAATCAATTCTATTGTTATCTCAACCCTTCGAGCCCCACGTTGGGCGCCAAAAAGGACTGTGGTGGTTTTACCGTGCTGGGCAGCTAAACCCCACAACCGCTCTCTCACTCCCCCTCCTTTAGATAAGGAGGGGGAGAAGTAAAGCAAAGAACAACTCACGGGTTGAGATAAGGATAATTTAATTAAAGGGAAATAATTATAATAATTAAATAAAGACTACCATGAACTAAACAATTTAACTAAGGGGAAATAAAAGGGAAAGGGGAAAAAGGGAGGAAAACAAACAAACAAAATAAATGAAAGCTATATGGAAGTGCAGAGGAAAGAAATTACTCTCTACTTCCCACAAATGAGCGATGATTGACCACGTCCTTGAAGCAAGGCCTCAACGCACGCAGCCGGTGTTCGAGAGGAGGACCGACGTCTTCTCAACGAGAGCCCACCCCTCCCCTCTTCTTCCTGTTTCCACCTTTTATTGCTGAGTGTGACACCACATGGTATGGAATATCCCTTTGATTGGTTTAGGTCAGCTGCCCTAGTGATGTTTCTCTCCTCACTTTTTTGCCCACCCCCTAGGAGGGTTAGAGAAAGGCCCAATGCTGTGCCACTGCTGCTCAGCAGTAGACACAACACTGGTGTGATAACACTGCTGTTCCAGCTACAAGTATAGAGTACGGCACTGAATGGGCTGCTGCCGGGAAAGTTAACATTCCAGCCAGACCCAGTACAATGAAACATCAGGACATCTGGGGAGGGACACAACATATAGATGGGCTTATGATTGAGGGGTGGACCTGGTCATTGAGGCCAGCACACAGGTCACCCATGAGTGAGAAACCTGTGCTGCAATCAAGTGAGCCATGAGGGTCAAGTCTCCCTGAATAGGGGAAGGTGGCTTGAATTCCAATAAGGTGAGGCCTGGCAGATTGACCACATCAGACCACTCCTGCAAACCCTCCAAAGCAAACAGTACTTACTCACCGTGGTAGAGGTAACTGCCCGAAACACTATCTTGGGCCTGGAAAGGCAAGTGCTGTGGCATCATGGTACACCAGAGAGAATTGAGTCTGACAATGGGAGTGTGGTGGTTTTACTGTGCTGGGCAGCTAAACCCCACAACCGCTCTCTCACTCCCCCTCCTTTAGATGAGGAGGGGGAGAAGTAAAGCAAAGAACAACTCACGGGTTGAGATAAGGATAATTTAATTAAAGGGAAATAATAATAACAATTAAATAAAGACTACCATGAACTAAACAATTTAACTAAGGGGAAATAAAAATGGAAAGGGGAAAAGGGAGGGGAAAAGGGAAAATAAAAAGAAGGGAGGAAAACAAACAAACAAAATAAATGAAGGCTATATGGAAGTGCAGAGGAAAGAAATTACTCTCTACTTCCCACAAATGAGCGATGATTGACCACGTCCTTGAAGCAAGGCCTCAACGCACGCAGCCGGTGTTCGAGAGGAGGACCGACGTTTTCCCAACAAGAGCCCACCCCTCCCCTCTTCTTCCTGTTTCCACCTTTTATTGCTCAGTGTGACATCACATGGTATGGAATATCCCTTTGGTTGGTTTAGGTCAGCTGCCCTAGTGATGTTTCTCTTCTCACTTTTTGCCCACCCCCTAGGAGGGTTAGAGAAAGGCCCAATGCTGTGCCACTGCTGCTCAGCAGTAGACACAACACTGGTGTGATAACACTGCTGTTCCAGCTACAAGTGCAGAGTACAGCACTGTATGGGCTGCTGCCGGGAAAGTTAACATTCCAGCCAGACCCAGTACAGGGAGTCACTTCCAAAACAATCTTGTCACCTCCTGGGCCAAGAGGCATGGCATTGAATGGGTGTATTACATCTGCTATCACCCACAAGCCTCTGGGAAGGTTGAGAAGTACAATGGACTGCTAAAGACCATGTTAAGAGCATTGGGTTCTGGGACATGGAAACACTGGGACATAAATCTACCAGAAGCCACTTGGCTAGTTAACACGAGAGGGTCCAACAGAGGGGTGGCTTCTGTGAGAAGAATCCAGAAGCTGCCCCATATTAGATAAGGGCCCCACCAGTGGCTAGAGATGAACCTCTGTGAGAGCAGATTTAAGAAAGGGAAAGGGAAAGGAAAACAACAACAACACTGCCAATCAACAGCAGCTGGGAAAGAGCGAAGTTTGAGAAACAGCCTTGTACACACCAAGGTCAGTGAAGAAGGAGGGAAGAGGAGGTGCTCAGGGCACTGGAGCAGCAGTTCCCCTGTGGCCTGTGGTGAGGACCCTGGTGAAGGAGGCTGTCTCCCTGAAGCCCATGGAGCACCATGGTGGAGCAGAACTTCATGCTGCAGCCCATAGAGGAGACCACAGTGGAGGAGGTGGACCTGCACTGAAGGAGGCTGTGGCCTGTGGAGATCCCATGCTGGAGCAGATTCCAGGCCAGGCCTGTAGCCCATGGAGAGGAACCCACACAGGAGCAGGTGACATGGCAGGAGCTGCCACCTGTGGGGGATACAGGTTGGAGCAGATTGCTCCTGATGGATGGACCCCATGGTACAGACCCATATGTGGAACAGTTCTTGAAGAGCTGCTGCCTGTAGTAAGCCCATGCAGGATAAGTTAGGGAAGGACTCTTTAATATCTTTATCGATGATCTGGATGAGGGGATTGAGTGCACCCTCAGTAAGTTCTCAGATGACACCAAGTTAGGTGCATGTGTCGATCTGATCGAGGGTATGTAAGCTATGCAGGAGGATATGGATAGGCTGGACTGATGGGCTGAGGTCAACCTCATGAAGTTCAATAAGGCCAAGTGCTGGGTCCTGCACCTGGGGCACAATAACCCCAAGCGGAGCTACAGGCTGGGAGAGGAATAGTTGGAAAGCTGCCTGGCGCAGAAGGACCTAATAGTATTGGTTGATAGTTGGTTGAATGTGAGCCAGCAGTGTGCTCAGGTGGCCAAGAAGGCCAACAGCATCCTGGCTTGTAGAAGAAGCAGTGTGGCCAGCAGGGCTAGGGAAACGATTGTCCCCCCGTACTTGGCTCTGGTGAGGCTGCACCTCAAGTACTGTGTTCAGTTTTGGTCCCCTCACTACAAGAAGGACATCAAGGTGCTCAAGCATGTCCAGAGAAGGGCGGCTAAGCTGGTGAGGGGTCTGGAGAACAAGTCCTACAAGGAGTGGCTGAGGGAGCTGGGGTTGTTCAGCCTGGAGAAGAGGAGTCTCAGGGGCGACCTTATTGCTTTCTGTAAGTGCATTAAAGGAGGCTGTAGTGAAATGGGGGTTGGTCTATTCTCCCATATGCCTGGTGACAGGACAAGGGGGAATGGGCTAAAGTTGCGCCAGGGGTGTTTTAGGTTGGATATTAGGAAGAACTTCTTTACTGAAAGGGTTGTTAGGCATTGGAAAAGGCTGCCCAGGGAAATGGTTCAATCACCATCTCTGGAGGTCTTTAAAAGTCATTTAGATGTTGAACTTATTGATACAGTTTAGTGGAGGACTTGTTAGTGTTAGGTAAGAGGTTGTGCTCGATGATCTTGAAGTCTCTTCCAACCTAGACAATTCTGTGATTCTGTGACTGCATCCCGTAGGAGGGACCCTACATTGGAGCATGTGAAGACTGAGAAGGAGTGGCAGAGATGAAGTGTTATAGACTGACCGCAATCCCCATTCCACCATTACCCGTTCAGAGGGCGGGGGAGAAGGAGGAGGTGGAAGAGGGTGGGTGGGAGAAATGTGGTTTTGGTTTCTTTCCTTTGTTTCTCACTTCACTAGCTTATTAATAATAGGCAATAAATTTTATGATCTCCCTACTCTGAGCCTGTTTTGCACGTCATGATAATTACTGAGTAATTTCCCTGTCCTTATCTCAACCCTTGACCCCTTTTCATCATATTTTTCCCACCTTTCCCTTTGAGGAATGGGAGTGAGAGAGCAGCTGTGGTGTAGCTTGGCCACCCACCCAAGTAAGACCACCACAATTTGGAAAGCCGAGAAATATCAATGTATGCCTTTATTGTTATCCACCATCTTCTGCTTTTCTTGTTGACCTTATTTATAGTGTCAGTTAATTATATTTTTAGTACTTTCCCCTATTAACAATTACATGATAAACTATTTCCTTGTATCTGCAAATCAGGTTATGGTCTGCTTTGATTGATTAAGCCAAAGATATTATTTCCACATTAATACTTCCTGTGAAAAATGCAGTGACAACCACTCAGGTACAACATCTTTCTGTTGTGTTTCAGTGCAAGAACATTTCTCACTTAAATTTCAATTTTCAAGTCCTCCTGACCTTCAAGATACCCATACAGTCCACAAGCCTCCCCACATATATTTTGAAGGGGTAATAACAATGTCAACATTTTTTATCTTACTGGACTAATTTGTCTACTGGGCAAACTCTGCTAGTCACCATGTTATTTTTGCAGGGATGAGTACCTGAAACTCCAGAGGTCTTTAATTATGTCTGTTGTTGTTGTTATTTTATAATGCAGTATGTTCTCCCGTCTGTTATTTTGTAAAAGAAGGTTTACCACTTAGTTCTTGCATGCCTCACCAACACTAATTTCCCTGTTAACCAGATTTCTTTTTCTCAACACTCTGCCACTGAGATTCTATATAAATGAACATGCTTTGAACCATAAATAACATTCAGTAGAGTTTCATAATAGATTTATACATTTAGCATAGTCTATACATGTAAATTAACCATTTTGTTTCTTTTCTCTTGGGGAATTAATTAAGTGTATATATACATATGTGAAATAAGTATTGATGCTGAACTAGTCAACTGTTCTTGACTTCAGTTTTAACCAAAGGAATCTCTTCTGCTGTTCATACTCCCCATCCAGGAGAATTCAATTAGGCTCAGGTAGTACAGCTGATTTCTGAAGCCCAAACTCCAATTTAAGAACTACTGCCAAATAACCATAATAATCAAAGCCACTTAAAACAGCAATCTGCAAGCCAGCATGGTGGCTCTGAAGATTATTACTCCAGTCTGTTAGACAATCTGTTTATGAGGACTTTGGTTTAAGCCCTGGCATCATTCATTTGTCTGCACTTTGCTCTTGATTCTGAGCCATGAGTTCCTGACTGCTACTCCAAAGAGGAAGGAGAAAGAGATTAAAAGAGAGTTTAATAAATATTTTAATAGAACTAGAGAGAGATATATACTTTTCATGAATATAGCGTAAGGGGGGAAAGAAAAAAAAAAAAGAGAGAGAATTTAAAGGGTGAGAGAAATTCTTACCTTGCTGAAAAACATTGCCATTCTTTAATTTATGTTTGGTTGGTTGGTTTGGTGGTGTTTTTTGTTTGTTTGTTTGATTGATTGATTGTTTTGTGTGTGTGTGTGTTTTCCCAAGGGGGTAATAAATATTGTTTATCTTACGCTTGGGACCAGACGTAGGAGGCTTTTTTTCAAATGATGTTTTGTCAGAAACTGTAGCTGGGAAGAAAAAAAAAAAAAAAAAGATGGAAACCAAATGTTTTTTTTTATTTACACCTCCAGGTCAAGATGCCCCTTTCATATGTCCCTCAACAAGTAAGAGTAATTTCTTTGTTGAAGGTGATGCTTTGAATGAACTAAGTTTTACAGTGTTACAAAACACCTGCTGTTAAAGGTTGCTAAACAGAAGCTGTTTAGCAAGTGGAAGGAGTACCGTGAAAGTTATTTATTCTATATGTGGTTAGTATATATATATATGTATATATATATATGTCAGTATAGGTATGGTATACACACCATATGTATGCATACATACAGACATTTTATGTAAATATGCACATATACACGTATGTATATCACACATATATACAGAAATATTTAACTTTACCACAAAATTAGCTGTGTAGAACATGTGACCATCAATGCTGAGATCTTGCACAAGTGCTGAACTCTTAACCTTAGAATTTGGACTGTAAATTAAAGTTTTTCCCTTGCTTTTTTTTTTTCCCCTTCTGGCATTTAGTATGCTTCATCAGAAGAACTAGAAGAATTGTCATCCTTGTGCAAGTCTGCCATTATTTGCTTTCTTTGCTTTTTGAATGCCCTGTGTCAAATGAAGCACAAGAAAAAAAGATAGTGTAACTTGTAGAAAACAGGAAATAATGAGGTAAACCAAGTCAAACCTTATAAAAAGTAAGTGAATAGTCTAATCTCCAAGTGTTGTGGAAAATTGGCTTTGATATCCTAGCTATTCATCTGAATTGAAATCTGTATTTCAAGTCAGTCATTGTTGCAGTCATTGTTGCAGTTACAACATTGAGTTAAGTTTGTTCTTTGGAAAGAGTTTTCTTGAGAAATAGCCTTAGTAATAAAGTAATGCCAATTTCAAATTCTTGTCTAAATGTACGATGCTCATAGTAGGCAACATCAGGGTGTTCAAGATGTATCCCTGTCAGGTACATTTGACAGATGGAGGTTTCTTAGACTTCCAGGACCAATCTGTACAGTGGATAAATCTATCATCCTTTTGTATCATAAAACACAGGGTACCCAAAGGATTTCCATCTGATCTTCATCTTTTAGTATTCACACTCAGAGCTTTCCGGAAGGCAGCAATTTAAAGAGGAAATGAATTTGATTTCAAGAGTCGTGCTGCACTTGCACAGCACTGAAGATGCAGCAGATGGGTCCTCAAAAACTTAATGGCATACTCCTGATCAAAGTGATACTATGATATCCTATCATACAGTCTCTTTCCCTCTCACATAAACACAGACTGTTAACTTAATCTCTCAGTTTGGCCATCTCATCACTACAGTACCAGAAAATTAACTCTTAATTGACTGACATCTTTTTCCTTCCTTGTGAACACTGTGTTCACACAAACAGCTACCAGAATGATTTTCACAGCAACAGTAGCTATGTCTACACCAGTAAATTACAGTATTGTTCTCTGGAAATGAGGCCAACTGGTACAGAATAGCCCATGACAGCACTTTTAGATGACCTTATTTTCCAAAACAAGATGGCTAAATCCAAACTGCCTTGTGTGAGTACTCCTTGGTCTGTATTAAATTCCTAATCTTGCTCGAGAATTGCTTGGTAAAGTGACTGTTTGCCTGGGCCACAAAAATTTAAGAGGACCAGTATGGAATCCAATGGAAAACAGCTAAACTTTTCTGGACACATTTTGGAAAAATACAAGTTTTTGCTAGCCTACAAGGAAAGAAAGACATGTAAATGTGGTAAAGTGTCACTGCCATGTTAACTCAAAATCTCTTTTCTTGTAATCCCTCTAATGAAGCTACTAAAAAGTTCCCATATTTCAAAACTGGTGAAAAGTTTTTCAGACCCTTGAGTAACATATGTGCCAATAGCCTGTTTCAGACAGGTGATACTTATGCTGAAACAGGTGACAATTGTACCAAGGACTTTCCAGATTTTCCAAGAATATATCAAGAGGACCACTGGGATACTGTGTCTATACAGACCCTTAAAACCCAGCCGGGCCAGTGCTTTGTCTACTCAGAACATATGATGCATGTCAAATTTTCAAACAATGTGGAGTTTCCTACCATCAACGGGTGATGTATTTTGGCTCAAAAGTTACTATACTTAGTCTTGTTTCATTATGAGAAAGTTTCTAAGACCTTTCTGTCTTTCTAGACTTTTAAGGAATTTACAAAACCAAACTTTCATTCTGTTTCTCATGTTCTCTGACAACATTTGGAAGTTGACAAACCTTCTGCAGATCTTAGCTGTATCATGGTATGTCTTGAGTTATGGCTAAAATGAAGACATGAACGTACCTCCTACCTATCAGGTCTTGGAGTTCAGCCCAGATGTAGCTTGCTTCCAGAGTACAAAATACACCTGAGAATTCTTTATTTTTCTTAACCATCTACAAAATGAAAATTCATAACAAATAAGGACTGTGACACTCTCAGATCCAGGTTTCAACCTGTAAGAGACAATTTTGATATAGCTATAGAAACAAGGCAAATCAAAGCCAGTCTCCTCTCCAGTCAGTTGCAACCCAGTACCTCTCCTTTTTAATACCTTTTCCTTAACAGGTACGTTCTGGAAACATGATTGGAAGAGGCCAATTTGCCCTTAAAATTTTAAAATATTCATCTATTAGATAAAATACATAGATATTATAATATCTATAGATACCATGGATATTTAATTACACTATTAAGAAAGCGGAAGAAAATGGAACACTGAGAGGCTGAATATATTGATTAAAAATAAAATAAAACAAAACAACAATCAGAACATAGATCCAGTCACTGTAAAAGATGCATCCCATGCTCTTTAAAATACAATTTATTTTTAATTTGGATTAAACAACAGAAAGCTGGAAAAGTATCAGCGCTGAAAAATCTCAAGATCTTAGGAAGCAGATGTAAGCTAAAAATAAAACTAGTTTGACTGTAGACAGATCCATGGTTTGTGGCACTGCAGTAAACAGGAGGTTGTTGAATTTGCCCTACAGCAACCTCTTCTTAATGGCACTGGATACCTGCCAGTGTCTAATTATCTTTTCAACAATAACTTTAAATTGCTTCTTCCTTCAACCCAATTTCTAGCTCAATGGCTACTTCAAGTGGACTATCCTATCAGAATGACATAAATCTGATAAGACAGTATGCAACAATATTGCTATGGCCTACAGGGCTCCTGAGGCAATAGAAGGAGGCTTTTCTTTATAAAGTGTAAATAATCCATTTCATTATGACTTTACTTGCTTCATTACACAGATATGGGTGTTCTGGCATAGTTTACTTTTTATGTTTCTGTTATTTTCTTAGGCAAAGTAAGTAACAACATTGATACCATAAGGCACATACAAAAGAAGAGAAGATCATTTGCAATGTGTATGTTTATGTGTGTATTTGCCAATAGATAAAGGAGGGAAGTAGTAGTTTAATACTACTTGTATACAGTCATGATATATTACTTATGTTTCAGGTTTATGTATCTGTTTCAAATGTAAAAGCAAGATGACTATCTGTGTTGGTCATCTTCTGTTCAGGTAATGTATGAACACATTATATGTACATATAGTAAGGAATACTATCAGCCTTCAAGAGTTTATAGCTTAAACACTCTTAACAAGTGAAACACAGCTTATTCTGAAAATGTAGTTCAATCCAAAATACTCAATTATGAATTCAAAGTTAGACAAATATTTGATTAAGAAAACACAATCACTTTGCTCACCATGATCAGTTTTATGCACGTGAAAAAGCACTGAAGTCACACAAACTCTTTCAGAATTGAACTAGTATATACTTTAGCAGAACGGTTCTTGTACTCTTTTCACTAACTATAGTGATATTAGTTAACATTGCCCTTTTTTTTTAAAGCTATACAGAATTTGAAGTGGGATCCAGTAACCTGATTTCAAGGACTGGATGACTCTCCCCAGAATTCCGGGTCACAAAACACATAAATAAGGACATTTAATCCTGATTTAACATTGTATTGTTAAATTAGTAGTTGAAAAGTGGGTTTCTCTGGATTGTATATTAACTATGAAGCAAGTATGTCCAGGACAAGCTCTTTTGAATGTGGTGCTTTACTGTGGTTGATAAAACTATGACACATTCAGTTTCTAGAATGCCTGTTTTAAAGTGGAAAATATTATAAATATCTTCTGTTGCTCCATAAGACAGTAGATATTCATTACAAGTGCAAAGACATTACAAATAATATTTTGTATAACATGCTGTTTGGTAAATATATTTCTTTGAGTGGTACAAGTGTAACCATCAAGACAGTGGAGTTGCTCTTTATTGGAGAGACCAACTGGAATGTATCAAGCTCCGCCTAAGGGTGGAGGAAGAACAAGTCAAGAGCATATTAGTAACCATTAAAAGGCAGGATAACATGGCTGACACTGTTGTGTGTGTTTATTACAGGCTACCTGATCAGGAAGAGGAAGTCAATGAGACCTACAGACAGCTGGAAATAGCCTCACAGTCACAGGCACTGGTTTTCATGGGGAGCTACAACAGCCATGGAAAGACAGCACAGTTAGGTACAAACAGTCCAGGAGATTCGTGCAGACCATTGATGATAACTTTCTGACATGAGTGGTGGAGAAGCCAATGAGGAGAGGTATGCTGCTGGACCTTGTACTACCAAATAAAGAAGGACTGGTTGGAGATGTGAAGGTTGGGCCCACCTTAGCTACAGTGACCATAAGATGATGAAGTTCAGGTTTCTACACGGAAGAAACAGGGCAAAAATTATGATGGCAACCCTGGACTTCAGGAGAGCAAACTTTGGCCTCTTCAGGGACCTACTTGGAGGAATACTAGAAGGTAGGGAGTTGCAAGAGAGGTTAATATTCAAGCATAACTTCCTTCAAGTTCAAAATCAATGCTTCCCTATAAGAAAGAAGGAAAGCAAAGGGAGCAGGAGACCTGCTGGATGAGGAAGGAGCTCCTGGTAAAATCCAAAGAGAAAAAGGAAGTTTACAGAAAGTGGAAAAAGGGACAGGCCACTGGGGAGGAATATACCAACACTATTAGAGTATACAGTGAGGTGATGAGGAAGGCTAGGGCCCATTCGAAATTAAATCTGGCAAAGGATGACAAGAACAACAAGATTATTATTTTTTTATTATTTTTTATTTTAATAGCAAATCAATAGCAAAAGGGACTAGGGACTTCTTCTGAATGGGGTGGGTGCCCTGGTGTTGAAGGATACAGAGAAAGCAGAATTACTAAATGTCTTCTTTGCTTCAGTCTTTACTGCTAAGGCCAGCTGTCAGACCCCACAGAAAAGAGAGAAAGTCTGGAGAAAGGAAGGTTTTGCCTTGATCAAGGAGGATCATTTAGACAATTAATGTCCACAGATCCATGGGCCCTGATGGTATGCAGCCATAAATGATGAGGGAGCTGGTGGATGCTATTCCTAGGCTACTCTCCATCATCTTTGAAAGGTCATGGAGAAGAGGAGAGGTGCCTGAGGAGTGGAAGAAAGTCATTGTCACTCCAGTCTTCATAAAGGACAAGAAACTACAGGACAGTCGGCCTCATCTCTGTCCTTGGAAAGATTATGGAGCAGCTCAACCTGGAATCATCTCTAAGCATGTTGAGGAAGAGAAGGTGATCAGGAGTGGTCAGCATGGATTCACCAAGGGGAAATCATGCTTAAACAGTCTGATAGCCTTCTCTGAAGGGATGACTGGCTGAGTAGATGAAGGGAGAGCACTGGACGTTGTCTACCTTGACTTCAGCAGGGCTTTCAACACTGTATTCCACAACATCCCCATAGGCAAGCTCAGAAAGAGCTTGGATTAGATGAGTGGACAGTGAGGTGAGTCAAGAATTGGTTGGATGGCAGAGCACAGAGAACTGTGCTCAGCAGCACAGTCTAGTTGGAGGTCTGTAGCTAGTGGTGCCCCCCAGAGGTCAGTTATGGGTCCATTCTTGTTCAACTTACTCTTCAATGACCTAGATGATGGAGAAGCATGCACCCTCAGAAAGTTTGTGTTTGCACGTAAAACTGTGAGGAGTAGCTCATACACAAGAGGCTGTGCTGCAATTCAGAGGGACCTGGACAGGCTGGAGAGCTGGGCAGAGAGGAACTTCATGAAGGCAAGTGCAGGTCCTTCACCTAGGGAGGAATAATCCCATGCACCAATACAGGTATGGGGTTGACCTGCTGGAAAGCAGCTCTGTGAAGAAGGACTTGAGAGTCCTCATGAGCATCAAGTTAACCATTAACTAGCAACGTGCCCTTGTGGCCAAGCAAGCCAATGGTATCCTGGGGTGCATTAGCAAAAGTGTTGCCAGCAAGTCAAGGGAGGTGATCCTCCCCCTCTACTCAGCACTGGAGAGGCCACACCTGGAGTTTTGTGTCCACTTCTGGGCTTCCTAGTACAAGAGAGATGTGGAGCTCCTTGAGACAATTCAGTGGAGGGCTGTGAAGATAATTATGGGACTCTCTTATCAGTAACGTCTGAGAGAGATGGTCTTGTTCAGTCTGGAGAAGAGAAGACTGAGAGGGGATCTTGCCAATGTGTACACATATCCTAAGGGAAGATGTCAAGAAGATGGGGCCAGGCTTTTTTTCAGCAGTGCCAAACAACAAGATAAGAGGCAAAAGGTACAGACTGAAACACAAGAAGTTCCATCTGAATTTGAGGAAAATGTTTATTGTGAGGGTGACAGAGTTCTGAAACAGGTGGCCCAGAGAGGTTGTGGAATCTCCTTTTTTGAGATATCCAAAATCCACCTGAATACAATCCTGTGCAACATGATGTGGGTGATGCTGCTTGAACAAGGAAGTTGGACTAGATGATCTCCAGAGTTCCCTTCCAAGCTCAACTGCTCTGTGACTTTGACTCGGTAACAGGGTAAGATTACCTAGTAGCTAATACTTAGCCGACTGACACAAGTAGGTACACAGACAAGATGAAGAACTTGGTTAGGCTTTGTCCTTTGTTGAAGGTATATAAGGAACATTATAGAATTATTTTGGGGTTAGCACAGCATGGTTAAGAAGATATTTTACCCCTAAAATATAAAAGCATCACACTTGAAAATATTTTCATGTGAGAGTATCTGCTGTGATAAGGGGAATCAGGGTTTCTAGCACACAAAATCCTAAATTAAGACAGATTGTTGAAAATGTCTGTAGTTCATTAAAAAATAGACAGAATTTGGCGCTATAAACTCTTCCTGTATTTGGATCACTGGCTGCATTATAAGCATATTGTCTGATTAGTAAATTCGGAATAACTACTTACTTACCACAAGGTTGATATCATGAAACAATAAAAAATGAATAAAAAAAGGAACAATGGCATCATAATTAACAGATGCATTAAAAAAAATAAAAAAATAAAAATCTCACAAGAAGGTATTTCCTCCCTGTTAATAGTAATAAAGTAGCTGCAGAAAACAACCCCTCCATGCTAATACTCAGCACCTGTTGTGAAATGGTATTACATACAGCAGGAGCTTATGTTGATGCATTTTGACAACAAAAATCCAATATATTACTGACAGTTCCCACAGTTCAATCCATTTTCACCAGTAAGAACATCCTTTCAATTCACAGAAATGGAAACAGGAACTTTGTGTTGGTCTATCTGGAACTAATTAAGAAATTTCTTCATTACTGTTGTTATTTTCTTTAAATAGAGCTTCTATTAGTTTCTATTAGTGTTTCCAGTCCATCACAGGACAAATGCAAAATGCATTTGCAGGATGCTGTTCAATATGTAGCATCTTGCAAAAAGCTGTAAATGTCAATATGACTCTATTGAAATAATTTATGTTTCTCATTTGTATCATTTGATAAAGAAAAAACTATTATATGCAGAGATAATAATTAGCGCTAGTTGGGCTTTATATACTCACCTCCAATCATGTGTTGGGCTAAATCTCATTATGAATTCCTATGCATAAAGGAAGATTATGTTTTGTGTTCCTTCCTTTTGAATGACCAATAAATGAAAAGAAAAGCAAAGGAATGAGGCACAGTTTTGTGTCCTTCTTTTTTCCTCATATTTTGAATTAGTAACCTTGCCATAAATAAAATGAATACTTTTATAGGGTATCAATGTCCTGTGTAGCATGCACGTGTATCTGTATTGCTTCCCTTTTGAGTGTCAGCCTTGATATTACTTTATGTTCTCTTACTGATCACATGAAACACCTAAATAACAACAACAAAAAGTAGGTTTTGTTTGTTTGTTTGTTTTTTCCCCCATAAGGATAACTTATGATAATTGTAATTGCTGTCTGTATTCTGTCTATATCTCTCAAACCATATGAAGCACCAAATTTAGATGTCAAAGAATAGATACATGTATTATCTGTTTAATTAACTGGTGTGGTATGGCATGGCTGACTACACCGTAAAACATGATGAGGACATGGTGTTCAAATATCCTAACGAAGATTTTCATTGCAGCTTTTAGTTTCTTTCTAAAGTGACTTGCTTGGCCTTAATAGCTTTCAGAAAGAAACAATGTCACTAATATTATTAAAATAAAGTAGCCTAAAATAAAAATAAAGATGAATAAAATAAAATAAAATAAAATAAAATAAAATAAAATAAAATAAAATAAAATAAAATAAAATAAAATAAAATAAAATAAAAATTTCCAAGCTAAAAGTGAATGAACAGTGACATCCAGTGGCCAGGTAAACATGTTAGAAATCTCACTATGTTCCTTGTGGAATGTATTGTGACTTCCTCGTTAAAGAATGAGGTTCTCGGTGGATGTAGTCATCATTATCTCAAGGCCAGCCAGTTCTTAATTTTGGCAACATGGTATTAATTAGACATTTGTATGGTATTAATTAGACCTAATAAGATCATTGTATGGTATGTTCAATATTCGTTTGTTGCTATTACTCACTTTTGCTCACATGCCAGATGTATTATCAACAGGATATAACTGTCTATATTAGAAGTTACAAAACAGAATCCAAAATACTCTTAAAGCATAAACCCAGTTTGGTAGAATGAAAAGTGGTAGGAGGAACAAAGGAAAAAAGGAGTTTCTACTGTCTTGTCTTCAATGCTAATTACAAGAGACCTACAGACCTACCCAAAACAACGAGTTTCAATTATGAGGAAAATCAAAGTTTGGTATTGAATCAGATAAAAATAAAAACTTGTTGACATTTTCCATTTACTGTACTCCTTAAGAAATCTCTACCACTGCTGTTTCTAGAAAAAGTTTTGTCTTAAGATACGTACTGAGATGTACACTAACATCATTATGCAGCTGCTGAAGATACCAGAGTCTTTGCGCAGTGAAAACAAAAACTTCCAGTCATTGTAGTTGCTTATCTAACTGCCCAACCCTGACATATTCTGTCAACTGGTACCATGGAAGATTAAATGTTATCTTTGGCAAACGCTGCAATATGAATCTATTTTAATGTGCAGATGTCAGAGGTACTGAGTCTTTAAGAAGAGACAACCAGAGTCCAAAGGAAGTACTATGATACTTGTTCTCTAAAGTCAGGAAAATGTATCAAATATAGCATGCTTTGGACAAAAGAATTCAGTTATTTGTCACTTTTGTGAATGAGAGTATCTGAAGTAAAAACATCTTTTCAACAGACTAATGTGTGATAGGAAGGGCTATACATACTAATGAAGTGGGGTGATACTCTTGCCTTACTATGTTGTAAAATATAAAAAAAAAAAAGCAAATCTACACCCTTAACACATCTAAGTATGGCAAAAGAAGGCTTGTTAAAAGAGAACCCATGCTCCAGGAGGTATGCATAGCATCTAGCTTTTTTCAAAGACAGGTCAAGTACAGAGCAGCCGTCACTCATAGTAGTCTTACGTGCAATGGAAGTGGTTTTTGAGAGGCTTCCATTGTGATTTTCAGTCATTATGCAGGTGAAGTGAACCTCACTCTCAGAAATTAGTAGGACTTTCATTTAGAGACATTATCCTAACTGTGTGTTTGATAAAGAAATTAATAAAAAAGACTTTACTTCCTTTTATTAGTATTAGAATAGTTATAATACCATGCAAAAAGATTTTTTCGTAACAATTATCCTCCTGAGCAATTTCACAGAACTGAAACTGCCATTTTTCTGAAGATCTGTTGTTTATCACACAGTACTATGAAGCTGAACCATCATTAGATCAGAGTTTGCCATGAGGTCACTGATTTTTAAAGTAAAATAACAGAATGAATATTGAAATGGCCACCGAAATGGAAAGGGTGAAAGACACAAATTAAAGCAAGCAACCAAATTATATAAAAGTTTATATAAAAGACTCTGTCTAGGAGCCAAAGAACATAATAGAAGCTTTGAAAGAAATGTGTGTTGGATTACAGTAGCTATTCTTCAGCAATTTAATTTTCATTCTTTTTCCCTCACTTTCATGTACTTCCCACTTAGTTGAAGAGCTTACAATCAAAATGAGCTCTGCAACTAGAAATATGTCTATTACATACAGTTCATATAGTCTTCTTTCTGAGATGATTTAATGGGTTAATGAAAGAGTTGTGTTTCATTTATTGTGGCTTCTGAATCAATATTTCTAATTGTTTTTTGTAGACACACTGAGTTTTCAAAGAGAAAGTTCCCAACTCTTCCAAATTGTATATATATATATTGTATATACAAATGCATTGTATATCTAAAGATATTTATGTCTCATCACTTGGGAAATCCTTGTTTATTCATCATGATGTGACACCCTGAAGGCCCTCATTTGACAGTTCACCGAGAAAAGGGACAAATAGCATGAGAGTGGAACCACTAACAGGAAGTTGCAGATAGCACTCCAGCAACAAAGCTCAGAAACGCTTCTTAAGTTTTGTGCCTACAGTGATCTAGATAATGATTTTGCCTTTGAGGAAATGGCATTGCCTTACTTTGTTCCCTGCAAATGATTCCATGGAATTCAGAGATGAAGGAATCACAGAGGACATTTATTGAAAGACCAGTGGAAATGCCTTTTCAGTATCAGCTCTGCCTGGAGCCACAAAAAAAAAAAAAATAAAAGTTGTGACTGCACCAACCATACTACTCCTCTTGCATTTAATTCACAGTTTCACTACAATACGTATGAAGAACTCAAGTGATTATACACTTATCCAATAATTTGAAAAGTGAGTGATTCAAATTCATGAGATATAATTTAAGATAATGAAACAAAACGAAAGAATAATCTCTGATAATCAACTTATGTAGCAGTTTAACCCAGCATCTGAAATCTTTAAAACAGATTGTTGCACAATTCAATACATTTTGTTTGTTAAATTATACTCTTGAAGAATAATAAAACATTGCAGGGCTAGTTATTTGATTAATGACAAAAGGTAATAGGGCAAAAAGGGGAAAGTGTATGCTGCCTTTCATAGAAGTCTGAAATTCTACTGTTTGATCTTTTTTTCTTTTCTTTTTTTTTTTTTTTTAATATGTACCTATATATTAATATATAAATATATACTTTTTTAGTAGGATCTACATCATTTAGTAGGATCCTCCACAAAGTAGTATCCATTTTGCAATTTTGCATTAGACTCTTCAGTGAAGCTTTGTGCAATGCAATAGCTAGTGGATTTTCAGCTGGCTATTGGATATTCATGACAATTTTTTTGTCTTTACTATTCCAACTGTCCATAAGAGTCCAGCTCTGTAGTTCATAGTAACACAAAACTCCTCACATTTACTTCATGAAAAAGTGTCTTAGAAGGCAAACCTGAAAGGACTGGAAGGGACTATAGAAGCATACTTCTATAAAGTACAGATATTAAAACTGAATTAGTATTTTATAAGGACTGAATTCTGGTACACACTCTTCAAACAAGTAACTTCCCTGAATCCAAAGATTACCTTTGAACAGCTCGTATAAGTAAGAGTTGATGTTTTGGGCTCTTAATCTATAAATACATAAATTTATGCATGTTAAATGACCAAGATCTATTCTACTCAAAATAAATAGATAAATAAATAAATAAGTAAAAACACTCAATTTATTTTCTAGCAGAAGAATATACTTAATGTATACTTAATGTTCATAAAGTGATTCATGTGAAAGGCCAACAATTATGTAAACATTTTATTTTGCACTTACCTATTACCACTAAAATTGCTGAAAAGCATATACTTTTTCATTTGAAGAAAACATGTAAAAAGTATTGTAAAGCATAATTACTTACTGTAAACCACCTTCAATTTTCAGAAAGCCTGGTATTGAGGTAGTAGACCAAAATACACCTTTGCAATTGATGTATAGTTTGCAAAGTACGATACCAGAATTGATCATTTATTTACTTTCTTTCTAATTGTTTTTATGTTTGAACATCTTAATTTTATCTCATACTTATAATCTGAAAGATGGAAATGCAAAATAATTAAAAAAAAAAGAAACACATCTAACAGTAAAACAAACAAACAAACAAATAAAAAAAAAAAAAAAGTGATTCAAAAGTAAAGTGGAAAGAGTTCTTTTTTTAAGGGAAGTATTTTGAAATATTTTAAGTATTTCATAAGTAGTGAAAAATTTTAGACGAGGATGTGAAGAAGATGCATTGAGAATTTGAGAATTTAGGCCAAGAACATTAGTTCATTTAACTTACCTCTTTCATAGTTTCCTGGTTGAAACACGTGGCTCAGCTGAATGGAAGAAGCTGATTGGAAGCTTAATCTCAAGGACTAAATATTGTCCTTAAGACTCAGTTCAGGTCATCTAACTAGCATGAGACAGCTGCTAGCCTAGCTTGATGCTTTTGCTTAAGTGCTTTCCTGGATCTTCTCCAATGCCAAAAATACTTTCTGAAGTAAGACAAAAAGCATCATGTATTTGAAATAACAGAGCAAAGTCAGCCTCTCAGAGAGTGAAGGAGCAATAAGGATAGGTAAGGAGTCTTTCTATCAGCTGACAGAACACAAAAATTACAGATTGCAGACCTTTGAAAATTTGAAATAATAAGAGGAGATATTTATTTATTAGCATTATATGCTGAAGAACCATCTGATTGGCTGAAAAGGAGCTATTTGATGAAAGTTTTGGAGTCTCACATAATGGTCTAAAACTTTCTTAAATAAAGACATTGTATTGGAGCCTACAGTAAGGAATAATGGATATCACTCAGAAGTCTTTACTTTGTCTAGCAGCAAAAGGCAATGGTGCCCCTTTTTGCCCTCCTTTTTTACCATAACTCTGGAACAAATCAGTCAAAGAATCCAACACAATAACAGAGTTGAAGGCATAGGAATATTGGACATCCTGGGTAGAATTTCATTATACGCTGTCGATGTCATTCTTTTCTTATCCAATCCGTATGATTCCCTTGGGGGCAGTGGCCAATGAATTAAAAAGTTTGAGGAAGTCTCACTGCAGAATCATAATCAAAGAAAGTTCAGGATTCGGTGTATCAAACTTCCGACAACAATATATGAAACCATACTAAATATGGGTACATTTGGACTAAACATTCAATTGGATACTTTTGAGTGCAATTACCGCATAGTACTGATAGTCATATGATCTCATTTTTGCTCAGTTATATAGGTCTATTGACCTTGAATAGTATAACTATATAATGGATATAATAATAAAAATACTAAGCCTTTAGGGAGAACTTTTCACCCAAGGATCGCAAAACATTTTAGAAAGGAGGTCAGGATCATTATCTGCACTGACTGGGAGAACATGCACCAAAGAAGAAAACAGACTTTGCCAAATTTGTCTAGCAGACCTGTGGCACCTCCAAAAGAAAGACTCTTCTGTGTTAGAGTGCCAGCATGAGGAGACAAATTAAAGCATACTAAGATTAACAATGCTCCATTTGTTTTATTACTCAATTTATTGTGATATTTGAAAGTGCTTCAGATATGTGTATTTGGCAAGACAATGAAATCATCTTAATGTTTTAGCTTTCAAAGCTTTCCACATCAACTGCATCTTTATTTCAATAAATTAATAATACCACATTTGAAATCCTGTATATCAGCAGAAAAGGTTCCCCATTGTTGCAACTATCAGCAAAAGCAAGAGTTTAAGAGTATACACTGCAGATGAATGAGTTATGAGAAAATATATGTATTGGTTCATGCTAAGGTGTAGGTATGGATTAGCCTAAGAAAGGTTACAACAAGGCCTTGGCTAGTTTCATCACTGATCACAGGTTAAATATCAGAAATGCGATATATATATATATATATATAATATTATTTTTTTTTTTTCTATACACACATATATACATGTGGGTCTGCCTTGTAGAATTTTTCTTAGTGAAGATCAAGTGGGCTAAAAGTCAAGATGTCAATTATAAACTACAATATTAAGCTTTTCAGATTAAGAAAATTTGAAGAGCTTATCAAAGATAAAGTAGTAACAGTAGTTTATAAATCTAACTGCGCCCACTCTGTCCTTGTAATGTAATTTCCTTTTTTTCCAGACTAAGTTTCTGCCAGCTTAGAGGCTTTCTGAGCTGTCACAAGCTCTTCACAGACCTCACTGTTCCCTAGAAAACTTCTGTTTATATCTTTGAGGCTTGACCTTCTGCTCATTTTTACTCACTGAAGTCAGTCTCTACATAGCCAGTAGGCCCCCAGGCTCAGTGCTGTGATTCACTGTCTCTTGTCCTTTGTCTCTGCCTCTGGAAGATTTTCTCCTTCAAGAGGTACAGCTCCTTCCTACATTAAGAGGCATCCCCCTCCTTGCAGAGGCCTTTGGCCTAGTCAGCCCTCCTCAAGGAGCTTAGGATACAAATGAAAAAAGTCAGAGATACTGTCTGGTGCAATTTGCCTCCTCAGCACTCACATAGATTTCCCCAAGCAAGACTAATCAGTCTTCCAATATTTAGAATAACTAATACAGCAATCAAGCTATCAGTAAAGGAAACATTCAGTCAGAATCTGATGTATAATTGTCAGTATAGTTATATACATAAATGAATAACATGTGGCCCTGGATAAACGTGTTTATGTTTATAAATATGATGTTTATAAATGTTATACATATACAATATATTATACATATTATGCATGTAATATATATTAATATATAATAAAATATATTAATATTTTACATGCATAATATGTATAATATTTATAAACACCATATTTATAAACATAATATTTATATTACAATTGTATATTAATATTTTATCTTTTAGTATTTTATCTTTTAATATTTTAATCTTTTAATGAAATGACATATTCATTTAACTCATTAATTTCATTTAGAAACTTATCATTTTTCAATATAATGCAGTTGTGAGTTATGTTGACTGGCATCCAGTCATTGACCCACAAACATAAATAACTTCCATAATAAGGAACAGAGCAAATATCGACTAAGGAATTGTTCAGTATTGTTCCCATAGAAGAAATAAATGTCAAGACACTACAGTATTTTTTGTATATATATATATATATATCTTATTTCCTGTCTCCTTGTCACATAATATCTGGTGTGATATTTTCAAAACAATTTAGATAGCTCAATACATTAAACCGAGCTTTTGGAAATGTGTTACAGACAAAATTCCCAAAGGCAACGCAGGAAAGTTAGATGTTTCATCTGCAGCTGCAATCAAACAAACAAAATGAAAAACTGCAATCCACTTTTATTAAAAAGTCGTAAAATACCTCAGGGAAAAGTGAGATCATAGTTTTAAATTTCTTTAGGTGACATGAAATGTTGGTATCTTTTACCCCAGACTGCATTATGTGAGGTCCTTTAAAATACAATGAAGGCACATCTGCAGTGACTTACTTGGAAAAATGATAGTATAAAAAAAGATAGATATGATTACATTTTTTCACTGACAGTACTTCAGAGTTGAGGTAGTCAGAAATTTTCAGATGAAATCTTGAAAAAAATACATAATTTTTTTAATACATAATTTTTAATACATTTTTTTTTAATACATACATTTAAAAAAAAAAAAAATCTCACTTTTCCAAATTGTTAGTGAGAATTACGAAAACCAGGCTATGCTATATGTTCTGTCTTTTATTTCATTCCAGAGCACAGTCAAAAGTTGTAATTTCTACGTATGTATTTGTCTGTGCATGTTTCTGTATTTGTCTGCTTTTTACTGTTTTTCTATGTGAAATGGAAATTGTGTTTTCTGTGATCCTAATTTGAGGCTAAATTCAGAGCAAATTTTACATCACAGAAGAAAGTGAAATGAAAATGTCTGATTTTAATTAGGTATCTAAGCCATATATATAGTTGATTATGTTGTGAACATATTTGAACTATATAAAGAAATTCATATTTTCTACGCATATTTTTAAGAAGACTTCACTAAAAACAGACTTATCTTAAACTTAATGGAAAATATAAATCTATTATTGACTGTATTTTAACCACCCATTTATGTAAGCAAGAATAATGTTCATGACAAATGTGGTTCCTGCTGCTTAAAGTTTGCCTTAGACATACCTAACTGTTGTCCACTTAATACCTTAATAACATGTTTGGATGGTTTTGTCATTACAGCAGTAGAAGTATCACCACAACAGTAATAATAAGCAGTTAACTCAAAGTATATTTAACAATTTGTGCTGTAGGAGAAAGAGGTCATTTACTGTTGTCACATTTGGGAAGACACATTCTTAGGTGATATTTCTACTGACAAGAAAGCCAAAGTATATGAGAAATCATTGGCTTCCATTCTGGGATAGATTCATCATTTTAGCATAGAATTCTGTACTTGTTAGAAATGTTCAAATCTTGCATTCAATGACTGGACGAATTTAATCATAATCAGTCATTGAAACTGTCTCCTCAAAATAAGACCTTTACTGTTACTATATGGACAGGATTCATAGCACATAATCTTTTTTTTTTTTTAATCTACTTTTTTTAAAGAAAAATATTTTTCAGTCAAAATCGGAATGATTCCAACAAAGATGTTTTCAGTGAAGGGCTTATGATTTCTTTAATGATTTTTTAAATTTTTATTTTTCTGTAAAAAATAATTATGATAAGAGATTATTAGAGAAAGTGGAAGACTTATTTGAAAGGTACATTTGATTACATTTATTGAAACAAATTTTGTCATTGCCTTTTAATTGTACAAGGGATATTTCTGAAAATTTAATAATATTTAAAAGTATTATACTTTTAATATTATACTTTTTTAATATTAATACTTTTTAATAATATTAAAAAGTATTATACTGAAGTTCATAAGAGAAAGATTTCTTGCTGCAGAGAAAAAGGGATGTAAAACATTTTAAAAATAATTTTAAAAATCTACATGATTAGAAAATAAATGTTGCTAGGGTGGCTTTACAAGCTACCAAGTCATTAACTAATGGAAAAAGTGAATTTTAACTCTACTAAATGTTGGAAGAGGTGCATTATATAGCAGGTTATAAATTTCAAGTTAAGAAAGTAGCTCTCTGTCTGCTAGTCCTCAGGTTTTATTTGTTTGTGAACTTTACTTGTTCACCTTGTTTCTATTTCCAACAAACAAACAAACATCAAACAATCAAACTGCGCAAATTACTACAAAGCAGTTATTTGCAGAAATGATTCAGCTGCCTAGATATTGGTATCTAGTGCTATTTTTTTTGTCTTTATTTTTCTGAGACATTCTCACATGGCTTAAGAACATGATTTAAGACATGTTAAACACTCTCCTTTCTAGAATGACAATTGGAGGTCAGGTTGTCTGTTCAAAGGTTTCTAAAATGATGCTACATACGTATGTCTAAGAAACTGAATATTTCCCTACAAAACAGAACCAAAAGACTCTGACCTTCTGATTTCAGTGATATCACAAACATCTTCTCCAGTTAACTTCAAATTAATTGCAGTTTCTTAGTAGAGCCATAAATTCATATTTCAAAAGTAGCTCAAGGAAAAGGGTAATTCACCCAAAAGATTCTTGATATTCATTAATTTGCTCACTTGAGTAATTTAGCAGGAGCTTTCTTACAGGATATTTCCTTTGGTTTCATGTGATTTTCCACATTTTTCCATTTACCAATAGTGTGTTATCCCTGATTAAACAAAGAATACACCAAACTGTCACTGATCTTTACACTAAAGTAAGAAAGCATTCACTACTCATTCAGAGGATGTTATTTCAATTTACTTAAGATAGATGTTAACTTGTCATATCTATACTACTCAGTAAAATACAGCCTTGAGACAAACTTGGGCACAGATCCAGAATTATCTACTGATCTACTGATACACTACTGATCTATTAGCAGAGTAACAATTTTGTACCAATTTTGGCGTGTGCACTCTTAAATTCTCTGAAAGCCCCATGAAGGGCTGCAGCCTCCTTCAGGCCACATCTGCCTTCACCAGGCTGTAGCATGGAAATCTGCTCCACCGTGGTACCCATGGCCTGCAGGGTGACAGCCTGCATGGGCCTCTCCACAGGCCACAGGGAAAATTCTGCTCCAACCCTTGGAGCACTTTGTTCTGCACTGACCTTAGTGTTTGGAAGGTTGTTTCTCACTCCTCTCTCTCTCAGCTGCTGTTGCAGTTTTTTCTCTTTCTTTAATTTATTTTTACAGAGGTGCAACCAACATCTCATATTGGCTTGGCTCTAGCCTTTTGGAGCCAGCTGAACTTTTCTGACAGAGGCCACCGTTGAACCCCCCTTGCCGTGTAAACCTAATACAGAAGATTTAGAAAGATAGTTAACTGGTAAACACCAAAAAGGAACACAATTCATAAATATTGTTAGACAGAATGGCTAATTTATAGTTTCTGCTTGAAGTGCACTTGAAAATCAACTTTTCACTCCACGCAAAATAAATAAATAAATAAATAGATAAATAAATAAATAAAAGTGACAAAAAATATAGAGAGTTGAAAAGTGAAAGGCAGATCTTTCTTTTTCAGGAAAAGGAAATGTGAATTCCTTGATCATGGAATTATTGAATGGCTTGGATTGCAGGGGACCTTAATGAGATCATCCAGTTCCAAACCCCCTGCCAGCGCCAGGGATTCCACCCACTAGATCAGGTTGTACAGGATCTTGTCCAACTTGGCCTTGATCCCCTCCAGGGATGGGGTATCCACAGCTTCTCTGGGCAACCTGTTCCAGTGCCTCACCAAGCCCTGAGTGAAGAATTTAAGAATTTCCTTCTAACATCTAATCTAAATTTCCCCTCTTTTAGTTTAAAACCACCTCCCCACCCGCCCACACACACACACACCCCCCCGTCTTGTCCTGTCATTGTCTGCCTGTGCAAAAAGTTATAATCCTCCTTTAAGTATTGAAAGTTGCAATAACTTCAGCCCAGTGCCTTCTCTTCTTCAGGCTGAATAGCCCCAGCTCTCTCAGCCATCCTTCATAGGAGAGGTGCTTCAGCCTTCCACTCAGATTCATGGAACTTAGTCAACTTTTCAAGGTAATACCTTGTTGGTTTTACTGTTAGTTACATCACTGTCTACAGTGCTGAGTTATTCAAAGAGAAAAGTACATTGTATAAAACAAGGAAAATGTTATTTAACTGTTTATTGGATATATTTGACTTCTGGAATTTAGGTAAAAGTTTCTTTTGTTTGTTATTTAAGAATCAAAACCAACAAGGGAAAGGTAGATAAAATTGAATATTATTAGATACATCTGCATATTGTGATTAGGTAGGATTTTGTTGGAGGAAGAATTTAAGGCAATACTAATGAATTCTGAAATATTAACAAAACTCTAAAAAAAAAATCCATAATGAAAAATTGAAATATTTACTTGCAAATACAGTTGTGATGTTCTGCTATAATAATGTATTGGACAAAATGATTCAAGGTGTTAAGCAAAAATAACTTGGAGGAATATACACTTGTATAAACAAGTAAAATGTCATGGACATTGTTTTCTTAACAGAAGAGATGAAGATATAAGTGTTAATAGAATTTAAAAATACATTAGGAGCATATAATGTTGGCAGCCTCTATGCAACATAAGGATGCAAATCACCAGAGCAAATATAGTCACCTATCTTCTAGATTAATGTTAGTTAGCATGTATCCTAAAGGACAATAGAGAAAAATAAATATTTTTAGAAGGAACAGATAATTTATTGTAAATAAATTCATATTTGATATTCTGACTCATTTCATAAAAGTATGTATTTTTTTCCCATTGATTATAAGTATTGACTAGTATAGGTGTTGGAGTAAGACTAAATAAAAACTACAATGTTTCTAGAAGTCAGCTATCATATAAAGAACAAAAAGTATTACTACATATACTTTTTTTACATTACTATATATATAGGGATTATATACTACATATAATGTAGTATATATAATTATATACTACATATAATATATGTATAATAATTATATACTACATATAATGTTGTATATATATATACTACATATATAGGGATTACATTACTACATATATAGGGATTTAAAAATGAAAAAGTCTGTGTGGAATTTTTAAAGGAAAAAAAATCTTTCATAGGAAGTTACAAATTATAGATAGCTTGTGGAAGGAGGAATAGAAGAAAGTGAAGCTGAGCAATTGGTTGGTAAAAGATATATTGTACTAGATATGTTAAAGTAAATATAAGTGATAGAAGAGAGATAATCCTAGAATGAAGGATGTGTAGCCAGGTCCTAGAGAAGTTTATTTATGGGGATGTACCAAATTGACCAAAGTTTCTAGTCATTACTCTGTACATTATATCACAATAAACTGGCAGTCTTATTTAGTAGGTGCAATAAAAAAAATAAATAATTAAATAATACATATATATAGTCTACAAGTCAGGTGGAAATATCATTATCACAGGCAAAGTTACAGAAAATAAGAATGTAAAAAATACTGTAGGTTATTTATTTATTTATTTATAGTAATAAATAAAAACTGGAAAGACTATGCGATGCCTTCAAGAGAGAAGGAAGAAGCATATATTCCACTGCAGGCTGTAAGTTTTTTGAGCTCATGAAAATTTAAAAAAATCAGTAAGTATTATTAATTATAACTAAAACTGTAGAAAACTTAGGGCATGAGATAATTAAAACAACAACAACAACAAAATAATTATGCCAATGAAAAGGATCTCTTTGCAGAATAGAAAAACAAAACAAAACAAAACAAAAAAAACACTGTTTATTAGAATCACATAAGACTAAGACAGTAAGGCAATAGAGACTTCAGAAAGTCTTACTGGTGATCTTCTTCAAAATAGTTTGGTGGAAAAATGCTAGTCACTGAAATCTTCATCTAAACTAGATTTGTTTTGGTGATCGCATTCCTCATTTTTCTTTCTCTTTTTTTCTAAGGGCTTCTACTAAGGTGAAGATGGAAATGTAATAATAGTAATTATAGTAGTAGCAATTATGATAAGAATTGTGGTGGCTACTGTTACTATGAACAGACAAGGGGCATCTTTAGTAAGAGTTGAACTGATTACGACTTATGCATAACAATGCTAAAATACCAAAGGAGTGGCACCAATCTGTAAAGCATTTCTTTCAATTTCTGTGTTCATATATGGCAATTTTTTTTAAGTTTTTGAGGTAATTGATCAACTTATAAGTTTTCTGCAACAAATGTATGTTTTAAATTTAGCTTCTATTATTTTTTGCCTTGTGATGAATGCCCTTGAGTACTTGAACAAATAAACTGGCAAGTTTTAAGCTGAAACAAAAGCAGGAGCTGTCAATCACTTACAGCCATTTGCATCATTTATCTTTCTTACTGGTCTTTTTGTAAGCAAAACTGACATGTAAAAATACAATCAGCAGTAAACCCCTGGTACCAAAATGCCTGCTATTCCCCATGAGTGCTTTCATAACTATGTTTTTGTTGGTAGTGAAGCTGTAATGACAGGTGTCATCAATGGACTTTCATGAGACGTGCCCCAACATTTAGATGCTATATGTTACAATTACTGTGTAAAGCCTTTGGGGCCTTGAATTGGGATTTCACACCTCAACATAGTTGCAAATTGTTAACCCTTCTTGAAGGCATCCAATATGACATAAGAGGCTTCGTTGCCTTGCTTTGCCTTGCTTTGTGTTGTCTTGCCTTTCCATCTCCTCTCCTCTCCTCTCCTCTCCTCTCCTCTCCTCTCCTCTCCTCTCCTCTCCTCTCCTCTCCTCTCCTCTCCTCTCCTCTCCTCTCCTCTCCTCTCCTCTCCTCTCCTCTCCTCTCCTCCCCATCTTCTCATTAAAACAAAGTCAAATTAGAAATAAGCCTGCTGAATAAGATCATCCATTTTTTTCTTTTTTCTTAAAACAAACAAACAAACAAACAAAAAACATTAATTGTTCATGCCATTTGCTTAAATTAATAAAATTCAGTTAAATTTACACTCTTTCTTTAGACATGCCATTGTCTTGCTAGGCAACTGAAAAAACTTATATTCTTTTTCAGAATTTCTGGTATAAACTGTGAAAATAGCAGTTCAGTGCATGGTAAAATTTGTGCTGGATCCAAACAAAGATATTTGATGCTGCATCAGATCCAAACCATAACCAAAACAAAGCAGATTAGATGTAAGGTGAAAAAGCAATCTACTTTAAATGTTTAATGTCATTTTATAATGTTCTGCCAAAGCAGACATAACTTAACAACCTGTACTTTTAAACTTGATATTTGTAGGAAAAGTACATTATAGCTTTTAAAGTTTACTTAGCATAAAATTATGGTTTTGTTTGTTTGTTTGTTTTAATTTCTTTCTTCTTAGTAGACTATAGGTTGTAAAAAACATATTCACATTTTGTCTTGCTGAAGGACTGTCCATTTTAAGGTATTTATTTTATCACATATCAATGAACAGAATTTGTGCACTGAATTTGCGCACAAAAGATTTTCCTTTTATACATTTCCAAAAGGAAGTGCTGATTTCTATGAGAGTGGCATTCTATTTAAAATTTCCTGGATAATCTTGCCATTGCTTAAGAAACATCATTTTACCAAATTTACCAACAGATTTTACCAAATTTTATCTTACTTTTTTTTTTTTTATCTTACTGTTTTTGGATTATCCCTACTAATGGTAAAAGTTTAATCGTGTTAAAAAACAAACAAACAAACAAACAAAAAACTCACAAATGATACCAAAAAAAAATCAAGAAAAGTAAGTAAAAATTTGGGTTTGGGCTCCGTGAGTACATAACATCTACAATAATTCAAAACTTTTCAAGAGTGTTTTTTCAAGGACATTAAAATCAACTGTCTCTACTGTTTTTTGTTTGTTTGTTTTCTTTTCTTTTCTTTTCAAGAGAGATAACATATACTTTATCATGAAAATAAGGGATATTTTGGGGGGTGTTTTCATTTTTGGTTAACATATGTTCAAAGATAACTACTACTTTTTTGGCTTCTTGATCGTAAGAGTTCCCTGAGATCAATGACCACTTGCCAAGGCAATCGGCTCCAGGGCAGACGTGTTCTTCAGTGGAGCGGGGAATCGGGCCAGGCAGGGCTAAATTTTCTGGCATCGAGCCTACTTGAGGAAGCCGCCAGGACCCGGCAGCCCTCGTGAGGGAGGCTGCCGGGGTGTAGGCGGAGCCAGCAGCGCCCCCTCCCCGGCTGTTC
The DNA here is from genome assembly GCF_964211825.1 of Aythya ferina. Taxonomy (NCBI): domain Eukaryota; kingdom Metazoa; phylum Chordata; class Aves; order Anseriformes; family Anatidae; genus Aythya; species Aythya ferina. Next base: position 36,868,427 of record NC_140296.1, on the reverse strand, counting down.
AAAAGCTGCCCCTTGGGAGCGTGAGTGATCAGGAGCGCAGTGAACAGGGCGGGCAAACAGGGCGTGGCACGTCAGAAGGGAGTGGCGCGGCAGTTAGAGCGGCAGTGCAAGCAGGAAGGGCGAGCAGGAAGGGCGGAGCGCTCTCCCCCACCCATACGAACACCTCCTGTAACAACAGCCGTTAGCTAGGTCTGCAATGGTCTCCACCAGGCATGGTGCACTCTCCAGAAAAAATGGTTCACACCCAGACCGACTACCCGTTAAAAAATGCAACAATTCAGGTCACTGAATGCAGGGAGTGCCTGAGCCTGTTGCTGCCATCAGCGGGAGGCAGAGAAATTGCTTGCATGAGGTGCGAGCAGGTGGATGACCTGGTCCGCATGGTGGTGGAGCTCAAGGAGGAGGTGGAGAGGTTGAGGGACATCATGGAGTGTGGGTGGGAGATAGACTTGTGGAGTAACTCCCTGCAGGGCCTCAAGGAGAGGTACCAGGGTGAGACACCCCAAATGGGGGTGGACCCCCTGCCCTGTCGCCGTCGGGCAGAGGGAGGGGACCTGGGAGTTGAGGAGGAATGGAGACAGGTCCCTGCTCAACCTCGCAGGCGATGCCCTCCCCTTCCGGCCCCGCCATCCCAGGTGCCCTTACGCAACAGGTTTGAGGCCCTGGAGATTGAGAGACCGGTAGCTGAGGAAAAGGTAGATAGTGTACTCAGGAGGATGCCTAGGGCGAGGAAGTCGACTCCACGCCTCAGGACTGCCTCCACCAAGACAGAAAGAAGGGTGATTGTTGTGGGCGAGTCTCTTCTTAGGGGAACAGAGGGCCCTATTTGTCGGCCTGACCCTACCAGTAGGGAAGTCTGCTGCCTCCCTGGGGCCAGGGTCAGGGACGTTTCCAGGAAGCTTCCCAACCCGGTACGCCCCTCTGACTATTATCCTCTTTTAATAGTCCAGGCGGGCAGTGATGACATTGAAGAGAGAAGCCTCAAGGCAAATGGGACTTTAGGGGGCTGGGGTGATTAGTGGAGGGAGCGGGAGTACAGGTGGTGTTTTCGTCTATCCCTATGGTGGCAGGGAGGGGTACTGACAGGACACAAAAAGTCCACCTGATAAACACATGGCTCAGAGGCTGCTGCTAGCACAGAAATCTTGTTTTTTTTTTGACCATAGGGCGCTTTACTCAGCACCCGGCCTGATGGCCGCAGACGGGTCCCTATCTTTTAGGGGGAAAAGGATCCTGGGCCAGGAGCTGGCAGGGCACATTGAGAGGGCTTTAAACTAGGTAAGATGGGGGATGGGGCTGAAACAAGGCTTGTTAGAGCTGTGACAGGGGGAACAATGGCAAGGCCGGAGGATAAGGCAATGGCCCAGCTGAAGTGCATCTACACCAATACACGCAGCATGGGTAACAAACAGGAGGAGCTGGAAGCCATCGTGCGGCAGGCAGGCTACGACTTGGTTGCCATCACGGAGACGTGGTGGGGCCACACTCATGACAGGAGTGCTGAAATGACTGGCTATAAGCTCTTCAGAATGGACAGGCAGCATGGAAGGGGTGGTGGTGTGGCTCTCTCTATTAGAGAATCTCTTGATGTTGTGGAACTCGAGGCTGGGAATGACAAGGTCGAGTCCCTTTGGTTAGGATCGGCGGAAAGGCCAGCAAAGCTAGCATCCTGGTCAGGGTCTGTTATAGACCACCGAACCAGGATGAGGAGATGGACGAGGAGTTCTACAGGCAGCTGACAGAAGTTGCAAAATCATCAGAGCTTGTTCTCGTGGGGGACTTCAACTTCCCTGACATATCCTGGAAGCACAACACAGCCCAGAGAAAGCAGTCTAGGAGGTTTCTGGAGAGCATGGAAGATAGTTTCCTGATGCAGCTGGTTAGTGAGCATACCAGGGGTGGTGCCCCGCTAGACCTTCTCTTCACAAACAGAGAAGGACTGGTGGGAGATGTGGTGGTTGGAAGCTGTCTTGGGAAGAGTGGCCATGAAATGGTAGAGTTCCCTATACTTGTCGAGGCCAGGAAGGGGACCAGTAAAACTGTTGTATTGGACTTCCGGAGGGCTGACTTTGAGCTGCTCAGGACACTGGTTGATAAAGTCCCTTGGGAGGCAGTTCTGAAGGGCAGAGGAGTCCAGGAAGGCTGGGCACTCTTCAAGAAGGAAATCTTAATGGCACAGGAGCGGTCTGTCCCCACGTGCCCAAAGACGAGCCGGCGTGGAAGAAGACCGGCCTGGCTCAACAGAGAGTTGCAGCTTAAGCTTAGGAGAAAAAAGAGGGTTTATAATCTTTGGAAAAAAGGGCAGGCCACTGAGGAGGACTATAAGGATGTTACGAGGCAGTGCAGGGACAAAATTAGGAAGGCAAAAGCTCATCTGGAGCTCAATCTGGCTACTGCCGTTAAAGACAACAAAAAATCTTTTTACAAATACATCAACGCAAAATGGAGGACTAAGGAGAATCTCCATCCTTTACTGGATGTGGGGGGAAACCTTGTTACAAAAGATGAGGAAAAGGCAGAGGTACTTAATGCCTTCTTCACTTCAGTCTTTAGCGGCAAGAGCAGTTGTTCTCTGGATACCCAGTACCCTGAGCTGGTGGAAGGGTATGGGGAGCAGAATGTGGCCCTCACTATCCACGAAGAAATGTTTGGTGACCTGCTACGGCACTTGGATGTGCGCAAGTTGATGGGGCCGAATGGGATCAACCCAAGAGAGATAACTGGCAGAGGAGCTGGCCAAGCCGCTTTCCATCAGCAGTCCTGGCTATCGGGAGAGGTCCCAGTTGACTGGCAGCTAGCAAACGTGACGCCCATCTACAAGAAGGGCTGGAGGGCAGACCCGGGGAACTACAGGCCTGTCAGTTTTACCTCAGTGCCAGGGAAGCTCATGGAGCAGATTATCTTGAGAGTCATCACGCAGCACTTGCAGGGCAAGCAGGCGATCAGGCCCAGTCAGCATGAGTTTATGAAAGGCAGATCCTGCTTGACGAACCTGATCTCCTTCTATGACACAGTGACGGGATGGTGGATGAGGGAAAGGCTGTGGATGTGGTCTACACTGCAATGCTTTTGACACAGTTTCCCACAGCATTCTCCTCAAGAAACTGGCTGCTCTTGGCTTGGACTGGCGTACCCTTTGTTGGGTTAGAAACTGGCTGGATATCCGGGCCCAAAGAGTCGTGGTGAATGGAGTCAAATCCAGTTGGAGGCCAGTCACTAGTGGCGTTCCCCAGGGCTCAGTGCTGGGGCCAGTCCTCTTTAATATCTTCATCGAAAATCTGGATGAGGGGATTGAGTGCACCCTCAGTAAGTTTGCAGATGACACCAAGTTAGGTGTGTGTGTCGATCTGCTCGAGGGTAGGAAGACTCTGCAGGAGGATCTGGATAGGCTGGACTGAAGGGCTGAAGTCAACTGCATGAAGTTCAATAAGGCCAAGTGCCAGGTCCTGCACCTGGGGCACAATAACCCCAAGCAGAGCTACAGGCTGGGAGATGAATGGTTGGAAAGCTGCCTGGCGCAGAATGACCTGGGAGTATTGGTTGATAGTTGGCCAAATATGAGCCAGCAGTGTGCTCAGGTGGCCAAGAAGGCCAACAGCATCCTGGCTTGCATAAGAAGCAGTGTGGCCAGCAGGGCTAGGGAAGTGATCATCCCCCTGTACTCAGCTCTGGTGAGGCCACACCTGGAGTACTGTGTTCAGTTTTGGTCCCCTCACTACAAGAAGGATATCGAGGTGCTTGAGCGAGTCCAGAGAAGGACGACAAAGCTGTTGAGGGGCCTGGAGAACAAGTCCTGTGAGGAGCAGCTGAGGGAGCTGGGGTTGTTCAGCTTTGAGAAGAGGAGGCTCGGGGGTGACCTTATAGGTAGTTCTAATTCTAAACAATGAATCACAGAATCACAGAACTGTCTAGGTTGGGAGACCTCCAAGATCATCTTGTCCAACCTCTGTTTTAACACTAACAAGTCTTCCACTAAACCGTATCACTAAGTTCAACATCTAAACGTCTTTTAAAGACCTCCAGGGATGGTGACTCCACCACTTCCCTGGGCAGCCTGTTCCAATGTCTAACAACCCTTTCGCTAAAGAAGTTTTTCCTAACATCCAATCTAAAACTCCCCTGGTGCAACTTTAGCCCATTCCCCCTCATCCTGTCACCAGGCACATAGGAGAATAGACCAACCCCCACCTCACTACAGCCTCCTTTAAAGTACCTGTAGAGTGCGATAAGGTTGCCCCTGAGCCTCCTCTTCTCAAGGACAACCCCAGCTCCCTCAGCTGCTCCTCGTAAGACCCGTTCTCCAGACCCCTCACCAGCTTCATAGCTATCTCATTTTAAAGCAAGAAAAGGATGAAACTAGTCAGACTGTCCTCAGATATGAATGTTTAATGTGATAAAAATTTGCCTTCCAGGACATGGCACAAGATCTTGCTGTTAACAAAAGCTGCTTGGCATTAATTCTTTTTTGACTTAAGGTGAGATTCAAACTGATGCAAAGTCATCTGAAATGGGAATTACGTGGAATTGAAGCATCCTAAGTGTAAAATATAGTTTAAATAACCTTCAGTACTAGTTGTTTCTGAATCACACATGCATGACTTTATTTGTTATGTTTATAATGGTAAAATAAAGACGGTCAGGACCCTGCCTCCAAGAAGAAGTAGCACTGTCTGCTTTCTGTGCATACTGTTTTGGATTATTTTTTTATAAATGATCTGTGTTGGAGAGAGATGACTCTCTCCATAATTATAATCATAATTATAATCATAATCATAATCAACTTACTTTTAATGTGTTTTAACTTGTTAGAAACTCAACATAATGTTTTCTTGTAAATTTTTGAGGGGGGTGTACACTTGTTCATAAGGCAACAGAGGTTTAAGAGAACAATGTTTTACAAAAACATTTATGGTGGACAGTCGGCTGAATATGAGCCAGCAGTGTGCTCAGGTGGCCAAGAAGGCCAACGGCATCCTGGCTTGTATTAGGAACAGCGTGACCAGCAGGGCTAGGGAGGTGATCGTCCCCCTGTACTCAGCTCTGGTGAGGCCGCACCTCGAGTACTGTGTTCAGTTTTGGGCCCCTCGCTACAAGAAGGACATGGAGGTGCTTGAGCGGGTCCAGAGAAGTGCGACGAAGCTGGTGAGGGGCCTGGAGAACAAGTCCTACGAGGAGCGGCTGAGGGAGCTGGGCTTGTTCAGCCTGGAGAAGAGGAGGCTCAGGGGTGACCTTATCGCTCTTTTTAGGTACCTCAAGGGAGGCTGTAGCGAGGTGGGGGTTGGCCTGTTCTCCCACGTGCCTGGTGACAGGACGAGGGGGAATGGGCTTAAGTTGAGCCAGGGGAGTTTTAGGTTAGATGTTAGGAAGAACTTCTTTACAGAAAGGGTTGTGAGGCATTGGAACAGGCTGCCCAGGGAAGTGGTGGAGTCACCATCCCTGGAAGTCTTCAAAAGACGTTTAGATGTAGAGCTTAGGGATATGGTTTAGTGGAGGGCTGTTAGCGTTAGGTTGGAGGTTGGACTCGATGACCTTGAGGTCTCTTCCAACCTAGAAAATTCTGTGATTCTGTGATTCTGTGAAAAGAAAAACAACATAAGCTGAAGTAGCAATTAGACTACAATGAGATGTGTGCTTGAAACTTTGAGGGTTAAAAAAAAAAAAAAAGCATTTTTTTTATTCATCCTGTAGCTTTTAGAGCATATCCTTTAGCCTCTAGAAATATTACCTATTAAGCGTGACACCACTGAAATATTTTCTAATGGTGGAAATCTTATCTTTTTGGATTTTTGTTGAACCAAAGTGTCATTCAGATGTGTTAAGCAAGTTCAAAATATACCTGAAGAAAGAACAGTACATAGACACAGGTACACAAATGCAGGTAAGAACCTGAAAACAAACCAAACCAAATTCAACCAACAAACCAGACAACCAACCAACCAAACAATACACAGACACTGTTCTTCTTTGTGTCTAAACTAACATTAAACTGAAATAAGACTTAAGCATTTGGAGTCTTCTCAGTGGGCTGCAAGTACAGAAGTTCACAGTCAGATAAGAAATGCTGAAGAGCAATCCAGAGGTTCCTCTCGGCTTTGTGATGAATACAATGAACATGGTGTTTGTGGAGCCTGTAAGTTTTGTGTACACCCCCATTAAAACACAAAAAGCTTCTCCAGGTTTCATAAAGGACACTTCAAAGCCTTCCACAGCATATAAAACTGGAGCCAACTCAAGCGCTAATTGTTTTTGAAAATTTACCTAATATATATAGTCAAAGAGCCTGTTTTTGCTAGGATTACATGTTACTAGGGTCTCATAGCTTGTTGTTAATCAAATATAGTTTTTCTGTCTCACTACCTGACTGGTCCATTAAAAAAGAAAGCTGATGGGTTTCTGATCAAGATAATTAATGGTCATCTCAAATTTTTATCCAGATGGATGAACCTTTAGAGACTCATTTCAAAAAAAGATTCAGCTCTTAAGCTAAAGAATTTTCTAAATTGGAGTCATTTGCTTGTATCTGATTTGGAAACTTCTGTGTAATATTCAAAAGTAGTCCCCACACAATTTTGCATACCCCAAAGTTCTACAGTCATTATTTTGCATTCGCTCCTCACTAACAAGTTTAATCTGTGGTAATTAATTTTCTATCTGTGAAAAAGTTCATCTGAATATTTAATTCAAAATTTGTAAACTAAAATAGACATGATTTGCTTTTCAAAAATAATTGACAAAAGTTTTTTCTCTCTCTTTGCACTCCAGTTGGTTACAAAGAATGCTCTCAAAAATAAATACTAAATAAATAAATTACTTTTTTTAGAGAAAAGTTGTATTTAAAACTTCTTTTACCAGACATATTTGGCAACTGCACCACAACAACAGTAGTATCAATACAGCAAGATATCCTAGAGGAAAATCCTAGAGATTCAAGGACATGTAGTTTATCTTCATAATATTTTTTTTTTTAAAGGAAGGTGAAAAAAATATATTCCACCTACTACTAATCCCACACTTATATGAAGTTTCTCCACTCAAAACTATCCACTGTTCAATAGAAACACCGCTAGCAGAAGGTGACACACACAGTCATTCAATTGAGGTTTCCAAACAAAACAATATTTCTTGCACCCCAGATTCATACGGGATTATTTTCCCAAAATAAAAACAGTGTTGATCCCCATCTGCCCAGGACTGGAAATAAAATAAAATAAAATAAAATAAAATAAAATAAAATAAAATAAAATAAAATAAAATAAAATAAAATAAATTTGAATTATCAAAGAGTAATTTTCCACATTACCTCAAAAAGTGATATGGCATCATTTCACTGAGAAATACTTTATTTGTTTAAATGTTTCAATGAGTGATTATGTCCATATCTTAAATATTTTCCTATTTCTTTATGACAAGAAAAAAAATTACTTAATTTCCCAAGTCAATATTTTCCTCTTTGAAAGTTTTAAGTCTATCCCAGTGTAACTGAAAAGAAAAGTCTTGGCAGCCTATAAGCCTTTAAACAATGAAGGACATTCAGAAAACAGCTGTATAATTTTCAGGGCAGGAAATTATATTGATACTGTATATGCTAAGGCATCTCTGAAACTGCTGTGATTGCAGTTAGTAGGGAAGCAAATGCCTTTAATATCAGTGCTTGTACATTTATATTCCATAAATTATTTTCAGTGAATGCAATAGAATTCAAATCTATTAGATTTGAATGGAATATTCAAATCTAAATCTAATCTAATCTAATAGAATTAAAATCTAAAAATAAAATCTATTGATTTGATTTTTTTTTAGAACCTTTTGTTTATAAATATTTGTATAAAGATATTCACCTTCCATTCCCACAGAAAAGAAGGTAATTAAAGGTTTTGAATACTGATTCTCTTTCTTTCAAGATCAGCACTTCAGCTCAGATTACCAGCCCAGGACACTCAATCACTGTTTTCTCTCAGAAAATTCTTTTTCTGTTTTAAATGTTTAAAATACTTGACATGTTTTATGTAAATACAAAGCATATTTTTGTCTCACTTCATTGTTTAACATCACACTTAGCAAAAAATACCCTTACTTATCCTCACCTGTAGATATCTCCTGAACTCCGATTTGATAAGAGCACTGCATGAATAAAACACATAAAGATATTATATTTAACTCAATTCATGTAGGCAACCAAATATTCTTCATCCTATAGCACATTATAGATTTGCATTTTAATACCAAAAATAAAACAACAACAACAACAACAACAACAAATTATCATAGACTTTTATCACTAGATACAAAATGAGCCAAAATTGCACGCTAAGTTTAGGTTATTCCTAGGTGTCCCTTCACTTGCCAATGGATAGACACTTCTAGAAAATTATTTATCTTCACAAAATGCTGGAGTATACCATCCTGTACACTTTAGGACATTATGATTTCACATTTAGAAGTGGTTCTTCTAAAGCATTCCAGGTGATTAGATTACTTTTAATCATTGTGATTTACAGCACATTCCATATTGGATAGGATTTGAAACTTTTATTGTTTTGTTTATTAATATTTATTTATTTATTTATTTATTTATTTATGTCTTTATTCTGAGTCAGCCATCAAAATGAAAAAAAAATAAAATAATAAAATAAAATAAAATAAAATAAAATAAAATAAAATAAAATAAAATAAAATAAAATAAAAACACCTCTGCTGTTTAAATAGTTAGGATCAAGCTTTTAGCAGAGTTTGAACTGAAGTACACGTTTTTTTACCATTCATCACCTGTCCCACAAAAAGGCAGTCCCACAAAAAGGCAGCAAATAAAAAAATGTTGACATACAAGATTTAATGGACCAAGAGTGCCTTTTAAAAAAAAAAATAAAAAGAATAAAAAAAATATTTCTATATATAAGCTTTGTTAGGGAATCAGAAAATCTGAGAAAAAAAAATTGAAATGCTTATACAAACAGATATTTCTATGAGATTGTATCCCACATGAATAAATAATTATTTTTTGTTATACTGATTGAAATGATACAAATTTGTTTCTAGCCTGTCACTTTAAGAGCTACAGCTAAAACAACACAAAATATTCTCAAAGCAACAATACAAGACAGCAAAATGGAACTATAAACTCCTTTATGGTACTTTTGAGTGCCTGGCTTTAATCTGATCTGAAGGATGATGTCCTTGCAAACTGTTTGTTGCTAGTCACTTTGGAGAAGCAAAAGACAGAATGTCCAAGTATGATTGAGGACTGTCAAACAAAGGTATTTGCTTCAGGTAAACTTCCAGCAACCCAAGTAAACATCAATTTAGGTAGCAGAGGAATTGGAGCTTAGAGTAAGGATAAGAGAAGAGTAACCTTTTTTATTATTTTAGTTTTGTTTTGTTTTTGTTTTGTTTGTTTTTAATGGCTTGTTTGCTATAAGTGCAGTTTGATCTCTAGTGGCTCGCCAAGTAGGTCAACAAAAGTATTTGCAGTAATTGGCAGCAAGTTGCTGGAATTCAGTGTCGGAAAATATGGTGAAACTCCGGAAGAGTATTTGTTCCTAAGGGAAAATAACTCCGGAAAAATGGATTAGGATAATTTTGCATTGCTCAGTTAGTTAGGTCAGTGGTTTGTTTTATTATAGTTGTGTTGCCTACTGAATACTTCTACACATTTCACTGAGAAGCCAGTTACATTTGCATATTGTAATACACAGCTACAAAGGGTGCAAAATGGGCACATTTTTTCCCTATATGCAGAAACCATATACTTTTAGTCTGCTTCTGAGTGTATGCTCTTGGTAGAGGGGAATTGACAGTACCCTTTACAGAGGTATAACCAGAGCAGTGCAAGAGCGGAACTCAGCTTGAGCAATCCTCCTCTTTACAGTTTTAAAAGGAAGGGGAAATATTTCTAGCCCTGCAGAGATCTAGTGTGGTTGTTGCCATATAAACTAGATCAAAATAAAAGTGGCAGGAAAAACCTATGGAGAAGGAGAAGAAGGGAATTCAGAGTAATATACAATGCTGAGGTGTTTCACTACAGCTACAGCAGCCTTGAAATTTCCATAATAAAGAAATCTGACCTTACGCATGCCTTTGCATAATAGCTTATTTCAGTTAATTACCTCTACTAGCTTCCCTGATTGTGCTTTTTTGCTCTTGTTTGAATCAGAATTGCTGTCATGGCTTTGGTTGGGATGGAGTTAATTTTATTCATAGAGGCTCACACAATTCTGTGATTTGGATTTTTGATGCAAATAGTGGTGATAACACACGATGTTTTTGTTGTTGCAGAGCAGTGATTTTCAGCTCCTCATGCTACCCTGCCAGTGAGGAGCCTGGGGTGCACAAGAAGCTGGGAGGGGACAGAATCAGGACAGCTGACACAAACAATGTCATGCTCAGCAATAGAAGCTGGGGTAAGGAAGGAGGAAGGGGGGAAATTTGAAGTGATGGCATTTATCTTCTCATGAAGTGACTGCTCATGGGAAGCAGCAAATGGATATCTTGTTTTGTTTAGATTGTGCACACGGCTTTTGCCTTACCTAGAAAAGTGTCTTTATCTGAACCCCTCAGTTCTTGCACTTTTACCTTTCTAATTCTCTCCCTCATCCCACCTAGGGAGTGAGAGAGTGGCTGTGTGGTGCTGAGCTACCTGCTGGGGTTAAACCACAACAATCCTTTTTTCTATGCTTCTTTTAACTTTTACTTTTTAACCACTGCTAGGGAAAATTTACTCCAGGAATCATTCTCAAAGAGCAATAAAAGAGAGGCCCTCTACTCTGCCTAGTTATTTAGTCTTCCAAAGCCATGCTAGTAGGTTTTGCTATCTCAAAGCTTTCATATGTCCTTCCTGATACACTGCTAACACTTGACAGCTGACTTCTCTTATGAGAAAAATAGTCTGGTGAGCTTCATATCTGCAGTTGTCTCTTAATGTTGTACCATTCATATCTGGTATCATCCTTAGGTTTGCAGTGCATGTCACTGTCTGGATTGTTCATGCTTGTATTGGACAATAACAGACCAAGCCTTGTTATGGGGCTGCTCTACTTATTACCAGCCACCAAATGGAGTCTAGATAATTTTCAACACATCTGACAGTATGTTGATCCAACTCTTAATTCCTCCATTTTCAAGAGAGTATGCTGTGATAAAAATTGTGAAAATATTGCTGAGTTTAAGGTATATTGTATCCACTGCCTTACCACCTTCTACAATAAAAAGCAATCAGACTGGAAAAGCATAATCTCAACTCACTAATACATGCAAACTGTTCCTGATAGTCTTCTTGTCTATAACATGTCTGGAGAGGAATCCAATAGGTTTCTTTCCCTTTTACAATCTCCTTGCTCCCAGTTTTTCTGTCTGGACACTCAGCAGTGGTATCACCTAGAAGCAACAACTGCAGGGCTGCAGGCCTGTGGTATAAAATTTGAAATGTTCATAGAACCACAGAATGGCTTGGATTGGAAGGGACCTTAAAGACCATCCAACTCCAACCCCCCTGCCATAGACAGGGATGCTACCCAGTAGGTCAGGTTGGCCAAGGCCCCATCCAGCCTGGCCTTGAACACCTCCAGGGATGGGGCATCCACAGCTTCTCTGGGCAACCTGGTCCAGTGCCTCACTACTCTTACAGGGAATAATTTTTTTCCTAATGTCCAATCTAAATCTATCCTCTTTTAGTTCAAAACCATTCCTTCTTGTCCTATCACTATCTACCTGAGCAGAGTCCTTCTCCATCCTTTCTATAAGATGTATTTAATTATTGAAAGGCCACAATGAGGTCTCCCTGGAGCCTTCTCTTCTGTGGGCTGAACAGCCCCAGCTCTCTCAGCCTTTCTACATAGAAGAGGTGCTCCAGCCCCCTGATCATCTTTGTGGCCCTCCTCTGGACCCACTCCAACAGGCCCACATCTTTCTTGGTCTGAGGGCCCCCATGTTAAACTGCTGTGTTTCAGAGACTAATATATATGTATTTCTATTGCAAATCCATATACTGAGATTTTGGAAAAGTTGATAATTTGATAAATGTGAGATTTTTTTATTTTTTTATTTTTTGAAGGGGGAGCAATTTTTAAAATGTGGCATTTTTCATAACAGTAACATAGAATCATCTAAAATGTCAAGTTCTATATATCACTGCACAAAGATAAATGGTGACACTGTACTAGGGAAAAACTGCTCAGTTCCTATAGCTTAAATTAAAAAGGAACAAAGCAGTTTACTGATTTATTAACGACATGTTATTAACTAATATCCGCTACTGCACATGCTGTTGAGCAATTTCTCCTGAGGACCCTCTCTCAGTGTCACCCCGCTCGCCAAAACACAACTATTCACAGGGGGACTGCTGTGTGCCACATGGATAGGGCGTGCAGCGCTGCAGAGAGAATTCTGGCAGTGGCAGACCTGTGCTGCCCTTCTTTTCTTAAAATCAGTCCTCAGTCTTGATATTTGTATTTAAGCCTTTACCCGCATCTTCTCATGTATGTATGTATGTATTTAGGTTTTATTTATTTATTATTAGTTAATCCACAGGCAATTTTATTTGCTAATCACAGGTTTCTGCAGGCTCATAAGCTGGATGAAGCTGCAGATAATTGCTGTACTGAAAACTGACAGATACTATAATGAATATGTCATGGTCTAGCCGGCAGCTGGCATTCTGGAAATATTAGACAGCAACATTGAGTAACAAATAGAATCATTTGTTCAAAATCTAGTGGTTATTGACAGTCTACACCTCTAAATACTAATAGATATTAGTTTAATATTTTCTTTGTATAAATTATAGGAATTGTGTTCAGAATAAAAATAAATTAGAGGACACTACCATTAGGTAATTAATGTGCTGTTGATATTTCAAAACTTTGTCACTACTGCTCAATGAATTAATTATCTCTACAATGCCGGAACATTCAAGCTCTGTTGCTAAAAGTTGCACTTTCAGTTATAGAACTTAGATTTCATTGCTTCTGCTATCTGCCCCATGCTTGTGATGTACATTTTTAACATGATTTAAATTGTTGATTATATAAACAACCTAATAGATAGGTAGTTCTACACCTAAAAAATGTTAGTGGGAAAAACTGGATGAAAGGGGGCTAAACGGTTGCTTTTGCTCATGAAATTATGGTAAGAAGTCTGACTGGAGAATAAAATGAATAAATAAATAAATAAAAATTTGCAGTGTTCAAGGGAGCTGTGAATACAAATTATTACCCCCTTATTAAGCATACACATTACAGCTCTAATGTTTGCACGTCTGTATAAAACATGCAAAATTTGCTTTAATGTGTTTTTGTTGTATGTATCTTTAAGAATATGTGGTATCTATAAGAATATGTGGTATCTATTTTTCTATGAAAAACAAAAAACAAAACAAAACAAAACAAAACAAAAAAAAAAAAAAGAGAGAGACAGATAGAGAAAGAGTGTACCAGTGAACCAGTAAGGTTATTTTAACAATTCATACTGAATTCAACAGAATTAGGAATTTTTCTTATATTCTTTAAAAATAAAAAAATAAAAAAGATCCTAAAGCAGTTCTAAAGTCATTAATTTATTTCCCAATAACCTGAGAATCTTTCAACCAGAAATTCTACATACATGTGCAGATACCTATACACAGACAACTAGTGAATTTTTTAATTTTCTTCCATGATTTTCTGTCCAACATGTGCCTGACTTTGCAGAGAACATGGTTTCTTCCCCACAGAGATTTTTCTCTCTTAAATAATCTTCTTGTAACACCAAACAAAATAAGAAATTGAAATGTCCTATCTGAAAACTGGGCAGTTATATATATTAAATTTTATAGCATATACACTATAAGCTTCTGAAGGATTTGTTCAGTGCTTTAGCACTTCAATTATAAATATATACAGAGATATTTGAGATAATAACAATACAATAGTGTATCTCATATTGATAGAATTTGTATAAGAACTAATATAGAAAAAAAAAAAAAAGAAAACTTTTGCTAAATTAGCATGAAATCATTTTTATCTAGTATGAAATAAAACAAGTATCTTTGTTATGAGGGTCCCAAATCAATCAGAAAACATTACACTGAGCTTTATGCATCCTGGAAATACTTTGTTTTAATAGGAACTGGAGACTTAAAAGAGGAAAGAGGAGTTAAATTATAAAAGTACTCTCATTTAGTTTCCTATAAATGAGTGGTGAAAAAGAGTAACAAATATTATTAGATCTGATATGATTGGTCTTAGGCATTTAGAGTAGCAAGTCTGAGTCTCAGATTTTTCTGAAGGACAAACCCTCAGCATCTGTTCTCACTGTCCATCAAGGGGGAGGAATGACAATTTGCACCAGCTGCTGAATTGCCCTATGAGTCCAGCTGGAGAGCTGGAGAAAAGACACTGTAAAAGCAGAGGGCTGCCAGAGCACTGCAATGCAGAATGCTTCAGAGAAAATCAATCACAAACCCACTTGATAGATGGCTCAGATTTGAAGGAGAGGCAGAGCTTAACCACATGCTCCACTTTTGCTGACTTACTCACAATATATATACTGAACATTCTTGAGATTTTATTAAATTTTTAAAAGCCAGACAGTATTGTTAAAATAACTATAAAAAGGACACGTTTTTAAGTTCCATTAGCCTGTAAGCGGGAACAAGAATCATGATTCAGAGACCAAGGCTTTAAAATTGAAAATGGATAACACTAACACTTACAGATAAGCACTGTATCCATGTAGATTTAGTTTGATATGATGCAATTTAATGACATAATGGATATCACATAATAAAATAATAATAATTAAAAAAAAAAATGTAGGACCAACACATATTATATTGATGGTTTTAAAAATTTTATTAGCTATTAGCTGAGGAAAAAGAAAAAAAAAAAAAAGAAAAAAAGGCCCTACAACTTAAAATAAAAATAATTGTTCATTCTTTGTCATTGTTTCATTTATACATTTCTTATATTGTCTCATGTCATGTATAAAATTTCTGCATTACATAAAGAGTCCATGAAAGTATATTTCTATACATATGACAAGTCATGATGATAATAACAGTAATAGAATATGTCAACGTTATCAAGCAATTTTAAAAAATTGAACAAGGGGACAGGAGAGATGGAGGGAAAGAAGGAAAAGAAAGGAGGGAGGGAGAGAGGATTCCAAAGAAATGATCAATATAATTGACATGATTAAACAGAAAATGTTTGTTGTAAAGTATATTTGCTGATGAAATATATATATATTCAGAAATACCTGACCAGCTGCAGCTGTAATTAAGTATATCAAATAAAAGTAATTATATAATTTCTTCCATGATTACACACATCATTTATGTCATATGAATGCAGATAAGCACAACTTAGATGGGATTCATCTTACCCTACTTCACACTCCATAGCATGGAGATCTACGTCTAATTCTACAAGCTGCAGAGACAGCAAAATTCATCAGATGAGTGTCAGATGAATGTACTAGAATATGATTGCTCCTTAACAGTGTCTATTCTGTCCTTTGGCAAGCAAGGATACTGCCAAATACTAGATAGCTGTATATGTAGGGATAAATAAATCTTCCTTGTCATAGTTCTGTCTCTTCTTTCTATGGAAAGAGAAATCAAATACTTGATATCACCTTCTGGTCTGGAAATTTTTGATTAGTCATTAATTAGCTTTTCAAATTTAAGTGGAACTTATAAAAAAAAGAAAAATAAGCACATACGTTGGTAGTGTACCAATGATGCCAAAAGTGCTAAATAATTAACCTTAAGTTAGAGTGAGGCTTTTCTAAAAGTTAATGAGGTGGCTGTTAGATTAATTAGGGATCAAGCGAGAACTTGCAGCTTGGATTACATAAACACACAACATAACAAATGGCACACCACATGGTCTTTTAATGCACTATTAAATTGCAACTGTCCCTGGTAAAAGAAATATATACGAAGACTCTCAGGAAAACTTCATGTTCTTACTCAAAACATCATCTTCTTACTCATAAGAGTTAACTGTCAGCACAGATGTATGTTCTAAGAAGTAATTCACATTACCTAAGTTTTAGTTGTCACTGAAACTACACTACTCTTAAGCATTTTCTAGAATTCATTTAATTAGATTTCATGAAATAAATATACACAATCATTAAATTCAGTACTTATGTTCTCTGTGATTATTTTACAGCAATTTAAATTTAAAGAATGAAACTATTAAAAATGCCATACATAATGAATGTTCATTTTAGAAAATGAACACTGTAGGAATTAGGAGAACGGTATTGACATATTTATCATGGTAGGGAAAAAAAAAAAAAAAAAAGCAAACAAAAACAAACAAACAAACAAACAAACAAAAAAAAAAAAAAAACAGATGACCTCCTAGATTCCATGGCTATCCTCGCTGTATTTCTTGGTCCATCAGTGAATAAGTGTAATTGGGCAGCACAGCCATTCAAAGTCTTGATGTTTATTTTCCATTAACAAAAAATGTAATAATAATACATTTATGCATCCTCCAAGCTACCTAAGAAATACAAAGCAATCACTGTATCTTCACCTTATCTAATATAGAATCATAGAATCATAGAATATCCCGAGTTGGAAAGGACCCATAAGGATCATCAAGTCCAACTCCTGGCATCTCACAGGTCTACCCAAAACTTTAGACCATGTGACTAAGTGCACAGTCCAATGGCTTCTTAAATTCAGGCAGGCTTGGTGCAGTGACTACCTTCACCGGGGAGCCTTTTCCAATGTGCAACCGGTGAAGAATCTTTTCCTGATGACCAGCCTAAACTTCCCTTGCCTCATCTTAATACAATTTCCGTGGGTCCTATCACTGGTATTTACAGAGAATAGTGCCTCTCCACTTACCCTCACGAGGAAGTTGTAGACCGTGATGAGGTTCCCCCTCAGGCTCCTCTTTTCCAGACTGAACAGGCCCAGTGGCCTCAGCCGCTCCTCGTATGTCTTCCCCTCTAGCCCCTTCACCATCTTCAGCGCCCTCCTCTGGACACTCTCCAATAGTTTTACATCCTTTTTGTACTGTGGTGCCCAGAACTGCACACAGTACTCAAGGTGAGGCCACACCAGCACAGAGTAGAGTGGGACAATCACTTCCCTCAACTGACTAGCAATGCCATGCTCGATGCACCCCAGGATACGGTTGGCCCTCTTGGCTGCCAGGGCACACTGCTGTCTCATATTCAACTTGCTGTCAACCACAACCCCCAGATCCCTCTCTGCAAGGCTGCTCTCCAGCATCTTGTCACCCAGTCTGTATGTAAAGCCAGGGTTGCTCCTTCCCAGGTGCAGGACCCGGCACTTGCTTTTGTAAATCTTCATGTGGTTGGTGATTGTCCAGCTCTCCAATCTGTCGAGGTCTCTTTGCAAGGCCTTTCCACCCTCAGCAGAGTCCACAACTCCTCCAAGTTTGGTGTCATTGGCAAATTTGCTCAGAACACCTTCTAGTCCTAAATCCAAATCATTTATAAAAACATTGAAGAGGACTGGCCCTCAAATAGAGTCTTGAGGGACCCCACTAGTGACCATCCACCAGCCAGATATGGCCCCATTTACCACAACCCTTTGAGCCCTGCCCGTCAGCCAATTGCTCAACCATCGTATGATGTTTTTGTTAAGTTGTATGCAGGACATTTTGTCCAGTAGGTTCCTACAGGAAACCATGTCAAAAGCCTTGCTGAAGTCCAAAAAGATCGCATCAGCTGGTTTCCCTTGATCGACTAGATGGGTGATCTTATCATAAAAGAAAATCAAATTTGTCAAGCAGGACCTACCTCTCATGAACTGGGATCAGTTGGCTGGGATCAATGACAACACTGTCCCCCAAGTGTGCTTCAATAACTTCAAGGATAGTGTTCTCCATAATTTTACCAGGCACTGACGTGAGACTGACAGGCCTGTAATTGCTAGGGTCTTCTTTCTTACCCTTCTTGAAAATTGGCACAATTTTTGCCAGCTTCCAGTCTACTGGGACCTCTCCAGATTCCCAAGATCATTAAAAAATACTTGAGAGAGGTCCCACAATGATATCAGCCAGCTCTTTAAGCACCCTGGGATGAATCCCATCTGGACCCATGCACTTGTATGGATCCAAGTGGAGCAGCAAATCCCACATATGTTCAGGGTCAGTTGGGAGTTTGTCATTCCCACCGTCATGGTCCTCCCACTCAGGGCACCCTGGGTCCTGAAGCCCACCATCAGTGCTGAAGACAAAGGCGAAGAAGGCATTAAACGTCTCTGTTTTGCCTATGTCATTGCCTGTGAGGAAATCTTCCCCATCAAGTAGTGGACCTATGTTGTCTTTGGTCCTCCTTTTTCTGTCCACATATCTAAAAAAAACTTTTTTATTGTCTCCCACAGACCTGGCCAGCTTCAACTCTAGTTGGGTTTTGGCCACACGAATTCCTTCCCTATAAACACAAACTGCATCCTTGTATTCCTTCCTCATCGCCTGACCCTCCTTCCAGAAGCTGTACACTTTCTTTTTCCATTTAAGCTCCAGTAGAATATCCCTGGTCAGCCAGGCTGGCCTTCTGCCCCGCCTGCTTGACTTCCAATATTTTGGAATTGCCTGATCTTGTGCTTTTAGGAGGCAGTGCTTAAAGACTGACCAGCACTGATGGACGCCAATGCTTTCAAAAGCAGTTTCCCAGGGGACCTTGCTGACTAGTTCCCTGAGCAGCGTGAAGTCTGCTTTCCCCATATCCAGGACTGAAGTTTTGGTGGCAGTTTTCCTTCTGTCGCCATAAATTCTAAACTCAACCACTTCATGGTCACTATGACTGAGATGGCTGTCAATTGCCATGTCTCCCACAAGGCCCTCTCTCTTCTCCAGCAATAGATCTAGGAGGACACCTTTCCTAGTTGGCTCCCTTAGCACCTGCACCAAGAAGCGATCCTCTAGGTGCTTTACGAACCTCCTGGACTAGCTCATGTCAGCTGTGTGCTGATCCCAGTTGACGTTATTTTTAGAGAAGGTTTGCTAGGACCTTTTGAAGAATAAAGGACACAAAATGAACATGGCTTGTTTTGTGTGGCAAAACTAAGTATGAGTGGGAGTATAATTGTTGCCTATAAATAAATCAGTGGTAAACCTAAGGGAAGAAAAAAGAGTTATTTAGTTAACAGACAGTGTTGGCAGAAGAATAGATGGGTACAGAATAGCCATGAGTAATCAATGTAGGCTTGACTGAAAAAAAATATGCTAGTGAGCCAAGGAATGAATGTTGGAGAAGCTGTTTAGCAGGAGTTCTAGAGGGAAAACACACCAAGGAAGAAAAACAGTCCTTCAAAACAAACAAACAAACAAACCAAACCAAAACAAAACAAAACAAAACAAAAACAAAAACTACTCTTAAGAAGAAAAAGTGTAGTTTAACTCCATTAAGTTTAATGTTCCACTGCTTTATTCTGATTTGATTTCTGAAACAAAGCTGGAAAAAGTAGAGTGGAATGGAAGAATGACTGGACAATACCTATGATTTTATAAATACAACTAGTAGTACAACCAGAGTAAAAATCAGTTGAAGAGATTTTTCTAAATATGTTGCATGACAGAAAACAAAGAACACAGAAGACACAGAACATAAAAACTGGTCTACAGATGATATCTATATTTTGGGCCAATAATATTCAGAGTTGTTCATAAGGTGATCAAGAAAGCACCTCTTGCTTTCCTTCTGCACTGACCTTGGTGTCTGCAGGGCTGGTTCTCAATCCTTGCTCTACCAGCTGCTGTTGAGCAGCAGTTTCCATTCCTTTTCTTAAGTCTGCTCTCACAGAAGCACAAACAACATCTCTTATTGGCTCATCTCTGGGCAGCAGTGGGTCCCTTTAAAAATATCTTGAACTGGCCCTTATCTAACACGGGCGGCTTCTGGATTCTGTAGTCATCCCTGTAGCAACCTGCTACCAAAGCCTTGCCACATAAACCCAGTACACATGTGTAAAATCTTACCCAGGATTTGAAAACAAAGAGTAAATAAGAAAAATAGGCTATATTGGTATATATGGTCATTTTTTGTCTTCAAATATTGCCTTGTTTTATACTATAAATTCTAAGATTATATGTTATAATAATATTATAAATTTATGCTAATACACAATACATTGTATATCAAACCCCACTGGTAATAACTTCACTTGTTACTTGCATATCACAATAAGACAATTCGAAAGGGTATGTGGAACTGAACTTAAACATTTGTTTAAAGTTGAGAATTGTCTGTCTTCTTAAAAAGTTGTACTTCTGCTGCAGCTGTTGGTGACAGTTTCTCTACATCCTTGTTTGGACCAGTATCTATTGTACATGTGAGATATTTATGGTTACATCATATGTTAGGAAACTTTCACATGTATTTTTTATTGTATTTCCTTTTAAATTTTTATTTTATTTGTATTTCTCTCCCATCATTTTGTCTTTATTTTGTTGGCTGCTAATAATTTTGAACCATATAAGCCACTGATACAGATACTACCTTATCACAGCATTTTAGTTCTATGTTGCTGGTTCATCCAATGCATACTCAAAATGAAGATGTGCTGTATTCACACTCCAGCTCCAAACAGGTGTTCATATTCCTACCACTGTAGGAAGTATTTAGTGACACCTTCCTTACCAATCTCAAGGGACAGACAATGGACTGAATAGAAATAGCTTCATTCACTCTGAGCCTTCTGAGCCAGAACTGCACCGTGCCAGTAGAACACCATGAGACAGATTGCAGAGGTTGTCAGTGTTCATGGTGATAGAAGGAAGACCTTGCTATAACAATAGCTAATCTGATTCTGTCCTTGTGAGTCTGTGTTTTTGCACAATATCTCCTACTGCATTTTCTCCTTCTCCATGTATTATTTTCATTCCTTTCAGATATATTTTCCCTTTGATGGTAGGAATAAACTATGTTTTAAGAATTGATTTTATTAACAGAAAAGAGATCCTTCTTTAACAACTTTTCATTTAATATCCTTGGAAGGAATATACTGTTGCTAGAAATGTTTGTTACTAAAATTCTGATAAGTGTTTAAAGCTATCAAACAGGGCTTTAGGCTGAGGAAGTGTACTAAAAAATTGTATAAATGCAGTGAAGGGTCATGAGATTTACTCCTTTTAATTTGTGTGCATTTATTTTTAAAGAGACTATGAGAGAAATGTTATTTGCTTAATCATTCGATCATTACTGCTCATGAACAAAATGTCACTTTTAATTAATTTTTTGATTGATCACTCAATAAAGAATTTGTCTTTAGACAGTGGTTATTCTGCCATCTAAGTATGATTGAAGATTTTTTATTATTATTTCTACATATGATATAGCAAGAAAACACTACATTGGAAAGTATAAGCTGCTTGTAATTCTGATTTTATAAGAAAATTCTGATTTTATAAGAAAATAATAAAAAAGTGAAACAGACAACTGCATATGCAGTTGTATGCCTATGGCCATACCACCCTGGCAACGCCCGATCTCGTCTGATCTCGGAAGCTAAGCAGGGTCGGGCCCTGTTAGTACTTGGATGGGAGACCTCCTGGGAATACTGGGTGCTGTTGTTTTCTTTTCGCCCTGTACTCGGCTCTGGTGAGGCCGCACCTCGAGTACTGTGTTCAGTTTTGGGCCCCTCACTACAAGAAGGACATTGAGGTGCTCGAGCGAGTCCAGAGGAGAGCGACGAAGCTGGTGAGGGGCCTGGAGAACAAGTCCTACGAGGAGCAGCTGAGGGAGCTGGGCTTTTTCAGCCTTGAGAAAAGGAGGCTCAGGGGTGACCTTATTGCTCTTTACAGATACCTTAAAGGAGGCTGTAGTGAGGTGGGGGTTGGTCTGTTCTCCCACGTGCCTGGTGACAGGACGAGGGGGAATGGGCTAAAGTTGCACCAGGGGAGTTTTAGGTTAGATGTTAGGAAGAACTTCTTTATCGAAAGGGTTGTTAGACATTGGAACAGGCTGCCCAGGGAAGTAGTGGAGTCACTGTCCCTGGAAGTCTTTAAAAGACGTTTAGATGTAGAGCTTAGGGATATGGTTTAGTGTGGACTGTTAGCATTAGGTCAGAGGTTGGACTTGATGATCTTGAGGTCTCTTCCAACCTAGAAATTCTGTGATTCTGTGATTCTGTGATATGCAAAACTATGCAGAAATATACAATCTTACTTCTTACTTGGAGTATTTGTGCAGCATTTTTTCTATGGAATTAATTCTACAAATAACTGAAGTATCACTCTGCAGTTTGGACAGTTAGTTGCAACTCTTTGCTACAGATTCACAGTCTTTCTGGAAAAAGAACATTCTAATAAGCAAAATTATTACTTTTCTAAGTCAAATTTCAATCCTGCAATTTCTGTTATTAGGCTGATTTAGTTATATATAGTTTTGGCCCAGCAGAAGTTATTGTATTTCACTGGACTTCAGTGAACTGAATAAAGCATTACCAATAGGGAAAAATTACTTTTGTCCTAAATAGCATACTGATATTTGTGAACATTATGTTCCAAAAGTATATTCTGTGAAATACATTGTTTTAATAGAAGATAATGCATTCAAGGGAGCATGTCAAGAAGCACGCTGTCAAAAATTCTGCGTACCTAAATCACGAAGATGGAGATACAGGTTTTTCTTTCTAAGATTAAAACAAAACAAAAGAAAACAAAACAAAAAAAGCACTATATTTATTCATCCATAAACATTCAACATATATCTTATAATGTTTTGATTTCTTTCTTATATTTTAGAAAATAGATATATATAATATAGAAATGAAAATATAGAAATAAAAATATATTTATTATTTAGAAATATTTTACAAAATGTTGATTAATTTAATAATTTAATTTAATGTGTAATACTGTTTAGGGGCACTAATGCAATTTATATGATGCTAGGTTCGTCTCAGAATGTCTTGTGTTGCAAAGGACATTAAAGATCATGTAGTTCCCTTGCCATGGACAGGGATGTTACCCACTAGATCAGGTTGCCCAGGGCCTCTTCCAACCTGGCCTTGAACGCCTCCGGGGATGTTGCAGTGCCTCACCACCTTGAGAGAAGAATTTCCTCCTAATTCTAATCCTTATCCACCCTCTTTTTTTTTTTTTTTTAATAAAAATAAAAATAAAAATCCCCCCTGGTTCTATCATCTGGTTCTATCATTATCTGACTGAATAAAAAGTTGTTTTCCATCCTTTTCATAAGCCCCCTTTAAGTACTGAAAATCTGCAATAAGGTCCCCCCGAGCCTTCTCTTCTCTAGGTTGAACATCCCCATCTCTCTCAGTCTTTTTTCATATGAGAGAGAAGTGCTTCAGCCCTCAGATTGTGGCCCTTCTCTGGACCTGCTCTAATAGGTCCACACTTTTCTTGTGCTGTGGGCCCCAGACCTGGATTCAGCATTCAACTGAGGCCTCACAAGGGCAGAGTAGAGGCAGACAATGACTTCCCTTGACCTGCTGACCCCTGAGGGTTGACCACTTGTCACCAGCCACCACCTGTACATGGAGCCATTGATTTTCCTTGTCTTTTATTCTAATACTTACTGTTATAAAATCACCCAAGAATTCTGCGATTTCTTCATCTGAATATTGTATTGTATTGTAGGGTTATAATTCTGCTAGTTCTCCTTCTGATTTCTTGACTTTCTCATCCCTGGCTACAGAATGGCCCATTTTGAATACAAAGAGAAGAGAGTTTTCCTGCTTATTCTATAGCAGACAAATAGTTAATAGCCACAACTGTTGTCAAGATACAATGTTCCTAAGTACATGTAAGTGCAAAATCAAAGACTTAAATTTATTGAGTAAATATCACCATTGATGAGTGAATATTTTTCAAACTTTTACAATTTAGAGATACATAAACCATTCTCATGGAACTGCATACTCCAGCACTATGAATTTTAGCTGCTGACAATAAACTTACTTTTCTTAGTTATTCCTTCTTACACTATGTAGGAAAAATCACACTCCTTCAGCAGTTTCGGGGCCATAAACTATAATCACTGGACTAAATTATTGTGCGCTGTCAGTCAAGATTGCTTTACAGGAGTGATCTTCCTAAACCCATCTTCAAGGAGGAAGTGCAAACTCTTGATCCAATGAGAACAGACCTTAAATCCAGTAGCTTCAATAAATATTCCCATACTTCAAGTTTTCTGCAGCTAATTGGTCAACACCACTTTGTCTGCTTTAGGGCAGAAAATTATTTGCATTCTGAAAACTTTCTGGAGTCTTTCTCAGGGGCATCAAATTATTTCTTGGAGGCTACAGGAGACCTATGGATGGTTTTTTTCTGTCTTATTTCCCTACTGTTGAAGACGTCTCATTGCCTAAGGGGAATGCATATGATAGGCACTATTCAAAGAATGAGACAGATTTACTGAAGAAGACTTGTATTTAATATCGACAGGACAGAAGCAGACCAGCAACATGGCTGCCAGAGATACAAGATGCAAAGTTTGGTAACTATGTCTGAACTTTTACTTCTCCAGGCTGAACAGTCCCAGATCTCTCAGCCTCTCTGCAAAGGAAAGGTGCTTCAGTCCCTTGGTCATCTTGGTGATGATCCTACATCGGACTCTTTCCAGTAAGTCCATGTCTTTCTTGTACTGAGGTCCCACAAATGGAAACAGTACTCCAGGTGTGGCTTCACCAATGCTGAGTGGAACAATCACCTCTCTTGATTTGCTGGCAATTTGATTTGTCTAAAACAGCCATGAATACTGCTAGCATTCTTAGCAAAAAGGGCACTTTGCTGACTCATGTTCAGCTGGGTGTCCACCATGACACCTTGGTCCTTTTCTGCAGACCTGCTTTCCAGCTGGGTGACTCCCAACATGTACTGGTGCCCAGATTTGTTCCTCCCCAGGTGCAGGACTTTGCACTTCTCCGTGAACTTCATGAGATTCTTGCCAGTCTACCTTTCCATACTGTTGAGGTCCCTCTGGATGGCAGCCTGGTCTTCCAGTGAGCCAGGCACCCAGTTTCTTGTGATTCACAAATCTACTGGGGGTGTATTCTACCCCATTATCCAAATCATTAATGAAAATGTTAAACAGGATTACTCCCATTATTTATCCCTGGGTAAATCTGTTCATCACTGACCTCCAACTAGATTTTGCACTGCTGATCACTACCCTCTGGGTCTGGCCACTCAGCTAGTTTTCAGTCTCTTACTGTCTGCTCATCCAGCCCATACTTCTGTACTGGGTCTGGCTGGAATGTTAACTTTCCTGGCAGCAGCCCATACAGTGCCGTACTCTGTACTTGTAGCTGGAACAGCAGTGTTATCACACCAGTGTTGTGTCTACTGCTGAGCAGCAGTGGCACAGCATCGGGCCTTTCTCTAACCCTGCTAGGGGGTGGGCAAAAAGTGAGGAGAGAAACATCACTAGGGCAGCTGACCTAAACCAATCAAAGGGATATTCCATACCATGTGATGTCACACTGAGCAATAAAAGGTGGAAACAGGAAGAAGAGGGGAGGGGTGGGCTCTTGGGAAAACGTCGGTCCTCCTCTCGAACACCGGCTGCGTGCGTTGAGGCCTTGCTTCAAGGACGTGGTCAATCATCGCTCATTTGTGGGAAGTAGAGAGTAATTTCTTTCCTCTACACTTCCATATAGCCTTCATTTATTTTGTTTGTTTTCCTCCCTTCTTTTTATTTTCCCTTTTCCCCTCCCTTTTCCCCTTTCCATTTTTATTTGCCCTTAGTTAAATTGTTTAGTTCATGATAGTCTTTATTTAATTGTTGTTATTATTTCCCTTTAATTAAATTATCCTTATCTCAACCCGTGAGTTCTTTGCTTTACTTCTCCCCCTCCTCATCTAAAAGAGGGGGAGTGAGAGAGCGGTTGTGGGGTTTAGCTGCCCTGCACGGTAAAGCCACCACAGTTAGTTGTAAATACTTTAATCAGTTCTACCTTTATCTCAACCCTTGAGCCCCACGTTGTGCAACAAAAAGGACTGTGGTGGTTTTACTTGGGTGGCAGCCGAGCTACACCACAACTGCTCTCTCACTCAAAACTAAGGCTTTTGATACTGTTTCCCACAACATTCTCCTCAAGAAACTGGCTGCTCTTGGCTTGGATTGGCGTACGCTTCATTGGGTTAAAAACTGGCTGTATAGCCGGACCCAAAGAGTTGTGGTGAATGGAGTCAAATCCAGTTGGAGACCAGTCACTAATGGTGTCCCCCAGGTCTCGGTACTGGGGCCAGTCCTCTTTAATATCTTCATCGATGATCTGAATGAGGGGATCCAGTGCACCCTCAGTAAGTTTGTGGATGACACCAAACTTAGGAGTGTGTGTTGATCTGCTCAAAGGTAGGAAGGCTCTGCAGGAGGATCTGGATAGGCTGCACCAATGGGCTGAGGTCAACTGTATGAAGTTCAACAAAGCCAAGTGCTGGGTCCTGCACCTGGGGTGCAACAACCCCAAGCAGAGCTACAGGCTGGGAGATGAGTGATTGGAAAGCTGCCTGGCGTAGAAGGACCTGGGAGTATTGGTTGATAGTTGGCTGAATATGAGCCAGCAGTGTGCTCAGGTGGCCAAGAAGGCCAACAGCATCCTGGCTTGCATAAGAAGCAGTGTGGACAGCAGGTCTAAGGAAGTGATTGTCTCCTTGTACTCAGCTCTGGTGAGGTTGCACCTTGAGTACTGTGTTCAGTTTTGGGCCCCTCACTACAAGAAGGATATGGAGGTGCTCAAGCATGTCCAGAGAAGGGCAATGAAGCTGGTGAGGGGTCTGGAGAACTGGTCTTATGAGTAACGGCTGAGGGAGCTGGGCTTGTTCAGCCTTGAGAAGAGGAGGCTTGGGGGTGACCTTATTGCTCTCTATAGGTTCATTAAAGGAGGCTGTGGCGAGGTGGGGTTGGTCTATTCACCCATGTGCCTGGTGACAGGACAAGGGGGAATGGGCTAAAGTTGCACCAGGGGAGTTTTAGGTTGGATATTACGAAGAACTTCTTTATCGAAAGGGTTGTTAGACATTGGAACGGGCTGCCCAGGGAAGTGGTGGAGTCACCATCCCTGGAAGTCTTCAAAAGACATTTAGATGTAGAGCTTAGGGATATGGTTTAGTGGGGACTGTTAGTGTTAGGTCAGAGGTTGGACTCAATGACCTTGAGGTCTCTTCCAACCTAGGCAATTCTGTGATTCTGTGGACCCAAGTGGCAGAAGTTTGTATGGAGTGCTCATCATCTGCCAACTCACTGGCAGTAATGACCTGTAAAGACAGAGAGAAACACACAGTGGATGGATTGGCTGGCCAGCTCTGGCAATATGAAGAAAGTCTTTCTTCCCCCCTACAGGCCTGTATCTCTGCTGTGACAGAGAAACAGTCCCAGAAGTTCCAGCAATTCAAAGAGGATATGTCCTACTCGCCAGTGGTATTAAACCAGTGTCTCAGCTATTAGGAGTAAGCATTCCTCTGCTCAAGAGAGAGGATATAGTGAGTACACACCATGTACCACCCTGTAGTTTTACCTGCACAACCACAGGGAGGACATGAGAAAGTGCGATGGAAAATCTATCTCAACCCTAGAGGCAGGGGTATGTGAGTTGCGAGGAAAACATAATGGAAAAAAGGAGTTGCAGGAAAACTTCTGATCCAGTTTCCAATGGGCAGTTCCCCAGACAAAGCAGAAGGGGGGGTCTTTATGTATTAGAACATCAGTACGATCTAGAGTCAAAGGCAGCCAAGTGGTATGCCACAACTAATATTGCTGATACATTTTTCTCTATCCATTGGGCTGCAGATTGCAGGCCACATTTTGCTTTCACTTGGGTGTGCAGTACACCTTAATTCGACTGCCTCAGGTTTGGAAACACAGCCCTACCATTTGCCATGGAGTGATCCAGATCACACAGGAACAGAGGGAAGCTCTTGAAAACCTGCAGTGTAGTGATGACATAATCATGTGGGGCAACACAGTAGAAAAAATATTTGAGAAAGAGATGAGAATAATCCAAATTCTTTTGAAAATGGTTTTGCCTTTAAAAAAGCAAGGTCAAGGGACCTGCACAGGAGATCCAGCTTTTAGGAATAAAATGGCAAGATGGACATTATAAGATCCCAATGGATGTTATCAACAAAATAACAGCTTTATCTCCATCAATTAACAAAAAGGAAACACAAGCATTCTTAGGTGTTGTGGGTTTTTGGAGAATGTATATTCTAAATTACTGTCTGATTGTAAGCCCTTTCTATCAAGTGACCCAGAAGAGGAATAATTTCATAGGGGGTCCTTAGCAATGAAAAACCTTTGAACAAATTAAATGGGAGATATTTCATGCAGTAACCTTTGGGCCACTCCAGGCAGGAAAAAATGTAAAAAATGTGCTTTACACAACAGCTAGGGAATTGGCCCTGTCTGGAACCTCTGGCAGAAAGCACCAGAAGAGACTTAAGCTTAACCCTTACGGTTTTGGAGTTTGGGGTATAGAGTATCTGAGTCCCACTGCACTCCAACTGAAGAGTTATTGGCAGTATATGAAGGGTTTCAGTCTAGTTCAGAATGGTTGGTACTGAAGCATCGCTCCTCTTGGCACCCCAACTGCTAGTGTTGGACTGGATGTTCAAAGGGAAAATCCTGTCTACTCATCATACAACTGATGTCATGTGGAATAAGTGGGTCACACTGATCACACAATGGGCTCAACTAGGAAACCCTAGTCACTCAGGAGTCTTGGAAGTGATTGTGAACTGTCCAGAAGGGAAAGACTTCAGAATATCGCCAGAGGAGGAGGTGACATGCTGAGGAGACACCACTGTATAATAAACTACCAGAAAATGAAAAGCAATGTGTCCTGTTCACTGATGGGTCCTGTTGTATTGTGGGAAAGTATTGGAGGTGGAAGGCCGCAGTATGCAGAAACTAATGAAGGAGAAGGCGAATCAAGCCAATTTACAGAATGAAGGTTATCCAACTGGCTTTAGATATTGCTGAATGGTAATGGTGGCCAGTGCTCTACCTCTATACTTAAGAATTGTGGCAAATGCCCTGTAGGTGTGGTTACAGCACATTACTGAAAGCAGAGCAATGGCAGTGCAGAAGAAAGTCACTTATCTAACACGAGGCAGCTTCTGTACTCTTCTCACAAAGGCCACCCCTGCAGCCCTTCTTCTACCAAAACCTTGCTACATAAGCTCAGTACACCACTAACCATTTTGTTTCCACTACATTATTTCATCACTTCCTTACCTCTGTAAACTATGCCTTTTTCCTTGATCCTTCATCACAGCTGGGGGAGAGAGGTCAGACAGGAATGGTTGAGAGATCTAGGAATGCATTCAAATTTAAAATGTTGGAGAGAAAAAGGGATGAAACTGGGAATATCTGTGCCTCTACTTCACTGTCATCCAAACTTGTTTCTGAAGATAGCCCAATTTTTAATAATTCAGAATGTACTCAGCTATGAGCTGAGTCTACAGTCAACTGTTGCAAACACTCTTCAAACAGGAATCAAGATTTAATTCACTTCCTCTCTCTCAAAAATATGCCATAGGGGAAAATCTCAGTTGCTTTCAGACTTGTTTTAGCCCAGCCATCTGACATCAAGAGCATAAAGCTCAGTGCCTTCCAGCAGCTACTGTAATGCCACTTGTTACAAGGTTAGCTTGGGATTTGTTGACAGCACATCAAGAACAGAAATGTGCAAACATGAAATTAATCTGAATAGAAAAACTGCAATACAAATATGTATATTTTTAAAGTTTGTAAATGACACCAACCTAGAAAGTACAATTAATGCTCTTAGCTGCTTTTCAGAGACTCCTGTACAGGCAGCAGGAAAAGGTTGACAGAAAGTTTATGAAATTATGAAGCAAGGACTGATAGCCTGGGAGGAATACAAAGAAACTATCCAAGCAGCCAGAGATCAGCTGGGAAAGCTAAAGCCCTGTTAGAATTAAAATTGGCCAGGGATAAGAAGTGCAACAAGAAAGGTTTCTATAGGTACACCAGTGATAAAAGAAAGACTAGGGGAAACTGGGACTTCTCTGTAAGGAAATGGGAAACCTGGTCACCTGAGATATGGAGAAGGCTGAGGTACTCAATGACTTTTTTGACGCTGTCTTCACCAGCAAGAGATCCAGCCACATTGCCCAAGTCCCAGAAGGCAAAGTCAGGAACTGGGAGAATGATGATATGCCCACTGTAGAAGATCAGGTTTGAGACCAGCTAAGGAATGTAAAGGTGTACAAGTCCATGGGACCTGATGAGATACATCTGTGGGTCCTGAGGGAACTGGAAAATGTAGTTGCTAAGCCACTGTCAATCATATCTGAGAAGCTCTGGCAGTCTGGTGAAGTCCTCAGTGAGTAGAAGAGGGGAAACATAACCCTCATTTTTTAAAAAAGACAAAAAGGAAGACCTGCCGATCTACAGGCCAATCAGTTTCACCTCTGTGCCTGGCAAGATCATGGAGCAGATCCTCCTGGAAACTATGTTAAAGAAGGTGGAAAATAAGAAGGTGATTGGTGACAACCAACATGTCTTCACTAAGGGCAGATCATGCCTGACAAATCTGGTGGCCTTGTGCAATGGGGTAACAACATCGGTGAATAGATGAAAAGCAACATATATCATCCCTCTGGACTTGTGCAAAACATTTGACATCGTCCTGCATGTTATCCTTGTCTTTAAATTGGAGAGACAGTGATTTGATGGATGGACCACTTGGTGGGTAGGGAATTGGCTGGATGGTTTCACTCAAAGAGTTGCAATTGATGACTAGATATCCAAGTAGAGATAAATGACAAGTGGTGTTCTCCAGGGGTCAGTATTGGGACCAGCACTGTTTCACACCTTTGTCAATGACATGGACAGTTGGACTGAGTGCACCCTCAGCAAGTTTGCCAATGACACCAAGCTGTGATGTGTGGTCAACATGCTGGAGGGAAGGCATGCCATTTAATAAGTCCATGACAGGCTTGAGAGGTGGGTCTATATGTCATGAGGTTCAACAGGGCCAAGTGCAAGGTACTGCATCTGGGCTAAGGCAATCCCAAGCACAAACACAGGCTAGATGGAGAATGATAGCAATTCTGAGGAGGAGGATCTGGGGGCGTTTGTTGATGGGAAGCTCAAAATAAGCCAGCAATGTGCATTTGCAACCCAGAAAGCCAACCATACCCTGGGCTGCATCAAATGAAGTGTGGCCAGCAGATCAAGGGAGGTGACTCTCCCTCTCCACTTTGCTTTTGTGAGATCCCAGCTAGAGTACTGCATTCAGCTCTGGGGCCCCCAGAACAAGAAAGGCATGGACCTATTAGAATAAGTCCAGAGGAGGGTCATGAAGATGATCAGATGGCTGAAACACCTCTCCTATGAAGACAAGTTGAGAGAATTGTGGTTGTTCATCCTGGAAAAGAAAAGGGTTGAGGGAGCTGCCCTACAGAAGCTTTCCAGTACCTAGAAGGGACTACAAAAAAGCAGGAGAGGGACTTTTTTTTATCAGGGAGTATAGTGACAGGACAAGGGTAAATTTAGATTAGATATTTGGAAGAAATGCTTTACTCTGGTGGTGGTAAGGCACTGGAACAGGTTGCCCCACCCCTAGAAGTGTTTAAGAACAGGTTGGATGGGTTTTGAGCAAGCTGGTCTAGTGGAAGGTGTCCCTGTCCATGGCAGGGTGGGTTGAATTAGATGGTCTATAAGTCCCTTCTAAACCAAACTCTTCTATGATTCTGTGAATCTATAATTTATTTTATTTATTTATTTATTTTGATTCAGAAAGGAAAAATGCAAAAGATCTTTACCTGGGAAAGAGAAAGGCCTTGAAGCAACAGTCTGTTGATTGACTGGCTGAAAGAAAGTTCTGCAGAAAGGACCTGTGACCTCTGGGGAACAATGAGCTGACCATAAATCATTGGTGTGTCCTGCCACTGAGGAAAGCCAAAAGCACACAGAGTTGAATGAACACAAACATAGCCAAGTGGTAGAAATAAGTGATTTTTTCTCCTGCAGTCAGCACTTTGCAGATGACATGTAGAATACTGAGTCTACTTCTGCATCCCTAAAGCAAGAAAGACTCTTACAAACTGGGTGACTGCAGTGGAGGGTCACCATAATGAGGGGTGTTGTTGTTCTTGCTGTGTAAGGAAAGGCTGAGGGAACGGTGCAGCCTGGGGAAGATATGGGAGAGGAGGACCTAACCTACAGGGAGGTTACTGGGAAGGCAGAGTAAGATTCACCACAGCAGTGCATGGCAGGAGAACAAAAGATAACATATGACCTGAAGTAATTTTCAACATTAAGGTAGTTCAGCAACGGAGCTGGCTGTTCAGAGTCCAAGTTCAACCTTCTTCCTTGGGGGTTTCAAGAACCAACTGGATAAAGTCCTGAATAGCTTGATATGATTCCATGGCTGACCCTGCTGTGAATAGTTCAGACTAGAGTTCTCCTGAAGTCTCCTAACCAGAATTATTCTAAGATTCTGTGATTCTCTGGAAGTACTTCTACAAGCACTAAGGCTTTAGATCACCCTTATTATTGGCCTTCATGTACATAACTTATACTTAAGACAGCCTGATGTGGTTTGTCAGTGTGAGTCAGAATAAAGAAATTCTGAATTCCTTGGAAGAACATCACTAATGTATATAAGACTGTTTCCGAACAGCTGACAATTTTATGGCTGAAGCTTTGCTTTTCATAGTAATCATTAATTTAGGTCAATAGCAACAGCAACAGCAATCTGTTCTGAATCATGATGCTAATTTGACATGGACAAGCCTTGAAATCTTGAGCTTGCAACAAAAGTGGTGCAAGTGTGCATTTCAGAATTTCAGTTCCTCCAGAGCAGCAATTAAGTTCATCTTGTACCACAGCTGCCTTCTTAAAAAAAAAAAAAAGAAAAAAGAAATTTGTAAGACTTAGTTTCTGAGGTACCCCAACATGTTTCATAGAAACACAGAACTTCCCACATTGGAAGGGACCCACAAGGATCATTGAGTCAACTCCACACATATCAAAAATGAAAACATATTTTGAGCATTGTCCAAACGCTTCTTGAACTCCAGCAGGGTTGTTGCCATTACCTCTTCCCTGGATAACCTGTTCCAGTGCTTGACCACCCTCTCAGTGAAGAACCTCCTCCTAATATCCACTCTCCTGAGATCAGCTCTCAGTCTTCTCTTCTCTAGGCTGAGCAAACCAAGTAACTTCAGCCACTCCTCATACATCTTCACCTCCAGACCCTTCACCATTTTTTTTTTTCCCTCCTTTGGACACTCTATAGCAACTTTATGTCTTTCTCACATTGTGGTGTCCAAAACTCCACACAGTACTGAAGGTGAGGCTGCACCAACACAGAGTAGAGCAGAATAATAATTTCCCTTGAGTAGCTAGCAATGCTGTCCCTCATGTACCCCAGGGTACAGCTGGCCCTATTGGCTGCCAGGGCTCACTGTTGACTCATATTCAGCTTGCCATCAACCAGAACCTCCAGATTCATTTCTGCGAGGCTGCTCTCCAGCCTGTCATCCCTAGTCTGTATGTATACCAAGGGCTGCCCCATCCCAGGTGTAAGGGGGTGAAGGATCTCTTTTTAAACCTAATGCAAACAGGCTCAATTTTCTTAATTAATATACACAAACCAATTAGACAAAGACTATAATTTCTCTTAACAAACAAGCACACAACTGACTGAACCATGGGTTGAAACAATCTACTTAATAATTTTTATAGGACAGCAACTGATCCTATGAACTAGTTGAAATAAAACATAAGATAACATAATTCAGCACAGAAATGATATGTAATGTCAACCCTCAGAGTGCACAAGAAATCATTTATTTGAATACCATACATTGCTTTAAAAAACCAAAAACAAACAAACAAAAACAAAAAAAAAAAAAAAAAAAAAAAAAAACAAAAAACAATTTTAAGACACTTATATAGTCAAAATGGTCATGTAGTCCAAACAGTTATAACACATTAGTCCAAACAGTTATAATACATTACAGTTCATCTAATCTTTCTAAAAATAATAATAATAAATAAATAAATAAATAAATAAATGAAATAAAAAAGGCCTAAAATAAATGGTATGGATTGTATGCTGTCTGCATCTGTTTCCTTCCATTGACTCCAAGAGAACTTAGGTAAGTAGATCAAATACAGATGCATAAAATTGGCAGAGATGAAATCCACCCTGATTCAGAATTAATTATACCTTGATTATCTTTCTGATTCATTATGTTAAGCCTAGTGTTTTTATAGGTAACACTTTCTTTACTAAACACATCCACACAAGAAATAATCCATACTATCCCTTTCTCTGCCAAGTTTTGTGGAGTAGCTATAATAATACTTCTAAACACTCTAACATCTAGATTTCACTCGTACCTTAGAGTAGTTGGCCAGACTCATCGTGGGGAGCCTTGAAGATTTAATATATGTACTGCTTTCTTATTTATAAAATTGGAAGTGGCTGAAATAAATTGAGAGCTGTGTCATATCTCATTAAAACAGTATTTTTTGAAGAATAAGAACAAAATATGTTTCACATATCTTAGGTATATGGATGTAATTGAGAGTAGAGAAGCTACAAAGAGGGTGTTCGAAGAACATACAAGAGGGAGAGAGTCAAAGCACATCTATACTGCCTTTTGAAAGTGGTTCCTAGATACAGCTCCCTATAACGTTTTGTTCTGAGGAATCTTATTGGTTCATTTTACTTTGGAGCTGAGGATTCAATTAAAATTGATGCATTAGCAGAGTAGGGTTTTTAAGTCTTCTGAAGAGGTGAATTATTTTATAGTACAGATACAGCCATAATGCTGAGTAAAAGGCAGAACAGAAACAAATATTACATGCCTACTAGTTGCCATTTTTGTAGTTTTACTAAAGATGTCAAACATTTCAGTTTAAATTGAGATTAAAAGGAAGAAATAACAGTTTTAGTGATCATTTTGGTGATATGTTTTAAAAATTACAATGAGTAGTAAGAAACACATAAATAAATAAATATTCTAACATTTTTAAACATATCCTTTTGGAGATATATTAACCATATTAACCATCTAGGGAGGCTGAGGTGATATTTTAAGTGATAGACTGTGTAGGTTTCATGTTATCTTCTTGACACATCTGCAGTGCAATCATTTGCCTGTGAACTAAATACCCAAATGCCCATTTCCATTGAACAGAGAGAAACAGACGATTTTATGTCACCTTATGACCCTTCTCTTCAGGTTAAGAAGAATCCTGTCTGAAATGCCTGCTTCTCTTTATTGATAGTAAAAGGATCCTGAGTTTGGACCTAGACAGATCCCAACTAATAACTCCAAACAAAACCTAGAATTATCTATATTTATTTTTCTGGGATTTGATTCTTTATATTCTGTCTCAGAGGATAAGATCTATTCATGCCAAGAAACAAAGAAAATCACTATTGTACTTTGCCTTAATAACAAGGAACATGTGAATCCTCCTCCTGTCTTTAGCACTGCACAAAAAATTAAAAGTTGACTCAACTGAACCTCCAAATTTTCTCATTCCATCTCTTATGTCTTCATCTATTAGAAAGTTTATACAAGTAAATGTCTCCACAGTGGAGCTGCAAAAATCACTCTTTTTTTTTTTTTAAATCAAATAGCAAATTAATAAATAATTATTTATACTCACCCTAGGATACATTGTCATTTAATTTCAAATGCATCTTAACAAAGACAGTAGGGCACAAGAAGATAGATACAACACAGTATTCTTTTCTATTTTGAATACTGTTTTAAAATCAATATATGTAAACAAGGGACTCCTGAAGGTAACAAGGCAGTCAATGTTGTTTTATTAGTACTGGACTGTTTTTACAACTGAAACACACTTTAGCCAAATGTCACTCATATTATATCAGCCTTTTATTAGTTTTCCCCAAATTATTACTTTCTTCTCAGTTTAAATGGCATGGAAAATTGAAATACTCTTTTACATTTTTATATTCTCCATGAGAAATTTTAGAACTAATCTAAAATAAAGCAACCAGCAATCTATCAGCTTTGTCAGTCAGTATTGACATACTGTTCAATTCCATCTGTATGCTAATATCAAGATTCAGTTCTGCAAATGTATTCTTCAAATTAAACATAAGCCAAAAATGTAGTTCTGATGTAATTTCAGTAGATAAATATGTATCATTCACAGTTTCAAGAAGAGTTCTCATATTTTAGTAAGATTTTGAATGAAGAAAAAAAAAAAAAATCTGTGCAGAAGCTGAAGGCTGCCTTTATATAGATTTTTATTTCAAGTTAAGATTTAATAATAAAGACATAGTTGCTGCATTCAATAGCTGGCTGAGGTTCAGCAGGATATTGAACAGCCACATCTTTATTTTAAAAATTAATTTATATTATATATCTGTGTCTGGAACACAAAGCTTTGTGGATTTCCTTAAAGAATAAAATAAAAAAGAAACATCTAATGTGGAAGTAGTTACAATTACTTTTTTTTTTTTTTTATGTGTTAACTAGGAAGTGACATAAAAAGGAAGATTATTTAGCCTTTCCTTCCACAAGCACTGGTTTCCTTACAGGAAGGTAAATCTCCTGCAGTGTGCATAGAGGAGAAAAACACATTAAGTAAGCACTATCAGTTTGCTTAGATATAGATCCTAGGGTTTTGTACCAGCAAGTATCTAGCCACACTCCACACAAAATAAATTAATCACAGTGAAGTACTTAATAGACTTTAGAGAATGCCTAGCTCTTCTGCCTTTCCAGATTTATAGGAGTCTCTGCTGGAGGTTGACTATATCCTGGGGAAGCCAGAGAGGAACAGCTGATGTCCTGAATGTGTTTCTTGTGAGGATGCTCTC